>NC_142359.1:0-321666 GCF_059441175.1 Urocampus carinirostris | reverse complement strand
AAATGTACTTGTTAGCGTGCGTATCTCGGCATTTCCAAGCGCATAGTATGCAAAGAGAGCCAACTGGCGTGAGGAGACGACAATTCTGCATCTTCAACTTTTGTGGCTTGTGTACTCGTTGACACCGTTTGCGGTCGGACCAGCAAATGTCTTTTTGTGGTTTGCGTGGAGTATTACAAAAGGCATTGCTACAAAGTCCTCACAAGAATATATTGTCGACAATGCTCTTTAGTTGATGGTTGTGTTGTCTTTTCTCATATGGCAAAGACAATGTGGAGAATTTTGGGTGGTATTGTCATGAGTCTGCCCCGTTGGCGCCAACAGCCACGGACCCTGATTGGCTGTTGGACTCTTTTTAAACTCCCGCCTTCCTGAATGAACTCGTCAGATCGTCTGCGAACCTATGCTCCCAGCTAGGCAAGCTTTTGTACTCTCCGCGCGATCCTGCCCTGTTTCCTGCCTGATACGTGTTGCCGACCTTTTTCTGGACCCGTTTCTGTTTTGCCATCCTGGCCATCGACCTGTTTTCTCGCTGCTAACGACGACCCTCGCTGGACACGTAAGTGCCACTTCCGCGTCCCTGCTACCTGCTACCCGTGATCGACGACCATCGGATCATGGACGCGAGTCCTGTTCTCCTTCTTAATAAAAACGGAGTAAAACGAACGCCATTGGGTCCCGTCTCCGTTCCAGGTCTGTGACAGGTATAGATAGCTGTCAGCTCCAAGTTATTTCCATTTTGTGACAGGTTGTAGCTCTCTGCAGTTGATGGTGATGTTTGTGGTGATACCTTGGTCCATCAATTTTTTCTGTGCTGAATTCCATCCCTTACTGTCTTGATACGTGCCCAGGCATTTATCCAGATCTCTGAGTTCCTTTACTTTGGTTTTATTTGGTATTTGTCACTCGCTTGTTTCAGTCTTTTTTATTGTTGTTTGATATTCTGTGTACAGCGACCCTGGGTGTCCTGAAAAGGCGCTTTGAAGTCAAATGTATTATTAGTAGTAGTAGTAGTAGTATTCAAATGTCACCAGTCAACTCTTGAACGCCCAATTTGATGTACAAACCCTGGGATTTAGCGGAGAAGCAATCTGAAGAGAGGTGAGTCTGTTGCCGCTTCTGCCCTGGCGCAAGTCAGCGGGGATTATCCTGTTGCATTGCGGCTTCTGCCGTCATCGCTGGAAAGGAACACATGTTTAGGAAGCAATTAGCCCAGCCGGCCGGCATTGAATTAAGTCCCTTCGGATTAAAAGTGACCTCACGCCAACGGGCCCGTGTCTCCCAATGGCTTAGGTGAAGGATATTGGACATTTGCCGCCGTTCCTCCCAATTTGAAATCAAACAAAGACAGAAGAGTCACTCGGCTTCAAAAAGGTTAATGACACCATTTATAGGTATTGTAAGGTTTTAACATTTATTCAACTGAAACCTGACTCCAAAGACACTTCACGCGTCTTGTCTAAACCCTTACAGTTGGAGCATGTTCAAGTCGGAGAAATGATTGAGCCGAGCGCCGAATATAGTCACATATTAGTTTATTTAGCCTCATCAAAGAGTTGAACAAATAGGATTTTTCTGCCGTGCCAAATTTACAATCGTGTGCAGAAGACGACAGGGTTCCAGGGTCTTCCCGTCTTATAACCCATGCCGATGAAATGTTCACGCCCCATGACCAACCATGATTTGAAGAATGGGAGGAGGGGTGATAGGTTATCAACCTCCCTACAGAATGGTGCCAGGCACATACTCCACCACTGCAGGCAATATGATAAGTCATTGTAATGTGCACAGAATGGAAGAAAAGGCACATTCCGAGGCAAAGCGCGGTTCACGACACCCTTCTCTCAGAGTTTGCCCTCATAAACTGGGGTCAGATTTTAGAACAAGTATATTTGACTTTACATAAGATAAAACAGCGTATACAATAGTATGTAACATCAGCATTGAATGGAAAATGCACAGAGCATTGACTTGTGTGGAGCTCCCTCAGTAAAACATCTCATTTAGATCATAACAGTTTCCAATTTTAAATGAACGGAAGTCCACAGTGCACAAATCATTTTTTCTACAAGAATAAACAAATTAAAAGAACCTACAGATATATAAAAAACGCAACATCCTTTACCTGCAAAGAGCCTTTAATGCAGGGGTCTCAAACAAGACAATAGTTTGGAGTCCCGGGCATAATATGAAGCTTAATGTTTCTGCAGCCTGCGCAAGCTTGATATGGATGCTAACGAGCTAATATTTGAGATTTATGTAAATCTGCCCTGCAAGACAATTAGCTAGCGACTTCCTGGTTTGATCCACGGCAGTGAGTACTCATCAGAGACTATACGTTTCAACAAACAACAGATTCAATGAATGCTTCTTTTCAAACTCATCGCAGAATATCTGATTTAGATTGAAAGGATGGGGTGGTCAAAGGAGACAGTCCCTGCTGTTGAATTGAGGTTTAAAAGACATTGGATGTATTTCACATGGAACTTTAGGTGGGTTTCTGTCACGCTCTTTTGGGGCCAACTGCCTCAGACTCTGATTGGCTCCCTGTCACTATTTAAACCCACTCCTTTCTGTCACCTGTGGTCAGTCTGTCTGCGAACCTCAGTTTACACTAGGCAAGCCTTTTTCGACCCCGACTCCCACCTGTTTTTGCTCCCGTCTGTTCCCTAGCTTCGACCTGTTTTTGATCCTGTCCACGTCTACTCTGCCGTCCTGGCCTACGACTCGTTTCCGATCCCGACCACGTTTTTGCTCTCCTGTCCCGGCGACTGACCCTTTTATTCAGTTTCCGACACCGCCATCGCTCGCCACGGAAGTCCTACTTCCGCGTTCAGAGCGACCTGCTTCCCGCGACCAGCGATCAACGGATCGTGGGTGCAACCCTTTCCTTTCTTCCAATAAAACTGAGAGAAACGTAACGCAAGTGGGTCCTGTCTCTGTTCTGTTCCTGACAGTTTCTGCCTTTGGAAACCCGATACAGTCCGATCTCCATCAGACCCCAGTTCCGGAGGACCCAAAGGAAATTGAGTTTGAAATCCCTGCTTCAATGCATCACAAACTAAAGCATGTAACGTTGTTTCTTAATTTTCCAACAACAGTATAAAAGCAACACATAATGAAATGTGGATTCTACGAATGGAATGTGAACAAAACAGGTTTACTCAAAATTGTATTTCCCCATTGATTTAGGATCTGGTATCTCTAAAGATGTCTGCCCCGTTGGCGCCAACAGCCACGGACCCTGATTGGCTCCCTGCCTCTCTTTAAACCCCCACCTTCCTGTCATCATTTGTCGGATCGTCTGCAAACCTACGCGACACGCTAGGCAAGCTTTTGTGACTCTCCGACTCTATCCTGCCCTGTGTTCTGTCTGATTCCCGTTGCTGACCTCTTTTCTGGACCCGTTTCTGTTCTCGCTCCTCCGCCCTGGCCATCGACCTGTGGAAAACTAAAGTTTAAGACGGAATACTGCGCAGATGTTGGCGACACAAGCTTGGCAGTGACCCTGGAGGATTTGTGAGATCAAGTGCAAGCGCAGAAGATTTAACCGGGTCTAATCCTCTGCAGGACAGGTAGAGGTGTGGTGACCTCCTTCTAAATGGGCCAAGTCTCGGGTCTTGTGGAGGCTTAGCACCTGAATCCTCATTGGTTCGTCGGGGGATGAGGAACAAATTGGGGTACTCTGGTAGTACAAATACTGGGGGGTGAGCAGTATAGCCTCACAAATTGGGAAGAGCCTGAAGAACTTCTGCAGGAACTCAACTTTCGTCCAAGTTGGAGGTAGGATCTTAGGGATATCCTCAGTGTTGGATTTTGGTGACAGCTTTGGTAGGAAAAGTGGGAGAAGATCTCTTCAAAGAGATGTTGCTCAAGAAGTCTCAAAGGGCTGTTCTTCTTCTTGTTTTTTCTTTTTCTACACTTTGTTCCTCCTTTTGTTCTTCCTGGTGTTCTTTTTCATCTTCTTCTCTATGTTCTTTTTCCCTTTAAATTGCAGATGTATTCATAGCTCTGCAAAATACCTGATTTATACCAGATTTCTTCTTCTTCTTCTTCTGTTACTAGTGATATTGGAAAATTTGGAAATCCTTAAAAAGTGCTAAGATCTGGCCATGGAAATCCTGAAGTTAGAGAACCACTGTGATAGACAGTTATGCTCCATGATCTAATATCTGTGCATTTCTTTGTCTTGTAGGATGGCCATCAAAATGAAAATCTTTCTGAGTCTTCTCTGTGCTTCATCCCTGCTCAGGACAGTCCTGAGTCAGGACATGTCCTATGAAGAACTAACGACCCAGCTCCAAATGTGCCCTCAGGAATGCCGCTGCTCTTCCGACCTCCCCCGTGCGGTCTACTGTGACAATAAAGGTCTGAGGAGCATCCCGGCCATCCCTCCCTTCACCTGGTACCTCTATCTCCAGAACAATCAGATCCAAGCGGTCTCGGCCGAAGCTTTGCGCAACGCGACCCTCTTGCGTCTGGTGAACCTGAGTCGCAACAAAATAACCAGCGAGGGAGTGGAAAGAGGCATCTGGGACGCCATGTCGCATCTGGAACACCTCTACATGGACGACAACCTCTTATCCTGGGTGCCCTTCCCTCTCCCGGCGAGCCTGGAGCTGCTGAGTCTCTCTCGCAATCGGATCTCCAAGATCCCCGACGGGGTCTTCTTCGGGTTGGAGAAGCTGACCCTCTTGGACCTGCAGGGCAACAAGCTGATGGACGATGCCGTGACTGAGGTGAGCCTGAAGGGTCTTAACAACCTGGCACAGATCAACCTCGCCAAGAACCAGCTGAGGAGCATGCCTCTGGGTCTGCCGCCCACCACCACCCAGCTCTACCTCGACGGCAACAATATCGAGAAAATCCCCTCCGGCTATTTTAAAGCTTTGCCCAAGGTGGCTTTCCTCCGCTTGAACCACAACAAATTGGGTAGCGGGGGTATTCCCAAGGACGTCTTCAACATCTCCAGCATCCTGGACCTGCAGCTGTCTCACAACCTGCTGACCGAGGTGCCCGCGATCTCCTCGGCCCTCGAACAACTCTATCTGGACCACAACAAGATCAAAAGTACGTTTCCGTTTGGCAAAGTTGATGAAGTGTATTGTCTTTATCCTCCTTGATGATATCCGGTGTTGGGCATCTTACTTTAGCTTCTTCCAAAAAGTAACTGAGTGAGTAATTGAATTTTGCTATAGTAAAGCTAACAAGTTACCAGGGAAAGTAACTCTTTACGTGACTTTAAAAATAAGTTGTTTTATGTCAATTTGAAAATTGAATACGCTGTATTCGAGTCATTTGATAGAGAAGAACAGATGGGTAGTTGTGTTATAGAACCTTCTCATATTTATTGCAATTACATATTTCAAGACCGGAACGGAAACAGGACCCACTCGCGTACGTTTTATTAGAAGAAAGGGAGGGGGTTGCGCCCACGATCCGGGGATTGCTGGACCCGGGAAGCAGGTTGCTCCGAACACGGAAGTGTCACTTCTGTGGCAAAAAAAAAAAAAACAGGTCAGAAGCCGGGATAGAAGAGCAAGAACGTGGTCGGGATCGGAAACAAGTCCAAAGCCAGGAGAAGAGAGTAGACGTGGTCGAGATCAAAACAGATCCTAGCGGGAGACAAACAGGAGCAAAAAACGGGACAGGCGAAAAAGGGCTTGCCGTGTAAAAACAGATTCGCAGACGGACCGATAAAAGACGATTGACTCGACAGGATTTAAATAGTGGGGAAGCCGATCTGTCAACAAGTTGCAGCTGGCGCCACACGGGCGGGGTCAATTGGGCGCCATGGCAACCGTGACACAATAGCAACAAATGTATTCTTCACGTCAAGTGCAACAAAATGAAGCAGTAAACAATATCGTAAAAAAACAAAAGGCATGTAAGTGCTGAAAACGTAATGTAAAAACACACACACAAACCTACGTAAACATACACAATAATGTCCGCAAACATGGACAAAGACGTACGTAAACACACTGAAAAACATACATCAACACAAACACAAATATTGACGTTAAAAACACACGAAAATGTAAGTAAATGTCAAGACGAGAACGGAAGCAGGACCCACTTGCGTTGCGTTTCTCACAAGTTTTATTGGAAGAAAGAGAAAGGGTTGCGCCCACCATTCGGTGATCGCTGGGCGCGGGAAGCGGGTCGCTCTGAAGGCGGAAGTGGATCTTCCGTGGCGAGCGATGGCGGTGTCAGGAGTGGAAAACAGGTCAGAAGCCGGGACAGGAGAGCGAGTCGTAAGCCAGGAAAGGAGAGTAGACGTAGTCAGGGACAAAAACCGCTCTCAGCCAAAGACAGACAGGAGCAAAAAACAGGGTCAAAAAGGCTTGCTAGAGTTAACTGAGGTTTGCAGACGGACTGACAAGCGGTCATCGACCCCGATTTTTAATCGTAAATGAGGGCAAGTGCACGTGAGACACAAATAAATCTGTATTTTCACGTATCGATTTTTTTTCCTACGATTTCAGGCATGAGTGGCTCCGGCGTTTGCCCCACCGACCTGGATGAGGCGAACGCCAACGAGAGCGCGCCGCGGCTACGTTACCTTCGCCTGGACGGCAACCGCATCGAACCGCCCATCCCGAGGGATGTCGTTCTGTGCTTCCGTCTCCTTCGCTCCATTGTCATCTGAAAATCCGTGACTTTGAAAATTCCCGACACTCAAAATCCGATCAGGCAGTTCGATGGACGACTCGTTGTGCCTTGAACCTACAAACGATTCAGCATGTTTTTTAAACGGTTCTCGGACAAGTTTTTGAACCGAACGTCATTTTTATATGCTGTACCGTCTTAGATTATGAAAATCTGTCACTCGGTATGTTGTCACTACCGCACGAGTTTTCCAGCTCGATTAGTATTATTATTCCTTCCTCACATCGTGACTTTGGTCATCGTACAATTTGTTGAATTGTTATAAATTGTCAAGAACCGGAACAGGGGGAGAACCCAAATGCGTGACATTTCTCACACAAGCTTTTATTTGACGGGAAATGGGGCAGTCGTTAACGCCAGTGATTCGGCGATCGTTGGGCGGCCGTCCGGCGTGGAACGACAGGAAGTCGGAGGCCGACGAGACCAATTGCCCGAACAGATAACGGACAGATGGGGGCGATACCGGACGGACAGGATTAATATCGAAACATGATATCAAATTTAAACCGGACAAACTAGACAGGAACAAAACCGGAGATCGATATTTAAACAGGACAAAATAGACGGGAACAATACCGGGCAGGAAAACAGAGTCAAATCCCACATCTTGCAGGTACAGAGGTTCGATGACATACTGACAAAGGGTGAGTAAGAGCATTGAGCTTAAACAGAAGGGAAGCCAATCTATCAACGAGCCGCACGGGCGGGGCCAATTGGGCGTCATGGCAACCGTGACAAATGCATATTTTAATGAAGTATTTACAAGAATATATCCTGTCTGTGTACTACTCCTGCAATGGCCTTAGCCTTATCTTATCATACAACCTTGGAGATTGAGCCGTGTGCGGTTTTAATCTCTTGTACAACGAGTTCTCTTTTTTTGCCTCGTAATATAAGTCCCATGTTTCCGAAGTGCTGTCAGGACCAGAACGGAGACAGGACCCACTAGCATAACGTTTCTCTCAGTTTTATTGGAAAAAAGGAAAGGGTTGCACACACGATCCGAAGATCGCTGGTCGCGGGGAGCAGGTTGCGCTGACGCGGAAGTGGTATTTCCGTGGTGGGCGGTGTCGGGAACGGAAAAAACAGAAGAGTAGCCGGGACAGGAGAGCAAAAAAACGAGAGGAGAGTAGATCAAAAAGCGGTGCAGCTAATGATCAACAAACGGTTCGAAGCCGCGGAACAGACGGGAGCAAAAACAGGTGGGAGTCGGGTTCAAAAAGGCTTGCTTAGAGTAAACTGAGATTCGCAGACCGACTGACAAAAGGGGAAAGATCGGAGCGGGTTCGAATAGGGACAAAGAGACAATCTGAGTCCGAGGCCGTTGCCGCCAAAGGAGCGGGCACGGGTGACAAGTGCAGTGGACAGCACATCGGCCTATCATAAAGGTCCAGGGTTCGAGACCGGGTGGAAACACGTGTTAACCTGCGTAGAGATGGGCGCGGTCAGGCTATACTTGCCCAAGACACACCACAGCATATAGTGCCCCTGTGTGGGATATAATCAACCAACCAATGTGAGTCCCAGAAATGTGTGTTAGAGCTTCATGTTCCATTTGTGAAAATCCATGAGCCTTTCTTCCGATTAGAAAGGAATAGAAAGAGTCTTTTGGTGGAAGAAGGCTCTCCTGATCAATTGCTTCGGAGTGCACTCTGCTTATTTTATTTTGTAACTTTGTAATAAAGGTCCTCAACTCAACCGCTTCTTTCCTCGGTCCAAAATACTGGGTCCGAATCCCAGAAGACACGGATCCCTACGCCAACAACGTTTATTTGAATTTAAAAGTGGAAGTGGACCCAAAGGATTTCTTACGATCGCGGTGTGTGTGCCAGGAGTGGTCCAAACAAAGTCTTTTGATTATCCATCCATCCATCCATCCATCCATTATCTGCAGCGCTTATCCTCAGTAGGGTCGCGGGGGTGCTGGAGCCCATCCCAGCCATCTTCAGGCAGTCGGCAGGGGACACCCTGAACCGGTTGCCAGCCAATCATAGGGCACACAGAGACAGACAACTCACTCGCTCAGTCACACCTAGGGACAATTCGAACCAGCCAGTTCACCTGACATGCATGTTTTTGGATTGTGGGAGGAAACCGGAGTGCCCGGAAGAAAGCACGGGGAGAACATGCAAACTCCGCACAGGAAGGTTGGTCGCTGGATTTGAACCCATGACCTCAGAACTGTGCCGCACACGCGCTAACCACCGCGTTTCTGTGCTGTGTTTTGATAACTATGGTAAAATGTAGTTTTGAAAGCCAAATCTCAAAGTGGGTCGCCATTTTGAGACTCGGTGTTGACAATTTTGCTAGGAATATAGCTACCAACTGATGAAGGTTCCCTGCTCATCAGCTGAAACCTGAGTAACTGTCAGAGACCAGGAACAGAGACAGGACCCACTTGCGTTTGTTTTACTCAGCATTATTTAGAAGGAGGAAAGGGTTTGCGCCCACCATCTGGTGATCAGCAGTCACGGGTAGCAGGTCGCTCTGAACGCGGAAGAGGCACTTCTGTGGCGAGCGAAGGCGGTGTCGAGAGCCGGGGAAAAACAGAACGATGGCGGGGACCGCGGAGCAGAAACGTAATCGAGTTCAGAAAAGGGGTCCGGAATCAGGACAGGAATGAGAGGAAGACGGGGGTTCGAAAAGAGATAAACAGCCAATCAGCGTCCGAGACAGGAGCCGACTCATGTGCCTCGCATCAGTAATCGGATTCAAAAATTCAGATTCCGATTCAGATCTACTTTATTGTCATTCTAGTACACGTGTATACAGAAGGAAATGTCGATACATCTGACCCGCACAGTTTTTTTGAATGTACAGATATAAATAAATGTTGTACTGAGTTAGAGTATCGAAGTACTGATAATATGCTAAATCATTTATAACTATGTATAGTATGCATACTATGTGTAGTATCATGACAGTAACATCCAAATCTTAAAATCTCCTTCCCCAAATATGGATTTAATCATGTGGCTATTGCTACTTCCAATCTCATCTCATCTCATTAGCCGTACCGCTTATCCTCATTAGGGTCGCGGGGGGGGCTGGAGCCCATCCCAGCCATCTCCAGGCAGTGGGCAGGGGACACCCTGAACGGGTTGCCAGCCAATCGCAGGGCACACAGGGACAGACAACTCATTCGCTCATTCACACCTAGGGACAATTTGGAGCGGCCAATTCACCTGAAATGCATGTTTTTGGAACGTGGGAGGAAACCGGAGTGCTCGGAGGAAACCCACGCAAGCACGGGGGGAACATACAAACTCCGCACAGGAAGTCTGAAGCTGGATTTGAACCCACGACCGGTTCCCATGAGATGAACTGTGCCACACAAGCGTTAACCACTGCGCCGCCGTGCTGCCCTTGCTACTTCCAATAAACACAAAATGATTGTATATGCAGTGGAGCATATACAATCATATTGTAGTTTTGATTTCAGGAATTCAGATCAATAAATGATATTTGTGTATTGATCACTTTTGTACGCAGAGACATTGGTAAGTAGAGGTCCCGCTCTATGTGGAAAAGTTCTTGAGAGGATACTCTTGAAAATCTCCTGCGGATTTGGGCCTTTGATGACAAAGTTTGCGCTGGTGTATAGTGAGGTGCTTATTCCTGGACCTGGACCCCCTGCCCCCCTTCTTCTACCCACCTTCTCTAAAGGCAACCCGCGTGGGTCCATTCATCCTCAGTGCCGACCTTCACACTTAAGCGGTAGGGGCACCGGGGTCCGTCGGGCCCCAAGCACGCAAACGCCACACTCCGGCCGGCCCCCATTGGCCCCCGAGCGGCCCCTACCCCGCCCTCGCCCAGACGACCCCTCGGCCATTGGCGGATCGGCGAGTCCTGGGTATCTCCGGCGTGGCTGAAGGGAACATTCGGGACAGCGGGAGACAAACGGGTAAGCGTCCTCACGCCCGATATCCCGATGATAATGACATGGAGCTTGGCGAAAGCTTCTTTAGGCGCTCCCCCGGTTGTTTTCTTTTATGATTGGATGCTGCTTTTATGACCTTCGGGAAGGATGGATGAGGATGCCGTTCGTTCGGGTTCGTTGCTTCTTTAGGGGGGAAATTGTCCTCATTGCCCAGGGCCATCACAACCCTAAACGAGCACATATATTTATTTTCATTTGGATTTTTTTTATTTGTTCCTGCTTGATGCTATCGCACTTGTTTTTAGTGCATTAGGATGAGAACTTAGGACAGTTTCTCCTATGTTGTCATGATTCTTTTTTGGTCCTATTCATCCAGATCATTTCATAGATCTTTTCTCTTCAAAGTCTCATGTTTTACTCTGAAGTGCCATGTTTAATCTCGTTGCATGGGACGTTTTGCAATGTGGATGACAATTCTAATCCTAAACAATGAGATTGGACATGGCACTCCAAAGTCAACGTGAAATAAAGATTTCAAAAAGGAATAAAAGATAAGCTAATGAATTTCCCTTAGTCGTGAAAGAACATTTTCAAGTGCAATGTCCCAGTTGTGGAGAGTTTTTACCTTAGATGTTCTTTACTTCAGTTCTTGTAGAAGAAGTTTTTTTCCTACTCTTGAATGCTTTTGCATTGTATTTCTTACTTTATTTACACTTTGACCTCTTCTTCAAAAAAGTGTGCGAATGGAAGGTATTTTAGATATCACCATGGTTACAGTTTTAAGTGCAGTATCCCGGTTTTAAAATCAGTACCCCGAATATAAATACTTTATATTCGAGGTGAAAATGTTATATTTTTCTTGAACTGGAGTACAGCCGTCATGTTGCTGTACCAATACAATGATAATAAAACGGATTCTGATTAAAAGAATATCAAGATAGACTGCTTAGAGACTGGCCAAGGTTGTAATAATATAGAGATATAGAGATAGAGATAGATACTTTCTTCATCGCCGTGGGGAAATTCACACTTCCAGCAGTATCCTTGTGTTGTAAAATCAAATCATAAAATTAAAGATATAGCATACAAAAATACCAGATACAACGTTTTGCTATAGAGTATTTAAATAGTGCTTCGGAAAATACACACTGTCATAGAAATAGGGTCATATGCAAATGTAGTGATGTGATGTCATGTGGGCTTTTAAACCCTCGGGTGGAGTTCAAGAGCCTCGTGGCATGAGGAAGAAATGATCTCCTCGGTCTGTCCGTGGATAATAATAATAAAATACAGTATTAGAAAGAATTGTGCTCCGTAACAGTAGTGCAATAACATTTAGTATATATTTTCATTGAGTAGCAGCAGAAAAAGACGTGTTTTGTGGTCCTTTAAGGTATTCGGAATGAACGGAGGCCTGTTGACTTTAAGGTTTCCTATCGAGGTTTGGATCATTTCACATTGTGTACGCTGTATAACAATATTTGTTTTGTTTTTTTGAACTTCTTTTGTTACCCTGATCTGGTTTTGCCTTTTGCGGATGGTCTCTGTCACTAGCAACAGACAACAACGACATTGTATACTGCCATTTTATACATTTGACCCATTTTATAGGTTTTTTATTTTGAGTCATTGAAATTGTGTATAACAATATTTGTACTTTTTTGGAGGGGAGTTTTGTTAGAGCGGTCTCGTTTTACCCATTTCGGCTCTAATCCAGATCATCTGCTGGCAGAGAATGACATTGTAGATGGATAATATTGTCACAGTCTGTCTTGCTGTGAGTAAATAGGTGCCGCATTGTGTTTGTTAGCTATATTACGACTTCATATGTTTGCTGGCCTTGGTGATGCTTGTACGAGAGCGCTATCGCTTCTGGTTCAAATGGAAAAAATGGTGATTGACGTTCATTAACAGGATGTGTTTTGTGGTCACGGAGTGAAAATGTCGAGGTTTTATGAACGATCATTTCGTTCCTTGCAGTTTTTGAATAATAGTCAAACCTAGGATCTCTCTCTCCTGTCTTTTGAACGTGTGTCGGATTTGTATCTTTGATTCTGATGGATTGTTGGCCAAAGCTATACTTCAGCTAATACGCTTGACTTAGAAGAAAAATAATAAGAAAAAAGAAAAAAATTTAAGGTAAATTGCAAGCGAAAGATTGTTAGTGTCAAGAACCAGAACAGGATCAGGGCCCAAACGCGTGACGTTCGCACGCAAGCCTTTTATTTTACGGAAAATGGGGAGTCATGCACGTTAGGCAGCCGGTCTGGCGTGGAAAGACAGGAAGCCGGAGAACGACAACATCGATTCCGATTGCCCCAGTTAAAATCGGATAGGACAGGACAGACAGACAGGATAGATAAAGAGACAGGATATTGAAAATAAACAGGACAAACCAGACAGGAACGAAAACTGGAGACAACAGTCATTTCAAATCCAAATATAATTGTATAAAAACATTCAGCGTACAATAAATTCCCTCCCACTAAATAGTAACAGAGATCAAATGTGATTTTTGGCAAGGCACAGACTAACCACGTGAGGAAAAGGGTTATCCTCACAAATAGGGACGGCAGCAAATGACCTCAGGATTTCTGCCATTGAACCACACTATACCGGTGTGGGCCCTTTAAATAAGGAAACACTGAAATATTAAAATAGAAATCAAATCATCCGCACAACAAAACGTAAAAATGTGAAGTAAAAGTCAAGTAGGATAGAGTAAAAGATTAGAAGCTCAACATATTATAAAGAAAGACAGTAAAAAAACATATTGATCCTCCTTTAGAAAATATCAAGGGTCCCCTTGGACCTGATGTCACCAGGCAGAAGTTCCTTAGGTGAAGGACCAGAAACAGAGACAGGACCCACTTGCGTGCGTTTCTCTTAGTTTTATTGGGAAGAAGGGAAAGGATAGTACACACCATCCGTAGATCGCTGGTCGCGGGGAGCAGGTTGCTCAGGTATTTCCGTGGCGAGCGAAGGCCGTGTCAAGAGCGGGGCAAGAACAGGTCGATGGCCGGGACGGTGGAGCAGAAAAGTAATGGAGTTCAGAAAAGGGGTCGGTACCGAGAATCAAACGGGAATCGGGACAGGAAAGAGTCAGGGTCGAAAAGGGCTTGCCTAGCGTGGGGCTGAGGTTCGCAGACGGACCGACAATGGATGACAGGAAGACGGGGGTTTGAAAAGAGATGAGCAACCAATCGGCGTCCGAGGCAGTTGGCGTCGAAGGAGCGGACTCGTGACAAAAGTGGCTGAATGCTGCTTCACCATTGGTCAGTTTTGGTCCTCATCCTAGGAACAGTTAAACTGCTGCCTTTTGGTTTCAAACAAGTGCAGGTTGTTGTTTTTTGTTGTTGTTTTCATTATTCTGGACCATATTTGGCGCGTAAAAATCGAGTGCGCAATACAATCTACCGCTTCTTAATGACAAAAGATTAGCATGTATGGACGGGTGTTAACTTTGGTGTCACTCGCAAGTCAACCATAACATACAACGGTAAACATTAGGGGACAGACTGTGTATGTTCGGTAACAATGTGGGATCACGAGTAATGGAGTTCTTATGTTATTAAACTCATAACATCACATAGAGAGGGATTGGATAGTCCCTTTAAATTGAACAAAATATTTGAAGAGCAGTCGCCTATTTCTACTTGATCGGTTGTCTCAGGTTGTGAGTTTGATATATTGATTCGACACTGCAGCGTTAAACACACTTTTATATTGTTAAACTCTTGACTTTGGTTGTGTGAAAATACTCGAAGTACAGTAGCATATGTCTACTTGAGCAGTTGTCTGACTAGAGATTGTGATTTATTCTAGAGAGTGAAACTCACTTTGAATAGTTTTGCAGTTGACTTTTGTTGTGAACAAAATACTTGAAATACGGTAGGCTATGTCTACCTGACCAGTTGTCTCTGGTTAGATTCAATTGATTAAACTCACTCTACATTGTTTACTGCTGTTATTTTATTCTATTGTTTACTATTTATTTTTATTTTTATGAATACTGCTCAAAACATTTCAAGTTCCTTGACATAAAACAACCTCATTTTAAAGTAAAGTTGTTTTTTATTTTATTTTATGTTTCATTCTGGATTTAGAACAGGGATCATTTTGTTACACGTTACCGTAAATTGCACCAAGTTTTTTATGCATTTATAATATAGCAACTTAGTTAGCTAGAAAAGAAAACAGGTCAAAAAATAAAAGGGAGCTGAGTAAAAAGCCAACTAGGGATAACTTAAAAAAAAAACTAGGATAGCCAGCTAGAAAGGAGGCCAAGATTTAGCTTGATAACTAGCAATATAGATGAAATGTTAGCTAAATACAAAAATGTAAAGGGCTAGCGAGATAGGTTGCTAAATAGCTAAAGGTAGCTCGATAGTTAGCTAGAAAGGTAAACAGGTCAAAAAATAAAAGGAAGCTTTATAGCTGGCTATAAAGCCAACTACAGATAACATTAAAAAAGCTAGGATAGTTAGCTAGAAAGAAGGCCAAAATTTAGCTTGATGGCTAACAATTTGGATGAAATGTTAGCTAGATGCAAAGATGTAAAGGGCTTGCTAGATAGGTTTCTAAATAGCTAAAGGTAGCTCGATAGTTAGCTAGAAAGGTAAACAGGTCAAAAAATAAAAGGGAGCTATATAGCTAGCGAAACAGATAACTTTTTTTTAAAAAAGCTAGGATAGCCAGCTAGAAAGGAGGCCAACATTTAGCTTGATAACTAACAATATGGATGAAATGTTTCAAAAATGACTTGACTAGATACAAAAATGTAAAAGGCTAGCTAGGTAACTTGCTAAATAGCTCATAAGGTGGGAAAAAAGCTAGCTATGAAGCTAAAAAGGTAGCCAGATATGTAGTTGCTCATTCTCTCTTAAAACCCATTACTCGGAATACATTTTCTGTCAAATAAATCAAGAAAAAGATGAATAAACACATTTGTGTATTTGTTGTATTTGAATTTGTAAAATAACAAATAATCACGTTCAGGTAAACCGGTGAGCTATTTTCAGAAGGCAACCGGACGGACCGTCCTCGAGGGGCACCCCGGACCCCGCGTTGGACACCCTCGATGTAGAATGTCTTTTTTTCTCTCTCTCTCTCTCTCTCCTCGGGATAGACAGAGCGCATCTATGAGTCTTTCTGTGTATTTTGCGTCTAGGTGTTTCCTCGCCGTCCGACACATCTGACTAGCGTCCTGTCCGCAAACCCGGCTGGAATTTGGAGTCGGGGTGGCGAGACGGGCGGCGACCGGGCCCTCATAAAGACCCTCTGTCGAGGGCCCGGGGGTCCCTTCCAGATCCCTCCCCTCCGCTCTCTCCCTTTCACGCTCTCTCCGTCTAACCCTTAGGGCCGAGGTCTCCTTTTCTTCTTCTTCTTCTTCTTCTGCTTTCTTGCTCCCTCGCTCTCCGTTTCTCTGCGCCGGCCCGAAGGACTCCCGGGTCTCTTTTCGGCTTTTTTTTTCAAGCCCGGGTGACAAAGTCGTGGCCCGCGGGCCGAATGCGGCCGGAGGTTTTTTAGAGCATCCCGTTATTCTGCTATTCTGTTCATTGCTATGTCCACGTCAATGTTTTCAAATTGAGTCAGAAAAATCGGAAAAAAAATCAAGGTTACTCATCGTTATCGTATTGCCTTGATAATCTTCCTAACCTGATGTGCATTTTTCACGTTTTGAGATTTCCATAGAAAACATATGCTAGCTATCAGTTTAGTCACATGACTCTCTGATGTAAGAATGTGTTTGGAGAGAAAAATTCAAGAAGAAGACTAAGTGCCACTATTTCATCAACCTTTTTTTCATTTTTTTATTATGTCAGGACAAGAACAGAAACAGGACCCACTCGCGTAAGGAACGAAGAAGGGGTGCGCCCACGATCCGGTGTTCGCTCTTGTACTCGGCTCGTGATCCGAACACGAAAGTGGATCTTCCGTAGCGAGCGACGGCGGGGACGGAAAAAACGGTCGATTGCCGGGACAGGAGATCAAAAAGGTGGTCGGGGACGGACACGGATCAGAAGCCAGGACAGGAAAGCAGACGTGGTCGGGATCAAAAACAGGTCATAGCGGGAGACAAACAGGAGGAAGAAATGGGAGAGGCGTGAGTCTGGGTCGAAAAAGGGCTCGCCGTGTAAAAACAGAGATTCGCAGACGGACTGACAAAAGGGGACATATGGGAGTGGATTTGAATAGGGACAGGAAGCCAGTCAGAGTCCGAAGCCGTTGGCACCAAAGGAGCGGGCACAGGTGATTCATATCGGTAACCATGATCATATCATGGTTTACTGATGAGGACAGGACGGGACAGACAGGATTGATATCAAAACAGGATATCGAAATCAAACCGGACAAACTAGACGGGAACAAAACTGGAAACCGATATTAAACAACAAGACAGACAGGATTGATATCAAAACAGGATATCGAAATTAAACCGGACAAGCTAGACGGGAATGAAACTGGATCGATATTTAAACAGGGCAAAATAAACGGGAACCATAACGGACGGAAAATACCAACAGGAAACAGGACCGAGTCAATACCCACATCTTACGGGGCAGAGGTTTGTTTGACAGACTGACAAAGGGTGTTTAAGAGCATTGAGCTTAAGTAGAACAGAAGCCAATCTGTCAACAAACCGCAGCTGGTGCCACACGGGCGGGGCCAATTGGGCGCCATGGCAACTGTGACATTATTTTTTTTTATTTTGATAATATGGTTATTAATCATGTTAAACATCTTTCACAGTAATCATCATATCTTTCTCTTTCATTACATTAGCAGTAATGGCTAACTTAAGAATAAAATGTCCCCCCCTATCACTGTCCCACTGTCTCGCTAGACGCGGGAAGCAAGTCGCCCTCGCAATCGGATCGTGATCCGAATACGGAAGTGGATCTTCCGTAGCGGCCGATGGCGGTGTCGGGGACAGAAAAACGTGTCGATAGCCGGGACAGGAGAGCGGACGTGGTCGAGATCAATAACAGGTCGTAGCCGGAGACAAACGGGAGCAAAAAAAGGGACATGTGGGAGTCAGGGTTAAAAAAAGGCTAGCCTTGTATACACAGACGGAGTGACAACAGGGGACTGAGAGGACTGGGTTCAAATAGTGACAGGGAACCAATCAGAACCCGCGGCAGTTGGCGCCAAATAAGCGGGCGCAGCTGAGTCACATCAGTCATCATGACACCAGGAACAAATTCATTTGTTTTCGGTTATTTCATATGGGGAAAATGTGTCCTTTTACATACGAGCACAATTCGGGAAATAATTAATGTTGTATGTCGAGGTATCATTTTTAGGACAATTTTATTCATATATATATATATACATATATATATATAGATAGATAGATAGATAGATATATATAATAGCGTGTAGTGGCGTTGAGCCGTCTCTTCTCAGATATAGTATTCTGGGAAACGTGTGTCAAACTCAAGGCCCGCGGGGCAAATGTGGCCCATACCTCATTTCATGTGGCCTGTGAGACAAAGCTGAGAGAAGTACAAGAGAAAAATAAGCGGCACAATGACATGCAGTTTAAAATGTGTCCGCTGCATGTCGCCAAAGCCGGACACCACTAGCAAAGCACCCGCTAGAGCGGACCACCATGAATCAACCAGAGAACATTAAGAAATGTTATTCCATTATTCACAGTTCATGGATCCCTTAACCGCCTGGGTCGATGGGGCATGACTGAGGGTGCAACTCTGGACAGCTATTTTACTACAATTGAGAACTATAGCACCTTAGTGTCTCTGCAAATGTTTAAATCAGCTTCAGGTTCTTCAATTAAAGATATGAAATCAAAGAGCAAAGTTCCCATAATGCCGTTTTTTGTCATGGTTGCCATGGCACCCAATTGGCCACGCCCGTGTGTGTCACAGTTGCCACGGTGCACAATTGTCCCCGCCCGCGTGGCGCCAGCTGCGGCTGGTTGAGAGATTGGCTTTCTGTCTATATTAAGCTCAGCGCTCTCTTGCTTCGGTTGTCAGCCCGTCAAACGAGCTTCTGCCCCGCAAGACGTGGGTTCTGACTCGGTCCTGGTTTCCTGTTGATATCTCCAGTCCGGTATTGTTCCTGTTTATTTTTGTCCTGTTTAATTTCGGGTTCCGGTTTTGTATCCGTCTATTTTGATCCCGTTTATTATTTTCTCCAGTTTTCGTTCCCGTCTAGTTTTTCCTGTTAGTTATCGATACCCTGATTTATTGTCTCTCCCTTCCTGTCTGGTATCGACCCCATCCGTCCGATATCAACTCAGGCAATTGGAATCGGTTTTGTCGGTCTCCGGCTTCCTGTCCTTCCAAGCCAGACCGGCTTCCGAACGTGCATGATTCCGATTTCCCGTCAAATAAAAGGCTGGCGTGAGAACGTCACGCGATTGGGTCCTGTTTCTGTTCCGGTTCTGACAGTTTTGGTCACTTTCCAGTCTGCATGAGTTAAATAACTGTAAAGGAAATGACTTTAATCGCAGAATTTATAAAAACGACAAGAGAATAAATCTGAGTGAAGGAAAAAAAGTGGAGTAAAACAACCTAATAATAATAATGTTTTATCATCAAATGAATGAATGAATGAATGACATTTTCTGTCAAGAAAAATGAAGGGCTCTTCCTTTCGGTGCAAGTAAAACAAATACATAGGTCAAAATGTTTCAAGGGATGAAAACTGTTAAAAACAATATAATAATAAGATTGGATATATATAATAATATCATGCGCAGTGATGTGAGAGTTGTCAAATCTGAGACCCCCGAATCATAACTTCATTGTGAGTCTCCGCAAAGACCCCCAGCCCTCCAGCTAAGGCACACTTGTATGCCATTCATTGAAAAATCCGGCCCCTGTGGGAATGCTGTTTCTAACATGTGGCGAAATCCAATCTTTTGATATCGACCTCAGGTTGAACTGGGAGACAAAGAAGAATGGAGAATTCAAAATGAAAAGATGGATTCCAAGCGAAAGCTCATATGAAGCCCAAATGTGAATTTCCCTAGAACGGAATATCCCCCAACTTGGCTTCCCCGTTTGACACGTCGGTGTCAAATTTGGCCCGGCGCACACGCAAAACAGAAGCCGTTTCTATGGGACTGAATTGTAACACCCGAGTGGAGGCTAGAAAATGGCCGCCGTGAGCAAGCAAACTAACCTGTCCCTAAACCAAGTGGTTCATGTCTTAGTAGGTGTCGTTTGTTTGCCTTTACGGTGTAAGTCACGCAAGTAAAAAGGGAAGAGAGGGTTGGTTGTTTTTGTTTTTTGAGAATCTATTCTGAGATCAAACATTATAGCGTGTGCCTATAGTTATGCTCTTGAACCATATCTCTTCATAATACTCTGGCCATTCCCACACGTCTTTGATTCCTAGCTGATTCAAGCAGACAGGAAACCCGGAGAGGTGTGTAGCATGTGGTCTTCCCCTGATCGGCAAGCTTCACCAGATGGGGTTTCACCAAGGCCAGTGCCTATCTTCCAAAGAAAACTAAAGGAGGAATGAGAATGTGAGCCACAAACAGCAGTATCGTCAAACTGATATCGATCTACAGTCGTATGCAAAAGTTTGGGCGCCCCTGATCATTTTCAAGATTTTCCTTTAGAAATGATCGGTTGTTCGGATCAACAATTTCATTTAAATATATCATATAGCAGACCAACACAGTGATATCTGAGAAGTAAAATGAAGTTTATGGGATTGACAGAAAGTCAGCAATAATTACCTAAGCAAAAGTAAGCAGGTGTATACATTTGGGCACCCTTGATGTTTTATTGATTTGAATACCTTTAGCACTCATTTTTTGGAACACCAAATTTGTTGGGTAAGCTCATTGACCCTTGACCTACATACAAAGGTGAAGCCACTCGTGAGAAAGGGTATTTAAGGCGGCCAGTTGTAAGTTGTTCTCCTCTTTTCATCTTCTCTGAAGGTGGCAACATGGGAGCCTCAGAACAAGTGTCAAATGACCTGAAAACAAAGATTGTTCAACGTCAGGGTTTAGGGGAAGGGTACAAAAAGCTAGCTCAGGGATTTCAGCTCTCAGTTTCCACTATGAGGAACATAGTGAGGAAATGGAAGAACACAGGCACAGTTCTAGTTAAGGCCCGGAGTGGCAGGCCAAGAAAAATCTCAGATAAGCAGAGGCGAAGGATGGTGAGAACAGTCAAACTCAACCCAAAGACCAGCTCCAAAGACCTACAACATGAACTTTCTTCAGATGGTGTCACTGCGCATAGCATTGTTATGGACTCGTAAAGTCACTTTATCTATCTCTGTCTATCTATCTATCTATCTATCTATCTGTCTGTCTGTCTGTCTGTCTGTCTGTCTGTCTGTCTGTCTGTCTGTCTGTCTGTCTGTCTGTCTGTCTGTCTGTCTGTCTGTCTGTCTGTCTGTATCTCTCTCTATCTATATCACTCTCTCTCTATCTAGGCATCTATCTATTTATCTATCTATCTAGACATCTACCTACTGGCTCTCGTTTGGTGGGTAGCGGGTGTTTTGGAGAAACGATCTACCTTGAACTAGTTTGACAGCAGATTTAATTTTCTTATCAAGTCAAATTAGCAACACTGAAAATCGGAATGATTGCAAACAGAACTATTAGTCATGATATTAAACAAGGGTTAGCATGCCTACGTATAATAGTGCATGATTAGCATAGTCAACAAATAGCATGCTAAAAAGCTAGCACAGGAAAAACACGCCGGGTTTAAAGGTTACGACAGAAAACAGTATTTTCAAGCAGTGAGTCGAATAATACTAAATCACAACCAAAATAGAAAGAACTCTCTGTAAGAAATCGCAATCGCGAAATTATGCAACTGCGCGCTACGCAATGGAAGGAAGACTCAGCAAGGTAAGATGTTTGGATAGAGCCTTGGCTCCCACTTCAAAGAGCCGGCTCATAGAGCCGTTCCGTTCGCGAACGACACGAATCGGTCGCCGCCTTCACCAACGACTTTTCTTTCGTCACATTAATAAATACTCTATTGGTAGTGGCTACTTCCAATGGTGACATGATCCGAAAGATCGACACCTCGAAGGATATTGACAGGTGTGCCAAGGCTTTTGAGCATCAGTATCCCTATCGGCCTTGTAACAACGGAAAAAGCGATGAGCGACAATTATGCCATTCTCACACACACTCACACACCGATAGCGGTAAGAAAGTCTATTCATTGGTGTTCCATGGGTACATCCCTCTTTTGTCTGCGTACTAAAGGTGAAAAATGAAGGGGATGGTGCGACTGCTCTTGGGACTCTTGGTCCTGAAATTGTCCTGGGCCAAGCCGCGGTTCTCCCGACAAGCCCACCTGGACTCCTACGACGACGCCAACTACGACGTGGAAGACCTCGACTCGGAAAACCAGGAGTACGACTACGAGGACGGGCCCACCGTCGAGGATCCCCAGGTGAGCCCGTCGGTGACCTCTAAGGGCGGGGGGTCTCATACGCGGCCCGAGGGACGAGGGTTTGAGACCCCTGGCCTTCGTCAGGGATATTAAGGGACAGTGTGTGTTGTTTGTCCACCGCCGTATTCTGTCCTGACACCAAAAACGAGTGCTAAAAGCAATACGGTGAATGGGGGTAGGTAGCCGAAACACACCGTATTATTTTTAGAAACGAGGCAAACAAGAAAAGGAAAACATGAAAAGAAAAAAGGACAATGAAAGTAGACAACAAACAGTCAAAGTCGTCTAAACACATCTTGTAAGAAATAAGAAAAAAAAGGAAAAGAAAGAAAAGAAAAAAAGAACTATGTTCACTGTTGAGATACTTTATGACGAAAACCCACGGAACAATCTGTAAACAGGTGAAAACGCCGGCCAACCATTCAGAGCAATTGTATTGGGTGCGCGGTAGAGTGGACGGGTCTTAGAAGATGGAGACTCAAAGTCACCAAAAATCCACTTTATTACTTCTGAAAAGAAGAGAAATAGAACAATTTTTAAAAATCATAAAATGACAACAACAAAAAGAAAAGAGAAAAATGAAAAAAATCAGGAAAAGGGAAAAATGAGAAAAAACTATTTTTAAATACAAAATTTTAAAAATGACACGTAAAAAGAAAGAAAATGTCTTTTTATTATTTTTGTCTTTTATCTCTTTAATTCCTTATTTTCCTTTTTCTTTCTTTTGCTCCATTTTCCTTTTTTTTGCTGTCTTTTTCACCTTTTCGTTTTTATACTTGTTTTCCTTTTTTGCCTTTTTCCTATTTCTTCTTCACTATTTTGTTTTCTTTCTTTTTATCTTTGTAAATAAAAATGGGAAGAGAAAGGCTGCATTTGCTCAATTTCAGATTCATTGGACTCATTTTTGCTTGCACTACTAGAGCGACATCTAGTGGAGAAATATAAAACACTGTCCCTTTAAGAATAGCCAAATGTTTTCATAGGCGCCATTTTTGTGGAAAATCCCGTGTGGCCCAAGCCCACCCGGACCCTAGCTTCAGCAGCCCCCGACCCCATTGACTTTGAGCCCCCTGCCCTAGAGTATCGTAAATTCCTCGGAATCTGGAATTTCTGCCGAGGCGGCTGCCAAACGCCTTCTCCACAAATCACATTAACAGAATGGCTAACTTTTTGGGGGGGGGGGACAGCGAATCAGCGTTTTTCAACCGGTGGCTCAGGACCCAAAACTCGGTCACGGGAATTTGCCCCAGAAAAATAAACGGAGGGTCGATGGACACAGTAGATGGCGATCAATCCCCGCTCGATCTCCGTCCTGTTCGGTCATACGGCACATCCCGATTGTGCTTGAAAGGGTCCACATCTCATTTTATTGTGATTTGGTTTGTTTTATTTCTTTACCCTTCTCCCCCCTTCCCCTTATTTTATTAATACAAAATAACAAAAAATTTCAACCTAACAGACAATCATACATTGTTTTGTTTTCCTCCCTGTTGCAAATAAAAAATAGTTGATAAGAGCGTTTCAATATTCATAAAGAAGAACCCCCCTGAACATAAAAGCTTTTGAAATACCAAAACACACACACACACACACAAGAAGTTGTACTGGGCCTTTTTATGCAAAATTATAGATAGTTTGAGAAAAAAAATAATATTAGAAAGAAAAAATAATCATAGAAAGAAAAAATGATCATAAAAAAACCACAATCGAAAAAAAGATATATAACTTTGTCCAAATCTGATGAATTGACTTATTGAGTTCCGGCAGTAATGGTATCATGTTTGGATTAGTACTGATTAAAGATGTCTTTTTCTTTCATTTATTTTATTTATTTCCTTTTTTTCTTTCATTATTTTTACAATTCTTGGGCCCCAAGAAAGTTGGAGATAAGGGCAAGGAAAAGTGGAAAACAGTGTCAACAACGATCAAGTCGAAGATAAAAAGGATTGGGAAATGCAAAAATATCCTGCGAGTGTCTGCCAATAAAGCCCGGCTTGAAGATATACTGGTAGTCGAGGGTTTTAAAATGTTATAGTTTTAGCTTTTTGATCAGTATATTTGTTGTGTTTTTTGTCGGTGGACCCAAATGCAGGAGAGCTGGAAAATCACAGTACCCGAAATGATTGTATTCGATGACAAAAATGCTCAATAAATTAACGAACAGTCAAAAGCATGAATACAATTGTCAGAATCGAACGAAAAACATCAAAGCTGTCAGGACCAGAACGGAAACAGGACCCACTCGTGTAGCGTTTCTCACAGTTTTATTGGGAAAAAGGGAAAGGATTGCACCCGCGATCCGGCAATCGCCGGTCGCGGGGAGCAGGTCGCTCTGAACGCGGAAGCGTGACTTCCTTGGCGAGCCATGGCGGTGTCGGGAATGGAAAAAAACAAGTCAGTAGCCGGGGTAGAAGAGCAAAAATCTGGTCGAGATCGGAAACAAGTCGAAAGCCAGGAGAGGAGAGTAGACGTGGTCGAGATCCAAAAAGATCGTAGCGGGAGACAAACAGGAGCAAAAAACAGGACAGGCGAAAAAGGGCTTGCCGTGTAAAAACAGATTCCCAGACGGACCGACAACTGGGGATGACTGGACAGGATAGTGGGGAAGCCAATCCATCAAAAAGCTGCAGCTGGCGCCACACGGGCGGGGCCAATTGGGCGCCATGGCAACCGTGACAGAAACAAACCTCGAAAAGCATGATGGCCTGAAAAAATAGTGGAAATAAGAATGACCCGACAACGTGTGCTGTCCAAAATGTCCTTAAAAATAGTGAGGCTCATGAGGTACAGGAGTGGGTGATTGGCCACTGTCTGTGCCAATTACAGTACACTCATTAGGCGCCCTCTGGTGGACAGAGGCGTGTCACACCCTAACACTATTGATCTTTATTATCTACACAATGAAGTCATGAGCGTCGTTTAGGTACACTGTCACGGACCAGGAACGGGGACGGGACCCAATAGTGTTTATTCAGTTTTTATTAAGAAAGAGAACAGTTCTTGCATCCACGATCCGATGATCCTCGATCACGGGTAGCAGGTCGCTGGGACGCGGAAGTGGCACTTCCCTGTCATTGAAGGTGGTTGTTGAAAGCCAGAAGAACAGGTCGATGGCCGGGGCGGAGGAGCAGGAACATCAACGGGTCCAGAAAAGAGGTCGGCAACGGGAATCAGACAAAACACAGGGCGGGATAGAGTCCGAGAGTCACAAAAGCTTGCCTAGCAGGTAGCATAGGTTCGCAGACGGTCTGACGAGTGTTTTCAGGAAGGCGGGAGTTTTAAAAGAGTCCAATAGCCAATCAGGCTCCGGGCCTGTTGGCGCCAACGGGGCAGCATCAGTAATCATGACATACACAATGATTTGAAATGTTTCAAGTGAAAACTTCTTTTGGTAGGTGGGAGTTTGAGAGGGTGGCTTATATGCGATGGAGGCTTATATACCAGTATAGATGATAAACAAGTGGTTTTTGTTTTGCTGGTCATTTTTTGAAAAAAGGAGAATAGATTGAACTCTCTCTTCTTTAAACTCTTTTCATTTGATTTTGTCGTAGCTTGTCTTGTAAGGGCGAAAGGGTGGCTCCTCAGATCAAAGCCCGTTCCAGATCAAAACGATTCTCGGTTGTCATGAGCATCAACGACGGCTCGCGTCGAATTTTCCCGGCAGGGAAAAAAAAAAAAGGGAATTCCACAACTGGTTTAACTCAAAATGCGACCGTCTGATGTTCCGGCACCGGGATGCTTCCATCCATCAAGGCAAATGTAGGGCACGGGGAGGCAAGCGTATTGGGAGGATGAGGGGGAGACATTTTAAGCCATGAGACTGAAATACTCCATTCTAGACTTGACTATAACGCAGGCGTGTCAGGGACCGGGAACGGAGACGGGACCCAATGGCGTTTGTTTTACTCAGTTTTTATTAAGAAGGAAAACAGGACTTGTGTCCACCATCCAAAGATCGTCGGTCACGGGTAGCCGATGGCAGGAACGCGAAAGTGGCACTTCCGTGTCGTTGACGGCGAGAAAAACAGCTCGATGGCCGGGGCAAAACAGAAACGGGTCCAGCTAAGAGGTCGGCAACGGGTATCAGGCAGGAAACGAGGCAAAACGGGTCGATGGCCGGGACGGAGGAACAAAACCAGAAACGGGTCCAGAAAAAGGTCGGCGACGGGTATCAGGCAGGAAAACAGGGCAGGAGAATGTCGGAGAGTACAAAAGCTTGCCTAGCTGAAAGCGTAGGTTCACAGACGGTTTGACAGCTTCCTCTTGGAAGGCGGGGGTTTTAAAAGAGTCAGGGAGCCAATCAGCAACCAGGGCTGTTGGCGCCAACGGGGCAGCCGCAGGTGCCCCCAATCGGCAAACATGACAAGGGGTCCAGAACCTAGGGCTCCCGGGTCACGTATTGCTATTTTGATGTGTACATATGGCTGAGTCATGGAATTTACCCACAGCAAAGTTGGCTGGTGAGATCTCAAGGTTGGTACACGCCAAGTCCGGTATATTTAGAAAACGTTTCCAACTACGATTTACAGTCAGGGTGTCACGCCAACGTACCCCGTTTTGGCAGTAGCCCATTAAACTATGTTCACTGTTGAGATACTTTATGAGGAAAACCCACAGAACAAACTGTAAACGGGTGAAAACGCCAGAAAACCACTCAGAGCAATTGGATTGGGTGAGCGGTTGAGTGCAAGGCACACTCCCATCATTCTCTCGTTAAGTGACGTACGCGCTATACGTAAATATGCCGATATCGTTATCCTTTGCCGTATTTCGTGACATTTTTACAAAAGAACTTTGCTTGCACCTTCTCTTAAAACCATTATTTAGGACTTTGCTAGTTATCAAGCTAACTATTGGGCTCTGTTTTTAGCTATCTAATCCCCTTTCAGTGTTTTATCTGTTTACCTTCTAGCTAACGATCAAGCTAACCTTTGTGCTATTTAGCGAGCTATCTCGCTAACTCTTTACAGTTTTTTGCATGCTATCTCGCTAACATTATATCTTTTTTGATAGTTATCAAGCTTTATTTTGGCCTCCTTTATAGCTGACTTTGAAGCTTTGTTTTTAGCTTTCTATTCGATTATTTAGATGGATTTTTACCCTTTTAGCTAGCTATCTGCTAACGTGTTACATTTTTTTGCATGTTTTCCAGCAAACATTCTGCTTTTTTTGCTAGTGACCAAGATAAATATTGGCTTTCCTTCAAGCTAGCTATCGAGCTTTGTTTTTAGCTTTCTGTCTGGCTATTTATTATTGTAGGTAGCTATCTAGCAAGCTGTCTCACTAGATTTTACATTTTCCTATGCTATCTAGCTCACATTTTCACCTTTTTTGCTAGGAATCAAGGTCAATTTTGGCCTCCTTTTGAGATAGCCAGCTAGCTGGCTGTTCGCTTTCTATTGGGCGATTTTTACTCTTTTAGCCAGACATCTGCCTACCTCTTTAGCTTTGTAGCTAGTTATCTTCCTACCTTTTAGCTATTTAGCAAGCAGGCCTTTTAATTTGTTTCCTTGCTATCTAGCTAACATTTCATCTTTTTTGATAGTTATCAAGCTAAATTTTGGTCTCCTTTCTAGCGAGCTGTGTAGCTTTGTTTTCATCGTTCTTTCCGACCGTGTAGATGGCTTTCCACTCGTTTAGCTAGCTTTTTAGCTCCATTTCGAGTATTTGACCTGTTTACCTTTCTAGCTAACAATTAGGCTACCTTTTTAGCAAGCCGTCTAGCTAGGTTTCTATTTAAGAAATTCGTATCAAAGCGAGTGCCCTTTGCGATAATTAGTCATTAAAGAGTTTGCGGGAGACAAATTGGAATTAAATGACATTTATAAAGTAGGATCTGAATCAAGACAATAAAACATCGGCCCCACGATTGATAGGGGACACGGGCTCTGGCATTATAATCATTTCCTATCTATCTATCTATCTATCTATCTATCTATCTATCTATCTATCTATCTATCTATCTATCTATCTATCTATCTATCTCCCTTGGTCATATCCCTCGAGGGGTGACCGACAGCAAGACACACACATACAATAACGGAGAAAATAAAAGGGAAATAAATAACAAAACAAAAAAAAACATGGCCAAGCCAACCCAATTGCCCAAACACCCAAATAAGTTAGGCACCTCGGCACCCAAGTCGGTCATGCTTTGGTCCCTCCAGATGAAACGGGACACCAGAAAGCGGCCGTCTCACTCGGGTCAGGGTGACACAACACACTCTTTTGTTCAACAGCAGGGCCCGAGAGCTTTCGCTGGTTTACCCCTGCCGCATCATACAAGTGCCCAGCCCACAATCCCACTATCCTTTCACAGCAATCAATAATTATTTCCTAGATTCGATTAAATCATCACAAACGTGCTAAAGGATTAGCTTTTGTCTGGAGAGCGTGTATGGTGGTTTGTCTTCAATGACATGGTGTGGCTCATTAAAAAAAAATCCAAATATTTTTGATTGTCGGGCTCTTTTTGTCCAAAAGGTTCCCGACCCCTGCTATAACACGGCGACCCACGACTATGACACCTTCAAAATGGTTTTAAAGCGAATGAGAACGGAAATGTCCGTTTGGCGGTGGACGGGATCTCCGCAGGCAAAGGAATCTCCGGCCTCCCGAGTTTTTCCACAGATTCGGCGGACGTGCTTGGCGTATCCGGAGAAACAATGAAGCGTGAGGACGAGTTCCCTGCCTCTGGAATGCTGAGTCCTGACTTTCCGCTTCCAAACGTTTTTGCCATTTATCTCTTTTGTCGAGACGGAGAGAAAAAAAAAAAAAAAAGGTCCTCTGGAATGAAAGTAGAGCAGAGTGGAGACATTTGTCTTCTGACAGAATCGGACACCTGGTTCTGCTTTTGTGCAGGAAAACTCGAAAACGGGTGGCCCATTGTTTTTTTCCAGGGGGCCAAACAGGGGGGGGGGGATATTAGATGAAGCAATTTGAGGGTGCTGAGCAACCCGTTGCCGTGGTGGGCAAACTACGGCCTGCGGGCCACATGCGGCCCGTCTGGATTTTTTTTTTCCAGCCCTCCAAACAAAAATGCTCAAAATAAGGGAAATACGGTTTTCTTTTGTTTGTTTGGTGCGATCCCTTAAGCGCACCATTTCCTGTGGTGTGTCTTGGGCAAGCACAGCCTGATAGCGCCCATTCTATGATTTTTGGTGCCAATTTTGTCCCTGTTGTCCCTTTTTTGTGTCTGCCTAAAAAAATCTAAATATAAGAATAAAGAAACTAAATATCAAATAAAAATACTTAAAAACTGTCACAACCAGCACACAGGGTAGACCCAATCGCGTAACCCTTTCTCACAATTTTATTGAAAGAAAGAGGAAGGGCAGCGCCCACGATTTTCACCGGACAGGGGAAGCGCTTTTGTGATCCGAACACGGAAGTGGATCTTCTGTAGCGAGCGATGGCAGGGTCAGGGACGGAAAAACTGGCTGATCGCCAGGACTGGGAAAGCAAAAACGTGGTCGGGGACAGAAACGGGTCGTAAGCCGGGACGGGAGAGCAGACGTGGTCGGGATCAAAAACGGGTCGTAGCCGGAGACAAACGGGAGCGAAAACGGGACGGGCGGGAGTCAGTCGAAAAAGGCTTGCGTAGTATACACGGAGATTCACAGACGGACTGACGACAGGGGATTGACAGGACTGGGTTTAAATAGAGACAGGGAGCCAATCAGAACCCACGGCGGTTGGCACCAAATGAGCAAGCACAACGAGATTAGACATGGAACTTCTGGGTAAAACTTGTCATGAAGAGAAAAAAGATTGAGACTGATGAAAAGGCAAAAACAAAAAAAACAATGACATCGTAGTGCTTAGAAAAACCTTATAATAAAAATTTCGGATGAAAATAATAAAGATCAGTGCATTGTCACGGTTGCCCGTTGCCCCCAATGGGCCCCGCCCGTTTTGCGCCAGCTGCGGCTCGTTGACTGATTGGCTTCCCTCCTTTTTAAGCTCAGTGCTTTCAGTCACCCTTGATCGGTCCTTCAACGAACCTCTGCACCCGCAAGACGTGTGTTTTGTCTCTGTCTGGTTTCCTGCTTGTATTCCTGCCCATTATCGTTCCCGTCAGTTTTGTCCTGTTTAATATTGATCTCCAGTGTCTGGTATCGTTCCCGTCTGTTTTGTCTTGTTTGATATCGATCTCCAGTTTCTGGTAGCGTTCCTGTCTATTTTGTCCCGTTTGATATCCATCTCCAGTGTCTGGTATCGTTCCCGTCTATCTCGTCCTGTTTGTTACTCTAGTCTCCAGTGTCGGATATCAATCCTGTCTGTCCTGTCCTGTCCGGTATCGACCCCGTCTTTCCGGTATCTGCTTGTGTAATTGGTATGGATCTCATCGGCCTCTGGCTTTCTGTCGTCCCACGCCAGACCGCTGCTGTACGTCTTCCGCCCAGCGATCGCCGAATCACGGGTGTTTTGTTTCTTCTTGGCTCTTGGGATCACCAGTAGACCAGCGATTTCAGAGCGAAGGCTCCGGATTGGAAGATAGGGGGAGATTCAATCTGAAAGATATGAGGGAGCAAGTCCATGTATGATTTTGTATAATACCAAGAGAACTTTCAAATCCCATCTTAAGCTAACAGGGAGCCGATGCGGGTCGTGTGAGAAACGTTACGCATTTGGGTCCTCCTCCTGTTCCGGTTCTGACGTGCATTGTAACAGTAGCGAAATTCAAATAAGTACAATCACCTTTAGCAGCAACAACGACAGCAACGATTTTATAAATATTATGAGTATATTTTTACCATCGGCCGTTGGTCCAAAGTATTTTCCTTTTTTTAGCCGAATCGCAGAACGGAATCAAAACGGGGAATACGAGACCGCTGTTTGTTTTTTGCGGCTCTTCCCGTGAGAACTTGAGAAACCTCCGAGAATATTTGGGCTTGGGAAGCCACAAATATGGCTACCGTGCAGGACACTGATTGAGGATGATGTGAAAGCCATGTTGAATCCTAGCACTGACTATTTGGGTGCATAGCATTCGCCATTGAATGCGACCTTACATTGAGCCTCTCTATTCCCGGCCTGCTTTTTTTTTCTTTTTCTTAACTTCCGCTTGCCAGCTTTTGGCCTCTTCTTCCGCGACGGGTGAATATGTTTGTTTTGGGGAAAGGGTAGTGGGCCGAGAGGGGGGGCAGGCAGTCTTTTCAAAGGCCTTCCTTGTTGCATCTCACACTGTCATGCTGCCAGAACACGAAAACATTGAGATCTCTCTCCATTTCTCCCGTTCGTGATCCGTGTGGGCAATAACGCTATAGCGCTGTTAGGGACAGAGACACAAAAGCCTGGAGGAAGCGGCGAGGAGGCGGACTCGCTATCTCCGTGGACACGAGGCGGTGTCACCCTGGGCACAAAGATTTCCATCTGCCGCAGGGACGTCCAACTTTTGGCCTAGCGTGTGACGTCATCCACTCCGCTGTTGCTAAGCTACAACACAGCACCCCGAGGCCATCCTATTCATCTGTTCATAAACAATAAAAGGATACTGCTGGAAGTCTGAATTTCCCTACGGGGATGAATAAAGTATCTATCTATCTATCTATCTATCTATCTATCTATCTATAACGTAACCGGGTGATTTTCTTTAGTGCTGTTGTTTTCTAACTACTATGCTACCTCTACTTATGAATTTGACCTTCCTAACTTGAGAAGTTTGTAAGTAGAAACGTGTTTTGAATGGAAATGCACTAATCCGTTCCAAGCCCTGCAAAAGTATGATATTTTTTACATACATTTTTCACAACCAGCACACAGGGTGGACCCAATTGCGTAACGTTTACCACAAGTTTTATTGAAAGAGAAAGGAAGTGCTGCGCCCACGATCCGGTGTTCGCTGGACGCGGGAAGCAAGTCGCTCTCGTACTCGGATTGTGATCCGAACACGGAAGTGGATCTTCTGTAGCGAGCGATGGCAGGGTCAGGGACAGAAAAACTGGCTGGTAGCCGGGACTGGGAGAGCAAAGCGTGGTCGGGGTCGGAAACGCGTCGTAAGCTGGGACAGGAGAGCAGACGTGGTCGGGATCAAAACGGGTCGTAGCCGGAGACAAACGGGAGCAAAAACAGCTGGGATGGGCTCCAGCTCCCCCATGACCTTACTGAGAATAAGCGGTGCAGATAATGGATGGATGGATGAGAAAGCACTGGAACATGAAACAAATACATGTTAAAATCAGATTACAGCGCGATAAACATAAAACGAGAAGCACATCATGTAAAAAACAAAGAATAAAGTTAATCATAAAAATAGGGATTGACCGTTTTGCCTGCCGTTTCTTGAAAAACTGACCCAACGACGTCGGACAAACTGTGGGAAATGCGCGAGGCAGACGTAGCGATGCCTCGACTTGTGTGATTCTTTTCCACAAATTCCAAAACTTCGTATGATGTTGCTTGAATGTCTTCAATTTGGGCTGATTGAATAATGGCTGCGTCTAGCCGGAATCCCTCCTCCTCCTTGTCACTGAACCCTTAACTGTGACGGTGACGGGAAGAGCAAGCCGGGAACACCCATGCGAAATGAGTTACCAGGCAGATTTGAAGCAATAAACAGTTTGTGGATGTAAGGCAGTGATTGAAAAGCGTCACTAGGGGGTGCTTTTTCACTGTCTGTTGTTCAGGAAACTCTTGAAGCGGCGATTAGCAGCGCGTAATGTACTGTATTTTTGAGTTTTAACTAGAGGCAATATTTTCCCGCTCAGGTACTCCATAACCTAAAACTTTCATATGTAGAGACATTTGTAAGTAGAGGTATCACTGCACTGTGTTTTCACGATCATAGGGTGCACTGTGTTGAAGGCAAAGTATTTGTAGCTCGTTCTATTTTTGTATTTACCACTACACAGGGAGCACCGTAAGATCGGGCAGATAGGTGCCCTCTGTTGATTTGCCTAAGTCCGACTCCCCGGTAGCGTGAAATATGTTTTTTTGTGACATTTGCATACGTCTTAATAAACACATTGAAGAGACTAGGACCGTGACACCCGTTCTGTCGGAAGCATAGCGCGGGCGTTCGCGCCAAGGAGTCTGATTTTGAAGTCCAATTTAGGCACAATACCTCACAACAAACAAGTGTGCCTATTTCAAAATACAGCGGGGACTAAACTGAGTTCGGTTGCGGTTTATTTAGGTATCGATTACAAAGTAAAACACGCGGATATAAACCTGTCGGGGTTGGATTTTCAGCTTCCTCCACAAGCGAACTATCGATTCGTTCAGCTTCAAATCTCTTGCATTCGTAAAAGCTTTCAATCGTGAGTTTTTGGTTCCACCTTTGGTACCACTTTGAAATTGCTAGATACGCTAGGGCATTAGCATCCATGAGTACTTCCGCAAACAATGGACACATTGCGTGTGACATCACGCAAGCAGGATAAGATGGCAATCAAACAAGAGATGCTTAAAAGTCTCAGGAATTAATTAGAAAGGTATATGATCTAAAAAATGGTATTTCACTCAAAAATGTCAGAAGTTTTAGGTATGAGGAAGCTGAGACCTTCCAGTTTGGGGCAAGGGCCCGACCTAACGTCCGCTACTTTGGCTGCCCGATGCCCCCGCACACCTCGTGCCGTTTACAGCGTCGCGCTTTTAGCGCTCCTGCGAGTTGTTTACGTTACATCTTTTCACATCGTGTCACCGTTCAAAATGGCCGCTAGCATATCGTTAGAAAGCCCTTACCGATATGCTATTTACCAATGCGCCGAAAGAAAAGGCGATCGGTGAATGCAGCTGACTCGTGGCATTGATTAGTCAATATACACTTTTTGGGGATTCTGTCTTTTTATTTCAATTTCTTAAGCATAAAAAAAGGGTAAAATTGTTGTTGTTTTTTATTTTATTTTGTAGATTTATCAATATTTTCCTAACATATCCTGCGTTTTTCAGTGTTCGTGTGTTGTAAGGTTTTTTCATTTTCTTCTTTCATCTTTCTTTTTCCTCATGTGATTTTATTTTTTCTTTGGTTTCTTTTCATTCCATTATGACCCCCCCCCCCCTTTTTTTTTTTTTTAGTCACTCCGTTCCGTGCAAAATGTAACATAATCGTTGGTAAAGTCGGGATTAAAGTAACAAAAATCCTCAAAGAGCCTGTTGGAACCCGAAAGAATCGACTCTTTTTAGTGAGCCGAGCTGAAAAAGCCGCCTCTCGAAAAAGAGTGGGAATTCACATCTCTCTAAGTAAACTCCGGTCAATGACGTCACCGCAGAGTTTTTATTCAAATTCTACGTCATAAAACTTTTATTCAAAGTAACGGAAATAGTTATCCTCCAAGATAACTTGTTACTTTTACGATAGAGTGATTCAGTTACTTTTTGGAAGAAGTAGTGAGCAACTGTAACGAATTCTTTTGAAAAGTAACGTCACCAACACTGCTTTTGAGCGTTGGGTAAAATTGACTCACGGTACCAATGTAGCTTTTGTTCGGTTGTCTTGTTATTCATACTCTACGTGCATCATTTTGTTGAATAGGTTGCAAAATAGAAATTCGGCTACCATGAGTGTCTTGGTTCCACAAGGACCATCGAGGGTTCTTTATTCTCCATTTGTCCAAGTTTCATGCGGTGCCTGTGCTGTCTGGTATGTGAGGGTTTGTCGCCATCACCTGGACAAAGTTTGAACTGCAACGTTGTCTTTTGAGACAGGGGGCCATTTTAGGTTCGGAGCTTTAGGGGTGCTGAGTACCAGGTATAGGCAAACCACGGCCCGCGGACCACATACTGCTTCTTCATCAGGCCCGCAAAACGAAAATGATCAAACTAAAATGAAGCTATATATAATAGAAAATATAGTACTCGGGATAAAATGTTGGTGTATCTGCAACAAAAATACTACAAAAGCAAATATCTAATTGAGTGCTCAAATACAGGAATCTACATGTCATTGTGTCCTTGTTCCGATAAGACATAAATACTATAGAAATACTACAAAAATACCACTACCATAATACCATCCTACAAAAATACTATTACAGAAATATTACTTCAGAAATACTACAAAAACACAACTACAGTCATGTTAAAACAAACTTAAGAAATGCTACAAATATACTTGTATGGAAATACTTTAAAATACCTCTACAGCAATACTAAAAATATGCCAATACAGTATCACAATAATACAAAAATACTGGTACATAAATATTACGACAGAAATATTTACAAAAATACCACTACAGTAATACTATGAACCAAACGTACTATTACAGAAACATTACAACATAATTACTTCAAAAATACAACTTCAGTAATCCTAGAAAATAATAAACAAATACTACAAAGATACGAATATTTTAAAATACTTCTACAGCAATACTACAGAAATATCACTACACAAACACTCTGATACAAAAATACCACTACATAAATAATACGACAGAAATGCTACATAAATCATAAAGATATACTACAAAAAAAATGTACTATGGAAATACTACAAAATACTTCAAAATAAAAGTACAGTAATACTATAAAGTACCACAGAAATATTACAATAATTCTACAAAAAAATAGAAAGTAATACTACAAAAATACTACCAATATACTACAAAAGGTTCTACTATGGAAATACCAAAATACGACTGCAACAATTATTCCAAAAAATACTACAAAAAGGAAACAACAATAATACTACAAAACGACGTCTACAGAAATATTAAAAAATACTACAAAAATACAAATAGAGTAATACTACAGATATATTACAAACAATTTACGGTAGAAATAATACAAAAATATGACTGCAGAAATACTATTATACAGTGCTGGGAATCAAATGGACTGAACCATTTCAAGGCAGTAGATTATTTCTGACGCTGCGTTGTTCACATTTGATTTAGTTTTTCGTTTTTTTATTTTTTTATCACCGCATGAAAGTATTTCCTGTCCTTTATTAAGGATAAGCGGGTTTTCAAAATACTGTCATTTCTAGGGGTGCCTGGGTTAAATTTGGGCGACGCGCTGGTTACGCCCATGGTTCAAGAGAATTGTTTTTTCATTCATTTTGATTTTCAGACATGAGAAACATGTCACTCAACTGTCCCGAACAATGTGGTGGATTTGAAGGCTATCTCTGCTGCCATCTGGTGGTAGATTTCGAGCCCAACTCCAGCGTCATCATGAAAATGGCTCACCAGTGTTGGCTCCATGGGCGTAACCAGTCCGTTTTCAATATTTATTAGCATCAACTAGACTTAGCAAGTGAGCATTCAACGCCGTCTTAAATAATGATGTCATTGCGATACACAATAACGGATTCGAACGATAACGCGCGTGGCATTCCGCTCTCAGGGCTGTTGTATTCTCCTCAGATAGAGATTGGCACCCTGGCCCCGCCCGACTACAACTATCCGATGCCTGAAGCTTCACTGGAGGAGCTGGAGGAGGAAGAGTTGCCCCTAAGGCCCCAGCTCATCCCGCAGGGTTCGGGGGGTTCCGGCGTTCTCATGGGCCCCGACACACAGAAAGGTCTGGCAACAGCTCAAAGCCGTCTTAAAGGAGCGGGGATTTTTTTTGAAATCCGAAGGTTTTGGTGGCTCTTGGAGTTGCGTAAGCAGCATTGCCCTTCAGCAGCAACAACCGACCCGTTGCGGTTACCTGGACTTTTCTTTGTGCATGTGCTCCATTTAACTAGCTGTTGTGGTTAAATGTGTTACACTTTGTCCATTAATAACTAATCTTGTCTCTAACAAGAGGTGGAGCTGCGTCTGATGCCCATCGACATCCTTCACGTTTCCGGGGATTTCGGGGGCTCGGTGGGGTCCGGTTCCTCAGAAGCCTCTGGGGTTTCTGGGTCAGGTGGCTCGGGGGAATTACCGGTCTCCGGTGGCTCCGAGGGTTCGGGTGATATCCTTTTCATTTCCGGAGTTGCCGAGGAGATCCTCAGCGGCTCCGGAGGATCGGGGGAGTTTTTGGTGTCGGGGGATGTGGATTTCTTGATATCGGGGGATCTCTACGGATCCGGGGATGCGTCCGGATTTGAGGAGATCTCCGGATCTGGCGACCTCCGGATTTCCGGTGATGTCCCAGGTTCCGGGGACATTCTGATATCCGGTGATCTATCCGGGTCTGGGGATTTTCTCATATCTGGAGATCTTTCAGGGTCTGGAGAACTCTTGATATCAGGAGATACCATGGGATCAACAGCTTCTGGATCTTCCGGGGACTTTGTCTCAGGAGGGTCTGGAATTGTAATTGAATTTGGATCGGGTGGGTCTGGTCTTGGCAGTGAACCCTCTTTGGGCTCTGGAGCTTCTGGGGACCATTCAGGGTCTGGGTTCTCTGGAGATCTCCTGACCTCGGGTAGCTCTGGAGGCTCTGGGGTTTCTGGGGACACCGACGAGTCTGGCGAGTCAGGGATAACATTATTACCTGGAGGTTAGTACTTTTTAACCCGTCACTGTTACTCATAACCGTTGTCTCCTTAACCTACTGTTTGGTCGTAATAAATATAAGAGAATTACTGGTTAACAAGCTGATTGAAGGTCTATTCTACATCTCCTCTTCCAATGTATCGCCTAACCACTTCGCCTTGGCTCAAACAAGAGGTGGAACTGCCTTTAATTCCTACAACTATCCCACAAGAGGCGTCGGGTACTTCAGGGGATTTCTCTGGAGTTTCAGGAACCTCGGGGGATCTTGGAGTCTCTGGAGACCTAGGGGTCTCTGGAACTTCTGGTGTCTCTTCCTCTGGAGAACCCGAGGAGCCTGAAATAATTCTGATTCCCGACACTGATAAAGGTCAGTACCTCATTTAAATCCAAAACATATCTCAAAGGGTACCTTCATTCTTAACTTTTGAATGTCACAGGAGTGTTGCTGCTTACTAACACTCAAAAGTAATAACCATTTAACTCATGTTAAATGCAACACCGCTAACTACTGTGGCAAACAGATTCCCACTGATTGCCAGTCTTGTAATTCATGTCCATGCTCGTCTAACCTGTTTCCTCAACACCTAATCTTGTCTCTAACAAGAGGAGGGGCTGCTTCCGACACAAGAAACCCCACAGGAGGGTACTGGTGGTGTAGAAACGACAACGGGCTCTGGCTTACCGGAGCCCGAGGAACCTGAAGAACCTGAGATTGATACGAAAGGTAAGCAAGGAAGGTTGATAAGAAACGGAAAACCGAGTTCAACGCGTGTTCAACGTCAAACTACGGTCACAAAACTATCCTAGAACATGCAATTTGGCCTTGACTACTATGTTCCCATGGTCCCCTCTTGTTTTATCTTCTTGCGATGTTGTACAGGTATGCCCACCTGCTTGCTGTGTACATGTCTTGGTGGTTCGGTCTACTGCGACGACTTGAAACTGGATAGTGTACCACCTCTGCCTAAAGACACCACTCATTTCTATGCCCGCTACAACAGGATCACTAAGATCAACAAGTCTGACTTTGCCTCCATGAGTATGTTTAGCATCGGCGGTTGACGGGATCCGCTGACGCTAAGGGATGACAGTGTGGTTCTTGCTACACTTCAGACAAGCTGAAGAGGATTGATTTGACAGCCAACGCCATCTCATCGATTGAAAGCCAGGCGTTTATGGGTCTGCCAGAGCTTGAGGAGTTGGTGATTCGGGAAAATCACATTTCGCAGATGCCCGCCCTACCGGAAACCATGACCCTGATCGATGCCAGCCACAATAACATAGAATCCAAGGGTATTCCTAAAGAGGCCTTCAAGGTGTGTGTCATAATTTCATAACTCTTGGAGCCACTTTATCGTATTTGACCGTCAAAACATTCCTTGAAATTTCCAGGACATGACTGGCCTGCTTTACTTGTACATGACGGATAACGAAATTGACTACATCCCCGTGCCTCTGCCAGACAGTCTGCGATCTCTACATCTACAGGTAGGCTTCCTGTGGGTTTTGAAGTAATCTGCTCTCCGGTTTCGAGGTTCAACCATTTGATAGACAACTTGGGAGTGTAAAGTATTAACCGGGAAGAGCAGAAATCAATGTGTTGATGGTTTCCAAACGGTCCTGTTACTGATAGGAAAATGCAATGATTAGTCAAATCAATTAACCCCTTAACTGTTGATAAACAAATAAGTGTCCGCACAATGTCACCGATCACTGAAATATATCATGCCACATAGGAAAAATTCAACTCTTAAAATTCAAGATACACTAATCACAGAAACAACAACAGTTTGAAGCAAAATACCCCAAAATAAAACGGGCATAGCTCACCAATAACGTCCTCTGGTCGTCGGCTCATGAGACTGACTGCCAACATGGCCATCCAGAGTTGCAGAGGTTTTATAGCACTTATCTGGTCATCTCCAAGAGGCTACTTTTAGGAACGCTTAGACCTACCCATAGAAAAATGTGTAAAATCCAGTGTTTAGTTTTTCAGATTTGACCTGGGACCAGACAAGGCTTCGTGCTATTGTCCGAGCGGTGTTCCAGCTAAGATCCAGGCATACGATTGTAAGCAGATAATAAAAACCTTCTATTTCTGTGTGTTACAACTAAGATGACTCAATGTTAGTAGCACTTGCAGTGATTGTATCAGATCGAGATGAAGCCAGAGAGGCTTACCTTTCAGGAGAGACCAAAACCATCCAGATTCTCCAAACAGTTCAAGAACAGCATTCACATTTACTTTGGCTATGTCTTAGATTGGTATTAAGCCCAATGTTACAGGAATGTGAAGTGGTTAAAGTCCTTGTCTATTCAGCTCTAAACCAAACCTGGGTACTCTGGTCCTCGAAGGCCACGTGTCCTACATGATTTTGAAGGTTTATCTTCTTTAACTTACGTGATAGAAATTATCAGCAAGCTGGCAGGGGTCTGTTCATGATCCTGGTGATTGAAATGCCCTGTATCGGAGAGAGAAACCTTCAAAATCATGCAGGACATGCAGGACCGGAGTACCCAGATCTGCTCTGAATCATACACAAGGTTTTGTATTTAAATCTAGGCTGAAAACACACTAACATCCAGCTTATGGATGCTTTTGACCTCAGGAAGCTGTCAACCAGACATTCTCTTATTTCCTATATTTTATGTTGACGGTCCAGAGAATCCAACCGTGTAAAACATTTATTCCAAAACACAAGATAATGCCGACAGAATTAAAAAAAAAATCCTCCTAAAAGTATTTCTGCATCATTGCACATTCCATCAGTGGTTTAATAGTCTGTAGTCTGTACAGCCCTTTGAGACTTCTCGTCATTAAGGGCGTCCCAACTAAACATGACTCGACTCGGTGATAATGTGGTGGGATGGCAACGTTGAGAAGCGGTTCCTTCCCCGCATAATTGACTTTCTATCCTCCTTCAGCGTAACAACATTCAGTCGATGCACGGAGACACCTTCTGCAACCTGCACGACTTCAGCTATATCCGCAACGCGCTGGAGGACATCCGCCTGGACGGCAACCCCATCAACCTGAGCCGAACTCCGCAGGCGTACGTCTGCCTGCCGCGCATCCCGGTCGGAGACCTCATCTAAACCACCGGCAAAGCACCCGACACCTGAACGGCGAAGACCGGACAATCGTCTTCGGACTGGGATACGCTTCTTTTGCCGAGAGATACCGTGCCCTGAAAAAGTCTTTGCCCCCTTCCTGATTTCCTGATATCTATCACACGCAAAGGTTTCGGTTTTTCAAACTCATTTTAATATCACACAGGGACAACCCAGAAAATGCGGTTTCCAGTTATTAAGGCACCAAATAATCCAAACCTATCCGGTCTTATGTGAAAAAGTCATCACCTCCTGATGCTAATTGCGAGTCGGGCCACCTTTGGCAGCGATAACAGAAATCAAATGTTGCCGATAACTTGTAAAGAGTCTTTGGCAACGCTGTGGTAGAATTATGGCCCACTCTTCTTTGTCAAGTTGTTTTAAATCTGCCATATTGGATTGTTTTCTAGTCCGAACGTTCCGTTTAAGGTCCCAGCATCTCAATTGGATTTCAATCTGAGCTTTGATTTGACCACTCCAGAACCTTCGTTTCATTTATTTGAGCCTTTCAGAGGTTGTTATGGTTTGGTTGTTGTTGAATGGACCCTTGTGGGGGAAGCAGGAACTAGAGGCACGTGTGCTCAAAAACAAGGAAGGTTGTTATTCACACAATCAGGACTAAAGTACCGAACAAATTAGTGGGCACAAGGCAACTAACGAAATACTCAAACAAGAAATCTGGAAAAAAAATAAAATAAATGGAACTGGAAAAATGCCAGGAGTAAAGTGTCAAAGAAAACCAGAAACAAACAAACTTGGCGTGGTGGTGGACGTGAAAGCCCTCCAATATGGCGGAGTTGACACATTCTTGCAAAGAAGAGTGGGCCAAAATTTCTCCAATTGGGAGGCTAAGGTGTGACCGTAAAATGGCCGTTCATACCAGAAAACCCTCTAAAATGGCAGAGTTGAAAGAATCTTGCAAAGAAGAATGGGCCAAAATGTCTCCACTGCGAAAGACTCATGACCAACTATTTGATTCCTGTTATCAATGCCAAAGGTGGCCAAACTCGGGGCCAGATAGCTTCTGATTTGTTGGGTCGTCTCTGTGTGATTTTTGAATTGGTTTGATGATCTCAAACGTTTGTGAGTGATAATGATGCAGAAAATACCGAATTCAAATACTTAGTCACGGCACTGTATCCCTCTAGTGAGTGGAAATCACGATTCCATCAATGCGAGAGATGTGACCGACCATGCGCATACACAACCCCGACAAAGGAGCGCACGCACACTCACATAGAAAAACAGACTATTGCGGAGTTGAAGTCAACTCTAAAGGGAAAGTTTGACTCTACGGTCTTTTCTCAACTGCTATTTTTGGTTTATGTTTTTAAGATTTGATATCAATGTGGTCGTGTCAACCTATGAAAGGCCGGAGCTCAGCAAAAGGTGAGAAATGGAGCGATACATGCAATAAAGGACGCAATTTAAACACGATGTGTTGTAAATTCTGTACTGTAATATATTTTGAAAAGGTTGTTTTGCCTTACGCTGGGGTCAAAGGGAGTGCTTGAACTGTGAACAACAGTTTACTGCCAGGACTATGGTTTGAAATCGGGGAGGAAGGTCGGAAGCAGGAAAAACAGTCTGCTTTGTATGGAATAACCGTGACAATGAATAAAGTTTTTAAAGAACTCTTCGAAAAAATATGGATTTTTTTGTATTTACACCAACATATACCACAATTGAATATGTCTGTCAGGACCAGAACGGAGACAGGACCCACTTGCGTTACGTTTCTCTCGGCTTTAATGGGAAGAAAGCAAAGGATTGCACCCACGGGCCCGTGATGCCGGACGCGGGAAGCAGGTCGCTCCGAACGCGGAAGTGGCACTTCCGCGGCGAACCATGGCGGTGTCGGCAAGGAAAAAAAACGGGTCAGTCGCCGGGACAGGAGAACAAAAACGTGGTCGGGATCGGCAACGCGTCGAAAGCCAGGAGAGGAGGGTAGACGTGGTCAAGATCAAAAAACGGGTCGAAGCCGGGGAACAGACGGGAGCAAAAACAGGAGCGAGTCAAGGGCACAGGTGCATCACATCGGTAATCATGATAATGTCCAACTCATTTTACGTCACATCGCTTTATGAATAAAATGATGAGTCACAACACGCGGTAAGCTTTCTCTCCTGGCTTTGATCTCTTTGATCTCCGGCAAAACGAACATCAAATGCGACAGAAACAAAATGAAAATCAATCCAAAATAGCTAGCCGACATCATTTTTTGCCCTTCCGTGTATTCCGTTACTCCCCAAGCCTCCACAAAATTGAGTTATTTGATTCAGATTGAGTTTCTTTTGTCTTTTCTTAGCATTTTTGCTATTGGAGTCATCCAAAAGTCATTGAAAGTAATCCAGTTCAAGTAACCCTACCCAACCCTGCTTATTTTATAAACACTGTAATAATAATAATAATAATTTCCTTGTATTGTCATTCTGTGTAACAATGTACACAGAACGAAATGTCGATTGCACCTGACCTGTTGTAGCGAGCCGATGCAGCCGCAGCCAACAGAGGGCGCCGCCGACCACTTTTTAAGTCTTAGGAATGTACGCCGAGGTCGCAAAGAAAATGTCATTATCCTTTCATGTATATGACAATATAGACATTTCTGAATCCCCCTTTTTTTCAAATCACCGCAAGAACTTTATACCAGGGGTCTCCAATATTTTTCAAGCGAAAAGCTACTTTTGGTTACTTATTTGCCAAAAGTTTGATACGCATTTCTCATCATGTTGTTACTATGTTATTAGAATAGAATAGAATAGAATAGAATAGAATAGAATAGAATAGAATAGAATATACCTTTATTGTCATTGTTACAAAATGCGTTGGACATATTGTGACAACGAGATTGGGCGTGGCACTCCAGGTTCACATTTAACAGTGAGGATAAAAGAAAACAAAGACGATAAAGGAACAAAGAAGATAAGGTTATCATTTACACAATATTTACACAAGAAATGTGGGCATGTAGGATGACATGTAGGATGTTATTACTAAGTTATTACTTGATTAATTATTGGAAGTAGAGTCAAATAGACTCAGTTACCACGAAAAATATTTGACTAGAAAATCACAATGACCAGCACTGGTGAGCTAACTTCAAAACAGGTCCACCTCTGCTGTACTCAGGGAGGCAATTTGGTGCCCGCGGAGATCTTGTTGGAGACCAACTGCAGTTTATACTGTCAATTAAGGCGACGAGGTCATTTTAAAAAAAAAAATATGAGACTGGGGCCAGGATTTATTTTGTGGACATTTCTCGGCGGACAGTGTGCCTCGAGATTTTTTAAATTGTTATTATTATTATTATTACTCTTTCATTATTATTTTGACACCAAAAACAGATTTAAACAACGGATTTGGTTTGGTGCAACAAAAATAACACTCCGACATTCACTTCCGCTCCAAGACCGGAAACGAAAAGCTGCTGTGTAATCGTACATACTGTTGAGCTAATACTCAACCTCCGTCGGATCGTTTTCCAATAAAAATCTAAATTCAAGATGCCGGACTATTTAGGAGATGACCAGAGGAAAACCAAAGAAGAGGATAAAGATGACGCACCCATCAGAGGTAGGATTTAAAAGGAACTTAGACACGTTTAAGATACTTAGCTGAAGTTAGCTTGAGTCGGCACCGAAAGATGCACTGATGTGCTGAGTAGAACCATATTGCCTTAAAATGAACGTATCTTGTTCATTTACGTATTCCCTTAAATAAATGGAAGTGCGTGGTTTGAATATAAATATCTTATTGTGACATCAATCCTAAATTGGATGTAGCCTTTGAATTGTCGATATAGTCATCGATAACAACGCAATGAAGTTTTTACAACGAGATTAGACATGGCACTCCAGAAGAAGAAGGGAAAGTCTCCAGGAATCGACAATATTCCATCAGAAGTCTGACAAAATGGTGGTGAGCAAACTGACATATTGACAAAGATTTGCAGAAAGATCTGTAAACAGGACAGTGGCCATCTGCGTGGACACAATCGCTAGAAAAGATGCTACCAAAGAAAGGAAACCTTCAGCTATGCTCCAACTACAGAACCATCAGTCTCATTAGCCATGGAACTATAGTGATGCTAAAGGTCCTACTGAAGAGACTAAAACCACAGGCTGAAAACTTCTTAGCTGAAGAACATGCAGGTTTCGGGGAGGGGAGGAGCATCACTGAACAGATTTTTAACCAGGGGATCCAATGTGACAACATTTCAACAACACCTCTATCACATTTTTGTTGATTCAAGAAAGCGTTTGACAGAGAATGGTAAGCCGCTTTATTGGCCACCGTGCGGAAGTACAACATGGGTTCAGACCATTGAACAACTGTATTCCAATCCCAGCAGCGCCGTACTGATCGATGTTATTATTGGAGCGTGGTTTCATACCACAGTCGGTGTGAGACCTAGGCTGCATTCTCTCCAATTTTATTCAACATCTTCTTGGAGAGGATCATGTTGGAAGCTCTGGTGCAACATAAAGGTACAGTCAGTATTGGGGGTCACAACATCTCCGTTTTGCCGATATTGCCGGATTGGCAGGCGACGAACAGGAACTCGGAGATCTGGTCAATCGCCTGGACAAAGCATCAAGCTTGTATGGGATGGACTTCAGCACAGAAAAAAAGCAAAAGTAATAACCAATAATCCCCAAGGTATCACCACAAACATCCCCATCCACCACACAGAGCTAGAACCCGTCACCTAATTGAAATATATTGGAGCTGTCATATCAGAAGAGGGGTCGAAACCAAATATCATGGCCAGGATATAAACCACAGCCACACTTGCCAGACTTAAACCCATCTGAAGGGACAAGAACATAGAGGTGAAATCAAAGCAAGCGCTGGTTACTTCCATCTTACTTTACGCTTGTGAAACATGGACTCCCACAGCAAAACTGGAAAAGAAAATCCAGGCCATGGAGATGTGATGCTACAGGAAACGTCTAGGAATCGGGTACTTCGCCCATCTGACAAGTGTGCAACACTATCAGAGGGCACATTGGACCCTACCAAGAACCGTTGATGAAAACCTCAGTGGTATAGTCACGTCACGCGATCATAAGGACTGGCCAAGATGATTTTCCAGGGCACAGTCCAAGAGGAAGGCTGAAAAAGAAATGGGCCGACAACATTAAAGAATAGACCGGTGCTAACTTTGCCACGATCCAGGAACAGGCCTGGGACCGTCAACCGTGGAGAAGGCTGTCAAGAGTCGCGTTCTCATCGGTGCCCTGACGACCCCCTGCGCTTAAGGGGACCGTCAAACGGGAACCGTGATTCCAGGTTGAACACTGACACTAATATGAAAAGAATGTCAGTATAAATAGGCAAACATTTTTAAAAGGTAGTGCGAAAGTGGCCCGAGTTGTAAGTGCAATGAAAAATAGTGCGATTTTATTTACCATGACCAAAATTCCCAAATACATTGATGAATAAGGTATCAGGCATGAAAATGGTCAGGACGGTCCGAAAGATGTGTAGGAAATACCGTGTTCATTTGTGTATGATGTGCACCCCTTATTTTTAACTGAAAACCTGTAATAAATGTAGTTAGACTTTTTCTTAGCTAGCTCAAACTAAGCATTTAAAGTGACGAGCGTTGTTGAATACCTACAGCCGTGGTTGAAATCATATCAACAACTACGAACACAATACCAAGATCAAATTTACAATGTATTTATTGAATGTCAGACAAGGTCTGATTCATCATCAGATACAGCAAAGCGTTGTTCCTCTCACTGTGCTTTTTTGCATTCATTCATATCTTTCAGAACCATTTTCGGTTTTCTCCATTCTCTAACATTCCTTTCTAGTACCATGAATATCAAAACAGTGTCACGATTAGATCAAATCTAATGCATGTACTCCTGCCAACGCAACTTTTCAAAGGCTTAATTGGCTCTAGGAATTCTGAGGTAACCCCACCCTTAAAGCATTTTTTACTCCGATCTATACGATTCACACGGGTCACTCTTTTTGACTTTAAAACAGTGAATTTCTCCTCAAAGTGAGAGATTGCAATGTTTCAGTTATGAATATCCGTTTTCTATCCAATATATTACTCATTTTTCAATGCAATTAACGCTGTGTTCATATTGTTAGACTTACCTTGAAAGAAGAAGCCCTCTAATTTCGTTGTACTTGTATAATGGCCATTTATCCATTCCAACAGCTTTGGATGAAGGAGACATCGCTCTGCTGAAGACTTATGTGAGTTAACGAGTGCAGTATCCATCCAGAAGTGATTGATATGCTTTTCACTGAATATATGAACTGTCTTGCATCACCAGGGTCAAAGTACATATTCCAGACAAATAAAACAAGTAGAAGATGACATCCAGCAACTGCTCAAAAAAATCAACGAGCTCACAGGTAAATTCCCCAAATTCCAGACACGTATCGCGTTAACGTAAAATCCGACATTGTTTCTTGGCCGTGTCAGGTATCAAGGAGTCGGACACGGGTCTGGCCCCGCCTGCTCTGTGGGATCTGGCCGCTGACAAACAAACCCTTCAAAGTGAACAACCTTTACAAGTTGCAAGGTACATCTGTGATATCCTTTTTTGCTCGATCATTTTACACCTTAGGCACTGTCGTAGGGCCGCAAGAAGTCGTCGACAAAAATCGATCAAAGAATTAGTGGGCAGTTATTTCTATTCTCGCCAGACACGGTTTTTCCAACAGAGTGGGGTATCACACATGATTCAAATCTTTGCATAGAATCGCTCGTGCATCTTTCCCGAGCGGTAACATAAAATTTAGGGATCGACCGATATGGGCCTTTTAGGGCCGATACCGAATGATTTTTAGTATTAACAGGAAAAATGGCATGAAAATGTTTAATAATGCAAAGAGAAACAAAGAATGTTTGATATAAATCTAAATAAAGCTTTTTTAAACCTTTTACAGTAAATAATTAGAATTTTAACACTACTATGAATCATTTTTCACTTAAAATAAAACAGTACAGTGCAGGGAATAAAATTGGGCTTAGCATATACTCGTATAAAAGTACATAAAACGTAAATTGCTCCCTGAAACGTTTTACTTAAATGAACCTAAAACAAAAAGTGCATCAGAGCTGGTATGTGGAAAAGAGTGAGCACTCCTGCTTTAGAGCCAGACTGACCAACAAATGATATGGGCTTACTATTTTTACTTTTAGTGTGTTTTTTTATGCTCTCAATCACAAACACACACGCGCTTGATTGCCCAACTAATTTTATAAGAACTCATTTATTCGTCTGTACATGAACATACCTCTCTATAACAAGTTAACTACATTTTTTACACGATCTTTTGATCACAACACTCTTTTCTATCACGGACACAAGCGTGTCAGGACAAGGTAGCCGAGCCGCCGCTCTCTTTGGTTTCGGCGGCTCCGCCCCCGGTCACTGATCCAATCAGAAGGCGCGGGAGGGTAGCAGAGGGCGGGGAGTAGGAGCAAGAGAGATAGTCTTGACTGCATTGTTCCTAATTTAAAAAAAAAATGCTGATACCGATATCCTTCTATAATTCCCAAATGTCTATGCCGATAATCGACCTACCCGCTAATCGAAAGACTCCTAATGAAACTGAAATGGCAGCATTGACCTCAAGTACGTGTACCATAACTTGTAAAGTCTGAGAGCATTTTAGCTTGATGCGGTAATAAATAGGATGGTTGCAAAGCAGACCTTGCGTATCATGGCAGTACCTCTGTGATTCCAGAACATAAAGAGAACTGTCGGACAGTAGAACGAAACTGAGTCCGACTCGCCTCTGTAAGAGTCGAGTCACATTCAAGCCAATACATTTTTGACATGCATTGTACATTTTATACGCGTATGTTTTGCTGTAAAGGAGAGTTTGAATTTTAGGCCGGACGGTGCCTGAGAAACATTTGAAATCAAATGCATGCAGTCAGAAGAACAAACGGCAGTTGTTAAAACCATAAAAAGGACAATTGACAGCTGTTAATAGCGTTTCAAACTGTTGAGAAGAAGTACTCTGGTGACGGACTTCGCCAAACGCACTGCTTTGGAATTGCTTCAATTCTACAGATGCACAAAGATCATCAACGCGGACTCCGAAGACCCCAAATACATCATCAACGTCAAGCAGTTTGCCAAGTTTGTGGTGGACCTGAGCGATCAGGTGGCCCCCACTGACATTGAGGAAGGCATGAGAGTTGGGTGAGGTGAAAAGAAAAACACTTGAAATCAGAGTCATGAACTCATCCGTCCGCTTCGGCTTTTTTTTCCTCAGTGTCGACCGAAACAAGTATCAGATCCATATCCCCCTGCCTCCTAAAATCGATCCTACCGTCACCATGATGCAGGTACAATCGCCTCGGTATAGTTTTGGGATCGATACACAAGTATTTGGCATGTCACTGAAAAACAGCAGTTAGTTACTGTTAATAGTTACTTCATCTGAAAAGTAATTCCTTTACCCCTTGTTTACTCTTAGAGTAACTGTCTAGTTACAAATGACCATATATATACTTGCATAGAAGCTTACCCCCTAAAACTGCTTAATAATAAAAGAAATGGAAGAAAATGAAATGCAAGCGGTCAACCCTTCATATTTCTTGGTTTCAGCAATCTTGAGACACAAATGTCTTGTTTTTGTCTTTAAACCACTCAAAGATTTCTTTCTCTGGGCATGGTATATTGCAAAAACAATTTTACCAATAAAAATACACCAATTCAGCACTCTTTGACCTTAAATTCTGTGCTCAGCTTTGGCCCATTGCCTTGGATTTCCCTGTATAAGCTCCACCCCCTCCTCCAGCCTGCTTCCCATTCGTTACTAGTGAGACACACAAACAAATATGCCCAGGAAAACTGACCCCATGAATTCAGTGTTTTATTTCATACTTGTAGATGCGGCTTGAATGTGAGAATATACGGTAAGAAGAATACCGGTAGGGAGAAATTTTGTCTCCTCAGACTCCGTGCTTGAGATAGAGCCACTGCAAGTGTGTTCAACTGTATTTTCTAGGTAGCTATTAACACGCACACCCTTCATCTTGACTGTATTCAGTGCTGTGTTGCCGGCGGATTTCGGATTTTATGCTACTTCCTAAGGTAGTGAAATGGAGGTCTTGCTTTTCAGAAGACACGGAGTAACGCACTAAGTCAACGGTTCCCAAACTTTTGCAGGCTAGCGCCCCCTTGGCTCCTCAGTGAATTCTTTATCTCTTGGTCTACTTGTAGATGCACCTTCTTCATCTTTTACTTGTAGTGCCTTTGACATGCCGTGATAATCTAAGGTGCTGGTACCAATGACTCGTGTTTCCTCTAAGCCTAGCAACGACGCAAAAGTAAATTCTGCAACGGGCGTTTTCTTCTGTTCCACGTCCGCCTCGTCGAAACTAAAATGGGTCCAAACGAGTGATGTACCGCCATACTTCGGCGCAAGCTTTGTTTCCTTCTCGTTTGTTGACTATGTTTACGGAGTCCGCCATGACACTCCATGAGCTGGCACGGTGGGTGTGGCATCGTGTGGTACTTGCAAACTTTGAATGGCGTTTATTGGCTTGAGCTAATATGAAAACTTGCCTCGGATCGGTCTGCGCTTTTAGATTCCGAACATTAACATTTGTGTTTGGCCAAAACCGCATCACTCACTACAAAACCTTGAAAAAAACGCAGTGTTTTGCGGTTTCACAAGCGCACCACGTCGCATCGCGATGTCGATTCGATTTCGGTTCATCGTGCAGCCCTAACGCGTTGCGTACAAATCGTCAAAAAACGTTCAAACTTTGACTTCGGGCTGCCCCTTCTTCCTCGCCGCACCCCCAGATATTTCCACGGGGGGGTACTTTGGGAACCGCTGCACTGAGTTGTGACAGCGTTGCCGTTACCCTTTTTTTTCTCTTTCCTTTGTAACACGCTTTTGTTCTGCCGTAGGTGGAAGAGAAGCCTGACGTGACTTACAGCGACGTGGGCGGCTGTAAGGAGCAGATCGAAAAGCTGAGGGAAGTGGTGGAGACCCCTCTGCTCCACGTGAGTCCTTCGCCTTTGTAAAAGGCTAAAACGAGTATGAAAAAAGAAAAGTTTTGTACATTTTCAATTCAAAACGCCGATCTGATGCATCCAAATCAAGAAGCTAGACCCCTGATGAATGTGTGCTGTGCTCTGGTAAACTATTAAATCATGAATACGCTACTGTAAAATTTGGATTATAGAGCGCACCTGATTATAAGCGGCACACGGTACATTTTTAAAGGGGATTTACTTTGAACATGTATAAGCCGCACGTGCCCACATTGACACGGGAGATGGAAACAAAAAAAGACACATATAGCCCGTTGGGAAAAAATGCGTGAATGAGCCGCATTATTGCATAAGCCGCAGGGTTGAAAGCTTGGGAAAAAGTCCCAGCTTGTAGTCCGATTTGGACATGAGTTATGAAAGGCAATGACGCAACAAACAAGTCGCACCCATAAATCGTCAGAAAAGAGTTTAATGCCCCAAAAAATCTACCCGTCATCTCATTAGACTAAATAAAATAAGTGTTGACCTGATTCTGACGCTGTACCATTTTAACATATGGTATTGGCAAGTAAACAGACCAATCACCGATATGAGTTTAAATGACAGTATCAAAAGCCCAATTGATTCATATTTGATCACTAGATGGCACTCTTGTCGAATGCGAATGAAAACCGGTGCTGCGGCCAGAGACGTGACAGCGACCTAAGGTATAGAATCTTCGATTTAAAAGAAATAAAACATTGCAGCGTCAATTTATTTGAACCCTTAACTCAAAATAAAGCCATCAATAACTCAACCCTTTTGCAACAAAAGTAAGTACACTCTAAAGTGAAAGTTTCTGAAGTGTATAGTCTGAGTACTCTTTTCTCTCTTTCGATGTATTTCTTGCCCTCTTTTTCTCCCATTTTCTTTCCCTTTTCTTTTTTCTCACTTTCTATTTCTTTGTCATGCTCACTCTTTTTCTGTCCTTTTCTCCTCAATTTCTTTTGATCTTTCAGTCTTTCTCCCTTTTTGTCTTTTTTCTCTATTTCACTCTCCTTTTTTCTCCCTTTCTCTTTATTTTGCTCTTCTCTCACTTTCTCTGTTTCTCTTCCTTCTGTCTGTCTTTCTCTCAAACCTACTAGTCTGGCCCCTGTGAGGTATTTTTAGCATATGGCCCCCAGCTAAAACGAGTTGGACACCCCTGAACTAGAAAGTTGCCGGGGGGGCTGGGTGAGAAAGGCCACGGAACGTGGGGAAAACGCGTAGCTCGACAATGTCGCATTATTATACCCGGCCGTCTAATCGCAGTGCAGTCGGGGGCGGGACTCGAACCGTGCGCGCGCCTCGATAATGCACGTTTATGAGACCCTGGCAGGACCGCCAGAATCTTCTGAGAATGTATTTGGATATGTTCCCGGTCTCTCGCCAGCCCGAGCGCTTTGTCAATTTGGGCATCGAACCTCCCAAAGGCGTGTTGCTGTTCGGACCGCCCGGTACCGGAAAGACCCTTTGCGCCCGCGCCGTGGCCAACCGGACGGACGCCTGCTTCATCAGAGTCATCGGTTCGGAACTGGTGCAGAAGTACGTGGGGGAGGTAAGAGCTCCCATGGAGTGCCTCCCGTCCTTCTCTTTCAAATCACGATCGTTCCCTTCTTTTTTTTAGGGAGCTCGGATGGTCAGAGAACTCTTTGAAATGGCCAGGACCAAGAAGGCCTGTCTTATCTTTTTTGATGAAATCGATGCCATCGGAGGTAACGTGGTCTACTTCGATCCGATTTGCCTTTTCCAGTTCCATTTTAATCCGTTCGACGGGGTTTTCCGACGGTTTGAATTAATAAACCGAATCATTTGAAAAGTGCGTAAAAATGACACCGGCGGTGGCCGCAGTCCTCACGATCGAATTGTCACGTGAAGCGTCGGTGCCCCCTACTGTCGCATCCGAGACGAGTCGAAGAAATTCCTGCTCTTTTTTGAAAAGCGGCTGGCTCCCAAACGGCTCCTCGGATTGATTTTTTTGGGGTGACGTATCAATAATAATGAAACATTGGGCACCAAATGATTTAGTAAATAGTCATTTCCCGTTTCTGGCGGGAGGATCCCTGAAAAACACACAAAATGTAAATCAAAATATTCAAAGCGTGAATGAAAATGACGCTGACATTCTTGCTCATGTGGAGTGTCAGCAAATGTTGCTCATTTTTCTGTGTTTTAAACATACAGTGCCACCTTTCTTGTTTTTCAAATAGGAGCCCGTTTTTGCCATTTTGGTTTATCATAGATCATATGTAGAAAGGGCTCAAAAATGATACGCTAGCAGCAAGATGGTGACATTTTGAGTCTTTTGATCGGAATCATTGCAAAATCGGCCGCGAAGGCGCTTGAGAAGCGATCGCATTCGAGTCCGGCCGAGCGCCGGTACCGTAACGAGATATCGCTTTTTCGGAACTTTCCGGAAAAAGCGTATTGAGCGTTGCGTTTTGGACCCACCAGGCGCCCGTTTCGACGACGGGGCCGGCGGAGACAACGAGGTGCAGAGGACCATGCTGGAACTCATCAACCAGCTGGACGGGTTCGACCCGCGGGGCAACATCAAAGTCTTGATGGCCACCAACAGACCCGACACCCTGGACCCGGCCCTCATGAGACCGGGACGTTTGGATCGCAAGATCGAGTTCAGCTTGCCCGATCTGGAGGTGGGCCGGAGCGAGCGTCCCTTCCGGGATACGGAGCGTTAAGAACTTTAAGATTCGACTCGTTGAGATCCGTTTCTTTCATCTAAAAAAATAAGCGGGGAGATGTTGAGTACCGAACAATCAAAACCCTACGACTGATCTTAAGCTCTCCCATCCCTAGCAAACATGACAAAGTGATAGAGAGGAAACCGGGTATTGCTACTACTACTACTGTACATGCTAGTTACTAACTAAGGCAGGGTACAACATCATTATCAGGCTGCTAACAGCCTAATAGGTCCGTTTTTTGAGGCCAGATAAGAAAAAATATCCGATTATTAGTCACCTGCTGCCACACTGTAATATTCAATCAGCTGGCAATACTTATTAAAACGATTCCAATTTTGTTTTTTACTTTAGCCATATTTGGTCTTAGTCTCCTTAGTCATAAATCTGTTTTTATTCATTGCCTTTTGACCTAACTAAGACTTTGTCCCTGCTTTATTTGACTATTTTTGTGAACTAAGTTTTATTTGTGCACGGCACTTTGTCTTCAGCCGTGGCTGTTTTATTGGGGTTTATACACAAAGTTGAATTGAGACTCGCTGTCACTGTTTTCGACTTTTCCTTCCCTTTATCACTCGTTTTGTTGGGACCCAGAAAAAAGGAAATCAAACCCACCAAATGACAATAAAATGGGATATGGTCCTTTTCAAAGGCGACGATTGACTGAACAGGTAGACGAGATTGAGCAGGGCATCAGCCCCGTCTACTGCAAATTCCGCAACAGGCGTTTTCTTTGTCAAAACCAAAAAAGGTCCAAACCAGTGATGTACCGCCATACTTCGGCACAAGCTTCCTTTCCTTCTCGTTTGTTGACTCTGGGACTATGTTTACGGAGTCCGCCATGACATTCAATGAGCTCGCACGGTGGGTGTGACATCGTGTGGGGCTTGCATACTGTGGCGTTTATTGGCTTGTGCTATTACGAAAACTTGCCTCCGATCGGTCGGCGCTTTTAGATTTTGAACATGAACAATTGTGGTTAGCCAAAACTCAATCATCGCGACAAAATCTTCGAACCTTGAGGAGCAGGTAGTCGCCATGCATGGCTGACTCCCGATTGGTGTGTGAGTGTGTGTGTGTGTGAATGGGTAAGTGTGAAGCACATTGTAAAGCGCTTTGGGAGGTCTACATTCACTTGAAAAGCGCTAGAGAAATGCAGAACATTTACTTCTATCACTTTGTCATGTATGCAAAGGATGGGAGAGCTTCTGATCCGTCGCAGGGTTTAGCATGTGTACAGGCTGTTGCGATTGTACGGGGTCCTGAATTTTAATCGGTATATTGAATTTTGAGATTTTTTTTTTTGTTTATGTTAATGCCAATTTAATTAAGATCGACCGTTCCACTAGGTTCAATAACCAATATTTATCATTGATAGCTGCTATCTAATTCTATGTGTTTATGGGAGAAATTTCATTGACACTTTACCTAATTGGTATAATGGCGGCGCCCTCTGGCTGCGGCTGCATCGACCCGCTACAACGGGTCAGGTGTATTGACATTTCGTTCTGTGTACATTGTTACAAAGAATGACAATACAAAGGAAATTATTATTATTATTATTATTATGTAAGGACAATCAAGGCATTCTATTCTAAACTTTGGACACCGTCTAAAAACGAGTGTCTCGAATGCAGCTCAATGGGTTACTTTTCTATACTAGACATTTCCCTGCTGATTTTTTTGAAAATGTAAGAAATGGACGTGAAGCATTTGATTTTTAGGGCTTTTTAAGCGTGCGGCTTTAAATCCGGGGCAGCTTGTACGAAAACCTAGACGAGTCTCGAATATGTGCTCGTGTCTTTTAATCCGGTGTTCCTTAATTGACGGTAAAAGCCGAGTCAGGATATTCTTTTTTTGTGTTCTAGGGTCGGACACACATCTTCAAGATTCACGCTCGCTCCATGAGCGTGGAGAGAGACATTCGCTTTGAGTTGCTGGCTCGCCTTTGCCCCAACAGCACAGGTAAAATATCAAAAGTTTCGTTTTCATTTTCCTGAAGCTTTAAATAGTTTTGTTCAAGCGTCGATGATCCATTATTTTCATCATTTGCTGTAAATTTCTGCACCAACGTAGTCCTGGTCCGAACGGAAAAATGCCATCGTTTCATGAAACAAAAGGACCAGGGCGATAACAATAACTAGGCTACGGGGTCAGCATCCACGAGTACTTCCGCAAACAATGCATTGCGCGTGACGTCGCGCAAGCGGGATAAGACGGAAATCAAACGAGACGCGCGAAAGCCGCAGGAGATCGCATGCATGTCGTATTTAATTAGGAATGCCAAAGATCTCTCCGAAAAAATACGGCAGCTGGATCTTCTCTCATTCCGTTTTGTGGTTTGGGGCAGGTGCGGAAATCCGCAGCGTGTGCACGGAAGCGGGCATGTTCGCCATCCGGGCGCGCCGAAAGATCGCCACGGAGAAGGATTTCCTGGAAGCCGTCAACAAAGTCATCAAGTCCTACGCCAAGTTTAGCGCCACCCCGAGATACATGACCTACAACTGAGCACCTGCGCACCTTCTCCCCTCTAGGACTCCGACCTTTCTCTCTGTCGTTTATCCGGAAAGTCGAATTTCAATAAACTCGTCCGAATGATCTACCTTAACGTCCTGTTCTTTTGCAGGGTTGTCGTCCGGAAATAGTCAAAACCTCAAGATTATTGGAAGCCATTTACAAATTCAGGCATGCAACAAACATTTGATCCTCTTTATGTCCAATTCTAAGTTTGAAATAAAAACCATCCCGTTGCTATATTCTTCTGCGAGGGTCTCTGACATGGCGCTGGCACCACACTGCCCCCTAAGGACAGTTGAGGTGCCTCCGGACCCATTCTGATATTAGAAAATCCCAATGACCCAGCACTGGGAAACTAGTCAATTTATTGTTTTACTGGTCGACTGAGTCCATTTAACTCTACTTCCTTTCACTTCTTTGTTTCCATCTCATTTTCTCTTTCTCTCACCTGCTTTCCCTTTCAGTCATTTTTATAATTAGCCTAGTAATAATACTGTAATCATAGTATGTAGAAGTTATTTTGTTAGAAATGGATACAAAAGTGGGTGCCCTTTAGACCAAGAGGTAGCTTGAAGAAGGTTGGAGACCCCTCTTCTACTGTAATAAGATCCACTTGAGGTATTCTGTCACCATGATGTGGCTTGTCAAAGTACTGTATTTCAGTACTTTGACAAATTATACTTAAAAAAACAGTGTACTATATTTTACTCTTGATATAACAATAATTGGTTGACCAACTTGTGCCGATAGAGCAGCTTTCTATGTGAACTTGATTTAGACAAAGAGCTAGCCCCCAAAAGAGTAATTGTTCATTTTAAACTTGAATAGACTCAAAATGAGGAGAGAAAACAATGGATTCAGAACTTGTAAGGAAGACCAGGAGCTTTTGGATAGGAAAATGCCATCATGTCCCAAAACTCTGCTGTTGTATCAACTCTTTAAGGTTACAAAAAGCAGCTTAGCCCCCTGAAGGGTGTGGAATTTAAAAAACAGCATCCTGATAGATAGATACTTTATTCATCCCCATAGGGAAATTCACACTGATTGGCCAATAGCAACAATGGCACATGCCAAAACAATGAACAGTGTGAAATAAAATAATGAACAGGAATCCAATGAAATCTCTTTGCAGGTGTCCAATTTGAAAACGTATCAGGGATGCACTTATTAGTGTGACACTATTTTTTTTAGCCAGTTTTGTTTACAGGCCATATTTTGATAAATGTTTTTAAACTATCCAGTTTACTTCAAATTAGATTTTTGTCATGTGGAAAGTTATTGGAAAAACAAGGCTTTGATCTTCCTTTAGCACGTGGAGAAGGCCAACTTTGTTGGCATTAGAAAGTATCTACCTTTTGGTGCTTTTATTTTGACATGGCTTTTAGAGAAACTTGACAGTGAAAAATATTTTCACACAATATGTAACATTGGTGGGTCAAGCCGTTTTATGTTCTATTTGACAAATGGGCAGTCGCAGGCAGAAAAGGGGCGGGTCGACCGTTGAGCCACTCAGAATGCGGAACACAATAGCCTAAGTAGCGAAACCGTCTGCCCAAATATGACATCGCTGAGGTACTTTTGAAAATACTTCTTTATTGTACAAAAGAACCTGGAAATTGACCGTACACACGATTTAAATGCAGTAACCGATTTGTCCAAATCCCGGCGCGCTTAAGTGCAAAATAACATCGATATACTCGTATCAACACGTGACATCGGGCTGAGACTGTTGACAGTGCAAGACGGCGTCGTGGACGGTGGGGAAAACCATTTCGGGGGTGACGCCGCCGTCGAAGAACTGCAGCCGGTCCAGGTCGGAGAGGAGACTTCCTGGAGGAGGAAGCGTGAAAATCAGAAATTCCACGTCGTGAAGTCAAAATGGCTGAATTCATTGGATAGATGAGGAGAAAATGTTTTGTTTTATAAACGGGGCCGGGAAGGTTACAGTGACTATTTACTAAAGGTCAGCCAATTATCGGCGCCGCTATTTGGGAATTTGACGGGTATCGGTGTTTTTATTCATTCGACTGACCGATCGAGCTCTTTAAGCGGCACAACGCTCTCCATTGCTCGGACGTCTCATTTAAGAACCTACGACTCTTCGGTAAGGGAACGGATAAGAATTTGACCTAACTGTACTAGATGAAGCTTGCCAAAAACCTTTTAGAATCTAAAAACACCAAAAATCGACATATTCATCAAAGCTCTGATGGCAATTTGACAAGTACGGCAATTAGATATATTGGACTGACGCTGGTCGATTTACGACATGAATAAAATGACGATATAGCCTATACGTTTCTAATGGAGGATCATTCAAAGGAGAGCAACATATAAAGAAAGGCCACAGAAATTCTTTTTTCACCAGATAAAAAGAGAAATTCCCACTCCTTGTGGTCGGGGGCGTCACAGGTAGACGTGACTCGACTTTACCAAGCACAGAAAAATCCCCAAAATTTGATGACACCGACAACTTACAAAATTGAATGGCTTGATGGCTTTGATTTTTTTCTTCAAATTTGTGTCATTGAATCTCGACTATAAATAATGCAAATAAGTACGTCATACTCTAGTCAAAAGTGGAATATGTCTGGATACCATGACTCAATTCAAGTCAGTTTTTTATAGATTGCCAATGTTTTTTGCCCAAGGGCATGCAATATGCTTTGGCCCCTTCAATTCATACTTTTTAATATTTTTGGATGCCACTAGCCTCGTTTCCTGCATATCTTGCATATCAAAACTTTAACCATGTTCAAGCAGTAATTTGCTTAAGGGTATTTCAGTTTTGCTTATGGAGAGACAGAACATAAGATTACACGCATATTTCATTTCTGTCCAAGGAGAATCTTGGACACAACCTTAAAGTGATGGAGGCGAGCGCTCAAAGTGTCAAAATTGGAGCAGCGTTCGTCTTTAAAATATTGAGTGCCTCCGAGTGGTCCAAAAAAAAAACTTGTCCTCCTGTAATTAGGTTTCATAAAGAAAATCAGCAAAAAATGTGCAGTTTTTTTGAGCTAGGTTTCTGGCTACTTATTTTAGCTTTGTGGCTAGCTATCTTTGTAGATTTTTAGCCATTGAGCAAGTTATCTACCCAGCGTTTTACATTTTTTGCATGCCATCAAGCGAACATTTGAACTTTTTTTTTTACTAATTTAGCTCGCTTTCGAGCTCCAATTTTACCGGAGTATGTACTTTACAATATTATTAATATTTATATAGTTGTATTTGGATTCTATGTAAACCAAGTCACATATTTTATTTTTCCTTATTTTACTTAACATATTTCCGTTCTTACAAAAATATTTTATATAGCTGATGTTCTATTTTGCTGTCGTGCTCTGTACAGCCCTTTGAGACCTTAGGTGATAAAGAGCGTCACAAATAAATAGGACTTGACAATCTTAGCCGGGAGGAGGCTCGCTGAAGAGACTGCGTTATAGCAACTGAGCCAAGCTATATTTAACCCGCCTTCATGCAAGCAACTTGAGGCTAAATTGAGCCGAGAAAGTAAACGTCCTTATCCGTCTTTTGCGCAATAACCCCTGGGGCAGCCTTTAAACACGTCGAGTGAGTCAACTTTCTCTGAACTTTGAGTGGTTTTTGACCAGACGCGTCCTTACTCGTGCAGCCGGCTATGACCACCCCGATCTTCACCGCAGCGTACTCCTTGATCACCTGCATAGAAAACATTGCATTTCAAGAAAACGGGGCGCCCAGTCGACCTGGCTGATCCAAAGTCCGAACCTGTTTGATGGCCTTGGCTCCTACGGAGTCGATAAAAGCGGCGTGAGTCCAGTCCAGGACGATAGAATGGACGGGACAAAGGGATCGGAGGAAGGCCGCCCCCTCCGAATCCAAATCCCCGCCGTTTGTCCCATCTCCGGACGAGTTCTTCAAAGACGGAACTTCGGCCTTCTTAGCGTGCTCCTCGTCCTAAAAAGAGAAAAAGAATTTAAAGCCGACATTAACTACAAAGGTTTGTGTGCCAGGAACACCGATATTAACGCTGTAATATTTGAGCAGTAGATGTCGCGGTATAGCGCAAATCAGTGGTCTCTGAGTGACGCAAAAGGGAAAATCTGATATGCATTTCTAAAATAATGACTACTTCTTCCAAAAAGTGACTATACAGTAAATAACTAGTTACCAGGGAAAGTAACCATTTTTGGTAAATGAAATAATCTGAGCAAATACAAAACACCACGTTTACTTGTAGAGATGGGAATTCAGACTCTAGGGGAACCGGCTTATTCAGCACGGCTCACTATTAAGAGCCTTCTTGTCCCAAACAGCTTTTCAGGTTGTTTTTGTCGCTTTATGCCCTACATGACCAATCTTTAAACAAGATTATGCACGGGACAACTCACAAAAGGGGGGGAAATAGAAAAATGGAAAAAATAAATCAATGAAAAACGCACAAAAAAAAGAAAATGAGATCTGAAAAACGTATATATATTACCACTGAAAAACAAAGGCGATATAGTCCAAGTATTCATAACTACAGAAAATGAAAACCAATCCTAACTGTTTTTATGCTCAACAAATGTAAAGTCAACAACACAGAATCTCCACAAAATGCATATTGACCAATCAGAGGAGAAAAAAGGCGTCTCTGAGGGAATTGGCTGCTGATTGGCGGGGAGCCGCGTTAGTAAAAATGGTGTATTCGTAACGGCTATCTAACTTTATGATGGTCGCCATTTTGAATGGTGACACCATCCGGAAAGACGTGACGTAAACAACTCGGGGGAGAATGGAAAATCCGTGCCGGTGAAATCGGCCTCCTGCAGCCAAAGTAATCCGGCGCTTTTGACCCTCAGTAATGGCGTTGTAACAGAGGAAGTTATATCAACCCGTTACTGAAGAACGGAACATGTTGTTAGATGCACCTTTTTATTGACCGCTTAGAAGACCAGCTTGTGGGGATAAACACCAGGAAGAAGCTCCCACGTAAATAACCTTTCAGCTGAGGAACTTTCTTGATGAGCTGGGAGTCCATCGCTTTCTGGTCCTCCTTCCTCTGCTCAAGTCACCTGGTACTTCTTCTCCGTGTCAAAGATCTCCCCACTCTTGGTGGCGAGGTCTCCTCAGCCTCTTCTTGAAGTAGACATGGTTGAGGCTTTTGGGGAGCTTGATAGTGGTGATGTCCACTTTGGTGCCGGTGGCAATGACAAACTTTTGGTGGGCCCTTCGTAGGGGGACTCCGTTCAAGGCAAGGGGGCCAGTGACTCGCAAGAGACCACTTGACAACGGTTTCGGGAAAACGACGCGCTTCCCACGGTGGCATCCTTTGAGCGGGACATGCACAGTGACGGGCGTGATTCCCAACAGTGAAAACATATGCTGTCCTGGAGGGTGATGGGCACCAACAGGCTGTACTTGACACACCGCCCCTACCACCCGTGCCCTTAAGGGATCCACACCATCACCACGACACCATTCAGCAGCATCTAATGGTCCAATAATACACACTGTCCCTTGAATCAAACCATACTTTGAAACGGGCCGGTCATGAACGAGTTCTAAAAGCTCACTTGGTTTTGCAGCATTGACACAATCCCGCGCCGCTATTGCACAAGTCAACCGCGCAATCCGTATTTAACCGGCGCAAACAAAAGCGGAGGACCCACCTCGGCCTTTCGCCTCGGAGAACACATCAAACTGTCGTGGGCCTTTTGCTTTTTCGGAGCTTTTCTGGCCTCCAGGATGCCTTCCGGGTTCACGCCTGTCTGCGGAATGAGAAACGTGAACGAGAGCAACAAAATACTCCACCGAGGTTGAATTCTGATGATCGAGTGCCTCCCAAAAGACACCCCTGAATTGTCAGGGGTCTTTTGGGAGGCAGAGAAAAAATGAATTGGTTATTTCCTATGGGGAGAATGTCCTCAAGATGGCAGCAATTCCAGAATGAATGCCATATATAGAGATCCCCCATAATAAAATATTTTTGGACAGTTATTTCTTAATTCCACCGATACGGATATACTGGCGTGTCGTGACACTGAGCCATCGTTTCGCGCATATCGTGGTCAACGGGCATTATGGGAACTGTAGTTTTTGGTGGAAGCACTCTTTGGACCACTCTATTTTTAGACGCGCGGACATTTTAAGCTCTCGCGGCCTACATGACATTTGGCCCGCAGGTTTGATAGCCGTCCTATCATCGGACGCCGTACACCTTTTTCATGCCCGAGCACTTTCTAAAGACTTCCCGAACTATTTTTCAAATACCGTTGAAAGAAATCTAGTTTTAAATCGTTTTGCAGAGCCGCAAATGGATCAGTGAGTTCGATATGGGATTTGGAATTTTGCCTCTGCATTTAGAAAGACATTATTATTATAAGATCTTGAATCATAAATATACATTGGGCGTGCTGAACAATACTTGCGTAAACGAGACAAATCTCTCTCCATATAAGTGTTAGGTAAAATGGCGGGAAGTCCTTCCCAGTACAATTTCCCACTGGGAAACACAACCTCCTTTTTTTGCATTGGCCAAAATAAATGTTTATAACGGATGCGTAATCCCTGCACTGATACACATTTCATAGTGCCCTGTTGAGGTCATGCATGCGCCTCTCCTCTTAGGCAAGCGCAGAAGGGGGGCATCACAGGACAATGCCTTACAAACTAACGTCAGCTGCCGTTAATCACAAAGGAAGAAGTAACGCAACGGCAAGGCAAAGCCGCTACAGCTCAGTGTCATTTATAAACAGACTTGTCGAGAAGCATGGCGACAATTTTAAGCACTTCACCTACATTTCAAGCCCTTTTAATCTCTGAAAAATTTCAAATTCGTGAGTTTAAGGATTTCAAGCCCCCTAACCAACCCTGTATAAGCGAACGGAGCTCGGGTGGCCATCTCGCAAATTACCTTCTCTTTGAGAGCGCTCACATAAAGGTCAGAGTTGGCAAAGTAGATGGAGGAAGCGGAGTGGAAAATCTTAATCCCTTCGCATTCCGCCGCCTTGAAAGGAGACAAATCACAGATGCGTTGACTGGCATTGCGACTGGGTCGAGCACCACCCACCTCTTTGTATTCGTCCGCGTCGTAGTACAGGCCCGTGCCGGGAACGCGGCCCAGGACGGCGTTTTGGGGGCTGTGGGATAGGAAAGGGACACGCTGGGAATACAAATGTAAAGGCAGGAAAATAACGAGGTGTTGCCGGACCTCTGGGTTCTGTAGATGACGGTCAGAAGAGCAAAAGTGATGGCTGAGAGGAGGCCGTAATCCAGGCCCAGCAGCACCGAGGAAATGAAGGTGACCAGCCAAATGGCCTGAGGAAAGAAAAATGTCCCATCGCCACATGTTTAGGATTCAGATTCACTAGAAAGGCGCACTTTGTCACGTATACATCTCCAGTGTCTGAAACTCCTGAGAAAAAGTTAGCCGACACCAGGGCTCGGAAAAGTGGCCTGCCCCATTTTTCACAACTTTGAAACACAATAAGACCACTCATCGACAAAAAAAAAACAAAAAACATTGTTTCAAAGTATATTAAGGATTGATCATCAGAATATAGAACAGAACGCTTTAAAATGAAGTTATTATAAATCTATAACATTCATTGCATGTACATGACACGGCTGTTTTCCATCTGCCATCCGTATGTAACTTTATTGACTCATCATCATTTGTGCAATGTTTGCGTTGCGTCGTCTGCTACAAGCCACGTGAACTCCTCTTTCCACCACGCTTTACATTTTGTAGCGTCGTCCATTTTGTTAGCTTCTGTTGAATCTTTCTTCCGGGGCTGAGGTTTTGGCTCGATTCCTCACCACTTCTCCATTTTTCTTGCGTTTTCTGTGCGTCTACTTTGGAAACGGATATGCAAACGCACGACCTTATAACGCTCGGGAAAGTCCGGAGCACGATTCGATCGGCTGCCCAGTACGCAAATTGCCGAACGAACAGTCATTCTGAAATTTCCAAACCGAACGGAGATTTCAAAATCGGAATAAAGCAAACGTTTGATTTTTTTTTTCTCGAAAACGTTGTCGGCCACCCGGGCAGAGACGTGTAAGTTGTACTCCCGACGTAAAAGATGCACGCCCCGGGGCGTCCGGGCAGACCTCATTTCAGACACTGATATCTCATACATGAGGCGCACTGGACTGCAGTGAGAATAGAATGCCTTTATCGTCATTACAGTAAAATTCAAAGCTGCCCCATATAGTGCACATATACACTTATAATTTAAAGTAACAGAATTTAAAAGTAACAATTTTAGAGTAGTACAATATTACCAATATACACAGAAAATTCTATCCAACATTGCACAAGACCGAACACAATCTAAAAACCCCGTAAGCAGTAGCTCTAATCGCAGAGATCAATGATAAATATTACAGTGCAAATACGGATTACGTGATTCATTTGACACTCCGAGCAAAGTATTTCAGTTTAGTGCAGATTTGAGTCAAGTATTGTGACAGAGGTCGAAATCTAGTGGAAGCTAGAGCTCTTGTTGGTGATAGGAATGAGTGGAGAGCTGTTGTCAAAGGATAGTGGGATGTAAAAGAGTGAAAGGAAATGGCGATCACCAGCCAGTGCGCCGTAGATTATCGGGTTCGGGAGGGGACTGAGGCGGTGTCAGGAGAGAATCCGAGAGTGAGGCTGAAATCTGGCCTACTGCTACGGGCTAGGCCAACAACGCTCTTGAGCCACCCCTGCAGACGCTGTATCACGCCAGGTCCATTACCCATGAAACACATGACTTGGAGCCACAACTCGTGGGAAACGGCTATATACAGGACGGTCTTTTCTTAATCATCGTGGAGATATGTCTCTATTTGAGGGCACCCAGTGTCGGCTGCTCTCTAAATTGCTTTCTTACACTGAAAGGAGAAGCCCTCCAGTTTTGTTGGTATTTTTCTAGAAAGACAATAAAGAGCATTCAATTCCACTTCAATGCTGTGTTCTTATTTGTAGATCTATAGTTATTTTGTTTGTAATACTCTCAGTCAGTAAGGACGATATCTGGAGGTAAGTTTGAGCCATGGGGGCCTTTATAAGGGCGCAACGCTACTCTGCGGGTTTTCACTTTTTGTGAGAGGTTCTGGTCCTCATTACCCGTGATCACCGAGGGATTACCGTCATTCCAAAGCCTCGCAACTGACCAATTCGATCTTGCTGGTTCTCCATAAAGCTGGGATATCTCTGAACTGTTTGAACATCCCCAATAGGTTGACCATGATGATGGCAGCCAGCGCAGTCTGGAAAAACAGACGAGGATTACTTAAGCCGCATGAGATATTTCCACCATTTTGGTTGGCACGGCTCACCTGCGGGAGCGGTTCGAAGACAAAACCGACGGCGACGATCACGAGGAACACCAAGAGGGAGCCCAGCAGCCCTGCAATCTGAAGAAGCAGCCGTGTTTCATCTCGGGTGACGCCATCGCCAGGAATTCAGCCCAAACTACCTGCGTTTTGCCCCCCGTGCTCTCCTGCACCATGCTCCTGGACATGGAGCAGGTGATGGTGAACGTCTGGAAGAAAGAACTGATGAAGTTGCACAAGCCCAGCGCCATCAGCTCCTGCCAACAAAGACGTTTTCAAGTTCACAATCGGCATTCATGCCATCGGACAAAAATCTATGAAATAATGACACGTTGAAATTAATTCGCAATTATCACGTTCAGTTTGATTTTGTATGTATACAGCAATAAAATCTTGTTTTATTTTCGGTGGAATTGCTAATAAGATTGATGTTTAAAAAAAAAAAAAAACAATTAACAACCATTACATATATCTACGCATTGCTGCAATTCCATAAAGAAGAATTTAAACTTCTAGTTTACTTTCCACCAAAATGTGTTGCCAAACGTATACAGACACTCTCAAACTATGTCTAATTGAATATAATGTACAACATGCAGAGAGAGCGGGAGATATATAGATATAGAGAGAGCGAGAGCGACATAGATAGAACTAAGAGATAGAGTAACCTGATAAACAAGTGCTCACGACTTGGCACAAGTAAACCACGAGTGAATGTTTTTTTTTGTTTTTTTTTTAATGAAAGAAATATTTTGTTACTAAGCAAAGGGTTAGGGTTAAGGTTTGAATGGGGGGAAAAAAAAACCTTAAAAGGTCTCATTATTAAGCAATATAATCAATCGTAAATTACAAATGCTATCAATACTAAAACTAGAATTTATGAATTATGAAATAGACAAAAGAAAAACAGTAACTGTTTTAACACATTTTAGAAGAACTCAATGGATGATTGTCTATGGGTCGAGAATTTTAGAGCAGAATAACGTTTGCTCCTAAGGAATACACTGTACAGCTTTTCCAAATCCAAAGATTAACTATAAAAGATTGAAACAAGCAACTATTTTCACCAAACGGACACTTTTTGTAGAACGATGACCTCGCCTAGTTGGCTTTCTGCTTAGAAAGAAAAACACGGATGTTTTTGGGGAGATTCAAATGAAAAAACAAACCTTATTCAGATGGTGTCCATCTGAGGAAAGAGTCGGACTCCTCTCTTTTACAACTAATGGAATTTTTAAAATACACACATATAAGATAAGATTGACCAGTTCGATTATGCTTCAGTGTGTTTAAAATTGCGGACTCTTAATAAACGAGATGACCAACTTTCAAAGACCGGTCTAACAAGTCTTCATGCCTTGAAACAAACCCTCTTATTTGCTTTGTTGGCACAACTTGAGAGAGAAGTACATGCCCAAGTGAAGACTTTGCAAACGTTCTCATCAAAAAGGAATACCGGCACACATTTTGTACAGGGTTCCTACATCTGAAAAAGTTCAATTTTAGCCCTTTTGAAATCAAATTTAAGTAGACAAAAAAAAAAAAAAACAATTAAAACAAACCAATACTCTCCATATAAATGAAAGACAATTTGAAACCAATGGGTTTTTACAGCAAGTCACGGATCCCCACTCAAAACGAGCAGATCATGAACTCATTCCACAAGAAGTTTGTATGCAAAATGTTTTTTTAAAATGCGTACCGAAATAGCAATACTTGCTTATATGTGTTGATAACAAAGGTCAATGTACTGGTAAAAACTAAAATCCTAACAATTTCAATTTGCTCATGCGAGGTTTTTGAGTTTTTTTCCCTTCCCCTCATGTAGGTTTTTGATCAGGGGATGGTATCATAATAGTCTGTGGTTTGCAACAATTTGTGGTCTGTGCAGCCCTTTGAGACCCTTTGTGATGAAGGGCCAAAGAAATACACATGAAATGAAACGACAGTTCTCTTCTGCTACATCGATGAGCATTTTCATCATAAATCATGAAAAGAGATTTAGGAAGAGTCCATTTTAGTTCAAACAAGTAGATCTTATGCAATCACATTTTTAAGACTTTTGAAATTGGATTGAAGACATTTTAACGCCATTGAAGGCCTTCTATTTAGAATCATGAACTTAATGCTTTTTAAGACTTTTCAAGTCTTCGAGTCATTTCATGTCAAGTAGGTACAAGTCACGTCAAAGACACACAATATAGTAGGTTAGCTAGTGCTAACTAGCTACATAAGTGTCTTACAGTTGCAGTTTTACACGACGTCATAGAGCTGCTTTTATTGCAATTGATTTAAAACAGTAATCTTTCAAATATCACATCAATAAAAACTGTGTTCTATGAAACAAACTGCCAAATTATCAACGCATAGAAAAAGAAACGAGCGTGCAGAAAATAAAACGTCATTTCGGCAAATTCAATACTTTCAACATGCTGAAAATACATTTCTATACAAGGAGCAAATGCCCTGCCTGCGCTTTACTGTTCTAGAACATTCCTGAAACTTTTTGAAGTCCTTTCAGTGACGTTTGCAAAAAGGAGACAATTCTTGCCAGGGGTGCATTTTTCGGCACAATGAAGCGGAACAATGCGTACCATCTACAAAGAACTGGTAAACATCCAGAATTGTATAAGCTTCAAGATCAGCACTGGTGTATGGGGATACTGCATCTACAACATAGTGGTACAGACGGTGTGGACTGATATCAGGCAGGCTGGACAATTTGGTTAGAAGTGCCAATATGTCAGCTGGAAGACGGAATGAAATAGTTATATACTATTTTCTACGCTGTCTTATTCCACTTGTACTCAAAAATACTTGTCCTAAGTTTGACCTCAGACTTGAGTGCAACTCGTCAGAAGGGTGTCATAAACCGCCTTTGCTTTGGAATACGTCTTTGGTTTCAGTCTGTGCAGATCACAATGACTCATCACCTCGCCTGGGGGGTTAGAATGTGTGTGTCGTGCCCCATTCTGTCCATGACCCATCACCCTTCTCCCATTCTTCAAAGGATGAGGAGATCTGCAATCGGCTGCAGCTTGGTCATGGGGCATGAACATTTCATTGCCATGTGTTATATAAAAGTGGGCAACCCTGGAGCCTTTGTCGCTCTTTCTCCATACAATTGTAATTTTGGCACAGCAGAAAGGTGTTGGTTCAACTAAGTAAATTACTATGCGGACTATATTCAGCACTCGGCTCAATAATTTCTCTGACTTTAGAACATGCTCCAACTGTAAGGGTTTAAAAAAGACACATGAAGTGTCTTCAGAGTCAGATTGCAGTTTAATACATGTTAAAACCTCACAGGGTCAATAACCCTGCTAATGCGATCCTCAGTTTCTCTAAATTGCGCTCTTTGTTCTTTCCGACAAGGTGAGCCGCCTTCTCAGACAGCTGCATAATATTGGTTCGACTGGTCATTTCCAATAATGTTCAATAGTAAAGCTTTTTGCTGATGTTGTCCACCGTTTACTGGCCTCATGGTTGGGTCACATATGTGCAAAGGGTCAATGGGCGCCAAGGCTACATTTTTTATCGAATTAGGGAGAAACCAATCACTTTCAAATTCGGTTCTTCGCACCTGATTACTGTCCACGGTGTAGTTGTGCTTCAGAGCAAAGATTTTGGCCAGCGAGATTCCCATGGAGAAGCCCACGATCGCAATGGCGAAGGAATCGGTGACCAAATTGGGTAAAAGAGAGAAGTCTGGAGCCACGGGTGCTAGAAGGCTGACAAGGCACAAAAGAAGGCTTGTGTTACTTTCACACATACAATAGTTTGTAAAAGTACCGTATTTCACGGACAGTAAAGCGCAACAAAAAAAAACAAATTGGGCGGAAAAGTAAATGTCTGCCATATAAATTCCAGAAAACTGGATAATGAGAAATGTATACTCTATAGGTCTGTGTTACTACATGAAGTTTTACAATAAACGGATCAATCAATCATCGCAGACGCAAATCGAAACATATTGTATGCAACTGGATTCAAACCCGGGTCCTGGAGGTGAGAGCACAGACTATCACGGGATCAGGGGTTTCTACATTTTTTAATCTGGGAGCTACCTTTTGGTTATTAATTAGCGCTGGAATGATCAATCATAATCAATGAACTGGAAAGTCGATAAAGCTAAAATTAAAATATGTTTAGGAGAATTGCTTCCTTTATGATAAATGCTCAACACAATATGAGGCCGTTACGAATTAATTCGGCTTGGAAACAGTGAATTCTACCTGCCGGTTGAATCGTTACCTCAGAGTTAGATTCTGAACCAAATAAATAGAATCCAAACCAATTTTCCCTGGGCTGCAGAGAGATAAGAGTGCCGGGCAGGAGAGGTTGTTCGGTTCCAACTTCCTGGCCCAAGGAGAATGCCCGGCAACGATGGGCCTTTTCGCTTGTATACCAAGAGTGTATGAATCCAAAAATAAACACGGTAGCTCATAATGTAATCTCAATATCATGCGCCTTATAGTCTGGTGCGCCTTACGTATGAAGAATTCACGTATTGAAAGTGCGCCTTATAGTGCGGAAAACACGGTAAATAACATCTGACATTGAAGCATCGCTGCAATAACGGATACAAGAAAGATCAGGTCCTACCCGGTGGGTATCTTTCCGACCACGTCCACTCCGTATTCTTCGGCCAGCTTCATCCCGTAGGAGGCGCCGGTGGACACGATGACCACGACGATCTCGCCGGGGATGGGGATGGGCAGTTTCTTTTTGAAGCGCTCGTTGAGCTTTTTGACGGCAAAAAGGAACACCAGACACAAGAGGCCAAGGACTAAAGTGGAGATGTTGGTGCTTGCGATTTCGCTCAGTACTGCTTTGACACTCTGCAAAGAGGGAAGAGAGACGACTCATTTCAGTTTTTATCAATGTGTAATATTTGATTGCGATTCATTGCATATTCCATAGGAAACTCAAATGAGTATTTTTTTGGGGTGTCCTGTTATCAAATATGTACATTTTAAAAGCGTTGAGAAGAACAAGGAGTCATTTTTCTCAAATGTACATTGTGTAATCTTTTGACCACTAGATGGCACCGTTGTGTTTAATGCGAATGAAAACCAGTGACAAATGAGCACAGTGTAACAGCAAGGAAGAAACATGGTGGCGACCACCCAGTATGGATTCCGCCATGTAAAAGAACTAAATTTCCCGACCTTGGAATATTTATAAGAATTAACATTGGTAAAATGCAAGTGTTTTTTCCTATTTATTCAAATCAATGTGGTTTTTACCGAGTGAAAGCTTTTTGTACAACTAGGGGGCACTAAATACCGGGTATTTTGGCAGCCAGGTAAGAATAGGCAGGCATCTTTAAAGTGACAATCGAGTCCTCAATTTATAGATTCAAATTGAAGAGCAGTGGAAGTGATCCAAAACTACACTACACTTTCTGGATTATCAGAGTTATTGTCTGGTCGCCGGAGACTCCTTTAATCCTCCAGGCCTGTTGAGAAATGAATGCAATTGGGTACGTTACCGCGGATACCACCAATGACAAAAACTCTAAAGGACGACTTTAAACACCTGTGTCACAATCTGGCACTATTCTCCGCGGTATGGTTGCCCCGACACTGTCATCTAAAAATATAGGGCTTAGATTTTAGACGATGCAGCCCTCAATTGCATTTACATTCTGCATCGCAAGTAAATATACGCTCGCTTTCTTAATCGCTCTGGTAGACTCCATCTTGAATGATCACATGATCCGAAAAACATGTGACAACCCATTTGAGTAAAGCCGAAAACGGCTTCAGGTGTGAGGGTGTATGGTGCCGTTTGTGTTCTGTAGCCAAAAGCATAAGGCCAAATTCCCTCAGCGCTTGGAGCCAGGTGTGTGGAAGCGAGTCTTGTTATACCAGGCAGAATGTAGAGCGCTAGTCCAAGAGGTGACGGGTTCGATTCCCAACTCCTCCGAGTCGAATGCCGAATTATCCTTGGGCCAGACACTGAACCTGGTGATGTCCGTGGTTAACAGGTAGGCCCCTGCATGACTGACGCCACTATCTGTGTTTGTGTTGTTGTGGATTAACTGTCGGTCGGCAGCCAACGAGCTGAAAATAGACACCTGGCAGGATGTTATGAGATAATGTTGATGCAAGAAATCACAAGTTGTTGACTGAGCAAGTCGGGCCGGGGAAAAAAAACATCACGTGATGTTTTTCAGCATAGTATAAAGCCCAGCGTCTCTTGGACGAATTTAGAGAGTGGCTTGAATGAATGAACGGATGAAACAAAGTACGTTCCCTTTCCGCCATATTTCTGTCTCTGCGTATATTTTGGGGCGATGCCCAACGACGTCCTCTCCGCAAGTGTGAAAGAGATTGTAAAGCGCATTGGGAGGTCTTCATTGACTGAAAAGCGCTCTATAAATTCAGTTTATTAACAGGGTTCCTACAACTTAGGGAATATTGAATTCACGACTCGAGAATTTTTGAAATCAAATTCAAGACCAAGTCAACAAAAAAACAAGACATAAACAATAAATAAAAAGGGTGTGGACAGTACTTCGTTCAGTCTCAGTCAAAACTGGCAGATAACGACTCGTTCCATAGAAGTCTTCTGCTACATTCATAAAGCGCTTTATCATGATGCATGAAAAAACGACCTTTTGGTCCAGCGTAAGCTTTGTGAAAAACAACACTGCTATATAAAAACACATGCTGAGAAGAAAAAAAACATTTGTACTTTAAGTGGACCATTGATAAATATCACTAAATCTTTGTATTTACTTCAGGCCTTATTTGTAGAGTGATGAATTCACTGCCTTTTAAGACTTTTCAAAGATTCACAGGAACCCGGATATACCATTTTATACCGCAAACTTGACAAAATGAAGTTTCGTTCTGAAATTTGAGCATACACTGCATTCCGAAATGTACGGTAATGACAAGAACGTCAACTGGGGTTTTTGGTGCCAAACTTACAAATATAACCGAGAGGGGTCCGCTGAAGCGCTTGGTTTTCACCCCCAGCAGGTACTTCAACTGCGAGACCACCACGTGCACGGCGGCGGCCGTGGTGAAGCCTCGCACCAGCGGCTCCGTCAGGTAGATGGCCACGAAGCCGAACCTCAGAAGACCTAAAACCATCTGAAGAAGAATCCATCGTTTTATTTCACAGTCGTGAGACGAACCGGAGCGAGGCGGGCCCGCCCACCGACCTGAATGATTCCCACGAGCGTGGTGAGGACCACCGCCACGCGGACCCTCATGGCGTCCCGATCGGCTACGGTGAAATTGAGGGACGCGTTGGAGCCGTTGGCGGGCGGCGAGTACGAATCTGGAACTTCCCGGACGGCCACGCTTCCGATCATCAGGCTTATTACTGCGAAAGTGCCTGCAAGTCACAGTCACGTGATTTGTCCTTCGCGTGTGGAGTTTGCATGTTCTCTCCGTGCTACATTCAAAAAACACGCATTTCAGGTTTATCGGCCGGTTCAAATTGTTCTTGGTGTGAATGAGAGTGAGTAGTCTGTGTGTGCCCTGCCCACTGCCCGAAGACAGCCGAGATGGGCTCCAGCACGCCCGCGACCCTACAGAGGATAAGCCGTGCAGATAGTATAAAATGGAAATGTATTGAGTGCATGTTCTCAAAGTTTCATTGGAGAACACAAACATGTATCCCTACATTGCAGTTTTTTGGAATGAAACCGTATTTTCCGGACTTGTAGAATCCCCACACTGTATTAAGAACCCGTTCCTCTTGCCATTTAATTTAAAAGCACCGCAGGCGTACTCGACTCCTATGCCAAAAGCAAAGGGATGCTTGTGTGTTTCTCATCATGATTCAAAGTCAGTCAACTAAAAGCTTATTTCCTTGTTTTAAAAGTTCAACCGCTTTGTTGAATCATCTGAAATTTAGAAGCGAGAGGAAGTGTGGACGTGCGACATTTCTCCTAGTCCAAGAATCAAAAGGTTAGAAAATCCATCCACCGGGAACCAAGAGCTAGAAGGATTGTGAAAATTAAATCAAACTTTGACATCATCCACTTGGGAATTTGGTCGTGTCCCTAGAGCAGGATCTTATGTCTCTTTCGACGAGTACATATGGCTTGGAGATGAAAAAGGACTTGCGCCATCCCTATGAATATCGCCGCTGCTTGTTGCGCATGCGAAGCGGAGATCATTCTGACTGTGTAAGGGTTCCGTCCAGTATTTGATTTATTTATATATAGGACACCATTTAAACTAGTTATAGTCAAGGTGTCACATCAACATAACCCATTTAGGCTGTAGATAACCAAATAATCCTGTATATGGAAGCTCATTAAAACAATGTATGTTCAGTGTTGAAACCTTCAGGATGAAAAGCCACATAAACCTTAAATACCCAGAAGCTCTAGCAAAGCACCAAGTGAAATTATATTGGGTGAGCGGCAGGAACGGGCAGAGCTACGCACGGGCCACCCGCAGTACTCCTCGCCCACCTAAGTCTGCACTGAAGGTAAATACAATAGGTATCCTTGTTTGCAGTATTTTTGTGACATTTGTAAAAGGAACTCTGCTTGCACCGCGTTTTGAAACCATTATTCAGGACCAAAATGACAGTCAATATAAATGTATATAACACACACAGAAATAAAATCTGCTGAAGAATGAGCTTTTTGTCTAGGATGCGGATTTGGCGATTATGTTGAGTTTCGCCTTTAAATATTCAAATATTTTTGCTATCATGGTACTTTGGGTTAAAAAGGTTCCTGACCCCTGCCCTAAAGTGTATAACAAAATGAACGAAAAAAGGGCATTTTCTCCACTTTTGAGGTATTTGATTTGGACCACAAAAAAAGAATACAGCCTGATCTTCCATTCATGTGATCATTTGAGTTATGAAGTTTCACTCTGTGAAAGTTATGTTTCGGTTTAATAGCAAGATTTCATGAGGCAATATAAAGTTGTTGCAGGACAGAAAACACATCCGAATGCAATGCTGGATATTTGTCACCGTCATCGTCCAATGACTTTTAAATTCCAATTCATTGTTGGTTTCAAAAACCCCCAAAAAATGATTTTTTTTTTTTACCTTACCTATGGATATGTGTCTGGACGTCCCAAAGAAAGTATAGAGGAAAACGGGGTAGAACGAGGAGTACAAACCAAACACCGGAGGCACGGCAGCCAGCATAGCATAGGCAAGACCTGCAGGACACAGAGAGAGAGAGCGCTGGCTAAATAAACTGAAAGTCTTAAAGTGTTCTTGCAACAGATGACAAAAGCAGCGTGTTGCAACAAGAAAAACCACAGGGAGTTGGCGACAGCCATCCCAAAATAACAGCCGGTGTTATTCCCGATGCCATTCTCACGGCTTCTTGCCAGGAGAGTAGGGTCCGCTCACCTTGAGGCAGTTGCACCACTCCGGTGCTAAGACCCGAGACCACATCGTTAAATAGGTACTCCTTGACCGGGTACTTTGGCAGCCAGGTAAGAATAGGCAGGCATCTTAAAAGGGCAGCCTTTGCTCGTTGAGATGAACACCTAGGTCAAGAAAGGATTGATTTGAGAAAACCATCTTGAACATGATTGCATTTCCGAAACGTTGGTGACTCATTTGGGTAGTTTGATCACGAGTCAGGTTTAAGAGGCAATAAACTCCGTGCGCAAACAGCAGCTAGCTAGTGGTTTCATTTATATGCAAATAGAGCGTCTGTTTTACAGTACTCAATAAAATAGACTCATCCTAGGAATGAAGACAAAAAGAGAGACAAGCACTGAAAAAGCTGCCGTCAGTCATGGACAATTCATCAGATCCACTACACAGCATCATCTCCAAGCCCAGCTCAACCCAACTGATGTGTTGGGAGTCAAGTGATTTATGTTTACATGACTCTTATCATTTTAGGAAATTGCCATCATAGTGTTTGCTTCAAAAACTGCAGGTTTAAGGAAAAAGATTTTCTTTCATATTTGTGCTTCTTCATTTGAATCGCTGATGAGGCCAAAATATGACAGAAAATACATTATTATTGTTATTTATCTAAATGCAATCCGATCTTTCTTAATCTAAAATCTTTCCATTTAAATCTAATCCAAACTACCTTATACATCTGAACTCATTTTCTTGTGAAATTTACACGAGAGTGTTTTAAGCTAGGCTTGATGTCGAGACATCCCAAATAAACACCGGCTAAATAAATTAACATCATGAGCTTTCGTGGGGTCTACAACCCCTCCCCTGACCACTCCAAGCAGCTCAGTCCAATCCATCAGCCTGGCAAAACAGGGCCATTTTGCTTGCTCTAATAAAAAAATATTTCACTCATTTGTCCTGGAAAACACCCCCAATTTTTTTTTAAATCCTTTGCGAAATAATGGAATACAAAAACCTTACTTGAAGTATGAAGCGAGCTTCTTTCGGAGGCTGACCGATTCTCCCTTGCGGTGGAGAATCCGTGACCTGAGATCGGCCTCGTTGTAGACCGGCCGCTCAATTTTGTACATCAGCAACGGGTTGGCATCCTCCTCTCGTACCGCCGCCGCTGCGGAATCTTCATTTGGCTCCATGGGAGTTTTACAGGTCATTCGCGTCCGGGTTCATTCCGTCGTCCTCTGACTGCAATGAGAGAAATTTCCCTGCTTCGGATTTAAATTTAAAAAAAGAAATCTGCTTCTATATTTATTTATACTTCTTAAATTTCAATAGCTTATGAGACCGATACGATGACTGAAAGTAAAATCGACACTGTTTATTGTAATAAATGTTTTACTCATTTCTCCAAAATGGCATTCCAAGAGCCAAGAAGAAATCGGCAGGCTTCGAGAGCGTTTTCCATTCAGAATTAATTGAAGGTCTTCCTTCATAACATTTCAAAACAACTATTTTTTTTACAGGCAATGCTTTAGAGCAGGGGTGTCAAACAGGCGGCCTGCGGGCTGGATTCTTTCACTAAGGGATTCTTTCTCTCTTTTTTTTCTTTCTCTCCAATCTACTGGTCCAGCCTCCCGAGAGAATGTTTGTTCTATGGTTTGACCCCCCCCCCCAAGTTCAAACGAGTTTGACATCCCTTACGCTGCAAAGGGAAGAGATTTGCTGAAAATGTGGAAATCCGGTCAATCTTAAAAATGTTGCTTTGCCTCCGGAGCAATTTTCCAGTTTTTCAAGTTTGCCAACCCCTCTACGGAATCTAATAGTGAGAGCTATTGAGGATAACTCTCGTTTATAAACATTGTCGGGAGTAAGGCATTACGAAGGAACACGTTCTTGGATCGCTTTTCTCGGCAACGCGTTATTGAGAACATTTTGTAAGAAGCGACATACGACCATTATTCTGCCTAGCAACACGACATATGTACTAACAAAACACAATTGAACACAGTTATTGTGGCGCCGTCTCAGGCATATAGCAAAAAGGACGCGCAATTGAACCCAAATGATATTGTGATATTTTTCCAAATGATGAAATGATGAAAATGATCGGCATTTCTATAGCGCTTTTCAAGTCAATGACTTCCCAAAGCGCTTTACAGTGTGCTCCACATTTCCTAATAGCGGCCTTGCAGCCATGTAAGGCGCTAACCTGCTCATTGGGGATATTAGGGGTTCAGTGTCTTACCCGAGGACACTTCGACATGTAACACGGACGAGCCGGGATTCGAACTGGGATCCCTTGATCCCAAGACGAGCGCTCTACCTCCTGAGCTACTGCCGCCCCAAATCAGGGGTTTAGTTTGTATGCGTTTATTTGGTTGTGCGTCGCTTTTTCAGGAACAACAAAATCAATCGAGCAAAAAGTGAGCATTACGTTTACAGCAAAAAATAGTTCTGATTTTTGGTCTTATTTGTAAAATTATTTTTACAATACATCATGTCCGGAGAAAAAAATTGAGAAGGAAATTTTCCAGCTGTTTGAAGACAAAGGACAAAACGGGTATGGAGTGTCTCAGCTGTGTTTGTTTGCAAGCTCTCAAGATTGACAAGAAACAGAAAGGCCACACTGCTTCCACAGGTCGGTGTACACATTATTCTTTCTCTTATGATATTTATGACTATTTTAAACCAGTTTTAGGGGTCTGCTTCTTGGATATTAAGCAGAAATTGAGAATGAAATCTTCAAGCAGTTTGAAAACAAAATGGACATGGAGTGTCTCAGTTGTGTTAGTGTGCAAGCTATCACGATAACTTGAGACAAAAAATGTTAAGCCCTCACCTCTGAAGGTTGGTGTACACATTATTATTTCCCATTTATGATGTGGCTATTTTAGGTGGTCTACTTCTTGGATATTACCCAGAAATTGACAAAGATTTACTCGAGACAAAATGGATATGGAGTGCCTCGGCTGAGTTTGTTTGCAAACGCTCAAGATGGCACCGGACAAGAAATATGAAGCTCTCATTGCTTCCACAGGTTGGTGTACACGTTCTCTTTTTCTGTCACGATGTGGCTATTTTTAAGCAGTTTTAGGGGTTCGGCTTCTTGGCTATTACTTAGAAATTGGGAAGGACATTTTCGAGCAGTTTGAATACTGAAGACAAAATGCATATGGAGCGTCTCAGCTGCGTTAGTCTGCAAGCTTTTACGATGGCACGAGACAAACCGAAAGGGATCACGGCTTCCACAGGTTGGAGTACACGGTTACTTCCTCTTTTTTTTGGGCCAATTGAAGCAGTTTAAGGGCTGGGCTTCTTGGATATGACCCATAAACTGGACTCGTTGACAGGCTTGGGGCATCGTTGCTGTCAAGCACTTTTTGGACAAATTTCAACACGTTACCTCGTGTTCTCTTTTATTATGTTTGTTTACTGTAACTCAATGCTAAATCTATTCCACCCTGGTCATCGTGGAAGGGTGATTTCCACTTGTGAGCCCCCCTTCTCAAGGTTTCTTTTTTCCTTACGTGGAGATTTTGAGTTTTTCCTTGCCCGCGTGTTGGTTTAAGATCAGGCGATGGTGTCATTTGAGACATTTTTGTGATTAAGGGTGTCATAAATAAATGGGACTTGACATAAACTAAGGAAAGCTTTGAACGATTAGAATACAAAAAGACACCGATGGATATGGAGTGTCTCAGCTCTGTTCATTTCCAAGCTCCCAAGATAGCACAAGCCAAAAGATAGGAAGGCTTCACTGCTTCCACAGGTTAGTGTACACGTTTACTTCTTGATGTTTGTATTTACTTATTTAGGAGAGTACAATTTGTGACGGGAATCGGTGGGTGTCAGTAATCATAGGGCGGGGACGCAATTTAATTCTAAATGAAGTAACTGGAATTGATTACGTAGACTGATGTCAGATTTTCCGTTTCTAGATACTGAGTTAGCTCATAAACGAGCGAAGAGTATGATGCTTTTGCCCAAAGGAGTCAATCAAGACCGGAAGACTGGTTGGCTGTTAGCTAACCCGGGTGACATTAAAAGCCGCTCTTGCCCCTCTTACCCCCCGAAATGTCCTCCTCCGTCTCTCGCCGGGATGCTGCGGGTTAATCGTCAACTTGGAAGGAAAATGACCTTCCGAGGTTGAAGTTTCCAAGCCGTGACGAGAGGGGAGCGTCTTCGTGCGTAGACGAGCCTTCGCCGAATGTCACGCGCTTCTCCTCCGTGAGCTACTCGGTAAGCGGCATTTATGCTTTACTTCCGGGCTACGTCACGAGGGTTCCTCGTCGCCTTCTCGGGATGTTAACAAATTTGTTTATAAATACTATTTGGATAAGAAAGTGTGTCAACAATAGTCCCCCTTCGCCCCACATCACCCCCGGATCAAGACAGGATGCGTGTGCGTTGTTGACTCAAAACAACGGGAGGAGCAGAACGAGTTTAAATAGAGCGAGAGAAGATTGGTATGTTGAGTGGCGTTTTCAGAGTCACAAAACATTGCAAGCTATGGTGTGTCTGATTGCACGGATCGCAATTTGAAGAAACAAGAACCGTTTGATCCACTCCGAGTTATAGTCAAGGCATATTTATTTGTATAGCCCTTAACAGAATCCAAATGTCAAATATGATGATATCAATGATACTCATATTGTAATATAAAGTTCAGACTTGTGTAAAAGAAACAAAACTTGAGTGAAAATGAGCAAAAAGAGAGTGATACATAGATAGTGAAATAGAGAGACATCAAGCAATAAAAAAGAAAAAGATTACATCAAGATTAAAATGACTGAATGACATGGCTGATCCTTATCGTTGCTGTTAAGGAATCAGACAAAAAAACATCTCCTTACTTTATTGTGTGTGACGACAAATGAATAAATACAAATAAAGGCAAAGCCTAACATAAATCAGAACAATCCAATAGGAATGAACAATAATTCAAGAGTCAAACGGTTGCCATCAGTCTTAATCATTCACCAAATTGTCTCCATTTGACATTTGAAATATTTCAACTAGCATCCAGGCGTGAGATAGAAACGCTTGTGTGAACTCAATCCCAAATGTGCGATGTTTTTGCGCTACGACAATCACATCGTATTCTATTGGGATTCTTGTTTGTTTTATTCATTTAAACGCTTTGTCTCGTTTTAGAGATCATTATTAAGTATGAACAATTAAACAACCGTCAAATTTGTAATTTCATATACCCCATTATCAAAAAGAAAATAATGTACAAAATATCACGTTTTGTATTTAAAAACAATAGTGATCGTTAGAAAAAGGAAAATGTCACGGTTGCCATGGCGCCCAATTGGCCCCGCCCGTGTGGCGCCAGCTGCAGCTTGTTGACAGATTGACTCCCTGTCAATATTTAAACTCTGTCCTGTCAGTCCCCTTTTGTCGGTCCGTCTGCAAATCTCTGACTTTTTCGCCTGTCCTGTTTTTTTTTGGGGCTTCTGTTTGTCTCCCGCTACGATCTGTTTTGATCTCGACCACGTCTGCTCTCCCGCCCCAAATTGCGATCCGTTTTTTATTCCGACCACGTCTACTCTCCTCTCCTGGCTTTTGACGGGTTGCTGATCTCGACCACGTTTTTTGCTCTCCTGTCCCGGCCACTGACCTGTTTTTTCGCTCCGGACACCGCCATCGCCCGCCACGGAAGTGCCACTTCCACGATCAGAACGACCTGCTTTTTGCGTCCAGCGATCGCCGGATCGTGCGTGCAATCCTTTCCCGTCTTCCCAATAAAACTTGTGAGAAACGTTACACGAGTGGGTCCTGTTCCCCGTTCTGGTCCTGACAGAAAAAAGCCACATACTGTTTGTGGTACATGTTTTTATCAGTATTTTCGATACAACAATGAAAATTGCGTTCGGCATTTACTGCGATAAAACCAATCAAAGCCATACATAATCATTTATAATAATAGGCATCATCAGTGTAGCAACAGCAAAATAGCCTGAAGTCTGGCTCAGAAAATAAAAGAAGAATCACCCTGGAAAAAAAGGGAACATAGATCAAAAAATGAAGAACTGAAGCTGTGAGTACAACAAATAATAGACTGCTAAACAGACTTTTGTGGCAATGACAAACGCTGTCACTATGTCTCACTGAAGACTTGAGGATAAAACAGTGACTTAACTTAGTGCTCCATAGTTTTGGGAAATTTCAAGGAAGTGATGCAATAAATGTTGGAGGATCTGCTGCCCGTTTGTATTACATAGTGCTGGGCTATCTTAAAATATTCAAAAACACTTCAATACTTAACTTGAGCAAGGAAAGAGAGAGCAAACCGAGAATGATCTGAGTCCACAGAATTAAAAAAAAACAATAAATGCTTGTGAATGAGTGCAGTGTAAATAAACCATTTCTCACATTTAACGATAACTCACAAAGTAAGCTGAAAAACCTTGGCTCTCTTTGTTCAGCTGTTCAGTTGAGCAACAGCAGAAAACCGAAATCGAAATATTGTCATGATGATGTGACTCCGCTGTGCCCGCTCTTTTGGCGCTAACTGCCGCGGGTCCTGATTGGCTCCCAATCAGTATTCGAACCCAGTCCCGTCTGTCCCCTGTTATCAGTCCGTCTGCGAACCTTAGTGAACACTAGGCAAGCCTTTTTCGACTCTGACTCCCACCTGTCCGTTTTTTTTTGCTCCGGCTCCGACCCCTTTTCTGAACCCGATTACGTTTTTGCTTCGCCGTCCCGGCCATCGATCTGTTTTTTCACCGCTCTCGACACTGCCTTCGCTCGCCACGGAAGTGCCACTTCCGCCTTCCGAGCCATCTGCTACCCGTGACCGAGGATCACCGGATCGTGGGTGCAAGACTTTTCTTCCTTCTCAATAAAACTGAGAGAAACGAACGCAAGAGGGGCCTGTCTTTGTTTCTGGTCTCTGACCCTTGAAAGTGTTAAACTGCAGATTTGTGGCTTTGAATTTTACAACATATAGATATCATTGTCAACACAATCTGTGCTTTACTTGAAAGTCTCAAGGAAGGAAACCTAGCAAAGTAGATGACTTTTAATTGCATTTTGACACAGCAGATAATACACCTATGTGTTTTTCAACACATCTTACATGTAAGATGTCAACTCAAGTGCTAAGGAAAAGGTCCATTAACAGGCTTCAGTCATCATCACAGAATAAATGGATGACAGGGCCACTTGTGCTCCTGGTATCAACTCCCTGAGAAATGTCACAAAATTTTCCAAATCCGTGGGCCAAGGTGTAGGCACAAGATCATAGAAAATGGAAAAAAGGACAACAGGTTGTGTCCCACTTTGTGAACTTACAATCAGTTTGGTAAGAGAAATAGTCGATTTCAAGATTTTCAGATTCAAGAAGAGGCAACCTCAATGTCGGCTCAATATCTTGGTCTGTAGGAGCTGTAGTATCTGGGGTACAAGGGAGTGTAGTGGCTAGAGTGGCTGTATGATGTACCGCCAGAAGTGCTGTGATAGGTGGGAGATGGAGAGTACAGAGAGGATGACGGTGGGATGTGATGCAGTGAAGTTCCAGTCAGCCTGGACAACGGACGACTTCTGGGTAAGGGGCTCCATATCGAGCGTTTGAGTCCCAGCAGTGGAGAATGATAGGAGGACGTAGGGGTGGAACTTGTTTGGTTAGGTCTTATCGGGGTTACAGTTTGAGTATCCGGAGGGGTGCGTCTTGAAGGAGTCGAGCTACGGGAGAAGGGAGAGGTCATTCCGAAGCTACGAGAATCAATGACAAACGTCCGCATCCCGAGGCTCCACCGAGACTGAGTATGTGTCTGAGGGGTGGAGGATGGGGTTGACGTTTTTTCTACAAGAGTATCAGAGGACGAGGCGATTGCAGGAGAGGACGGACTGAGACAGGGCGTCTGGGATATCGGTGACGTCGAGGGCAAGTCCGCAGCAGTAGAAATAACCGATCCCGGACTGTTAAGGCAGGAAGGGGAGGAGCAACTGGGGACCAGAGCTGCACCGGAGCCTTGATCCAGGTCCGAGGCCGAAGCCGAGGTTTGGAGACTTACTTTAGAGGCGCTCGTCTTCCTGCGGTTCAGCTTGCTCCCACGGTTCCGGTGTGTTTGCTCTTGGTCGAAAGCCAAGTCCTCAAGGCGCTGGGTGAGGGCCAGTTTCTGCTGAATGGCCATACGCAGGAGAGAGTTCAAGGTCTTTTTTTCATCCTCAGCTGCAGCTAACTGTCTTTGCATATCATCCAGCTGGGTCACATACTCGTCGCACCTGCGGGAGGTCCAATTAGATCATTATTCAGGAAGCATGATGGGAATTTCAGTTGCTGACCTTGTAGCAAACATCGCTCGGACGGAGGAGAAAGTGGCGGCGTCCTCCTTCAGGGCCTTCAGTTCGTTGCGTAACTTCATCATTGTGTCAGTCACCATTGATTTCTCCGCCTCATACTTGCTCTTCAGGTTGCACAGAGCCACCTCTGCGGTCTGGGAAAGTAAATCACCAAAAGCATCAGCAGGTCTTAATAGTATCAGCTAAAATGTTCACTACCGCCTTGCCATCTATAAATTGATTTACACTAGATTAGAACAGGCTTTTTTTTACATCTTACAGGTATTAAAGATCCATTTTATTTCTTTCTTTGGGTTTGTATGTGTCAATCCCTATAAGTGAGATACGCTACAAGCGGACAAGCAGTACTCTTAAGGGTCATCTTCGAGTGTGTTACTGTCCTGGATTTTGTTACGGTCTAAAAATCTCATTCGTTCAGTATGCTTCTGAAAGCTCAGCCATTGAATTAGCCTCACCATAATATAGCACGCAGATCGAAAGATGTGCTTCACAGCTTTTGATTTGTATGTACGACTTAAACCCTAGCTCTTTAAACAGCTCTCCAACAATTTATTTTCAATTGTATCATATATTAAGAATGCAGTTAGAAGTTTAAAACTGGTATCCAACACACGGGACTATGGATTTTCTTTAGGCATGGTGTTTGTATTTTACCAAGCATCGATCAGTCATATGCTGACACAAGTATCGACAGTCGTCCCACCTGTTTGTTTGCCTTGAGGACCAGCCGCAGAGTAGCGATCTGTTCTCTCTTGGTGCTGAGCAGAGACTTAAGTTTTAGGATCTCCTCCATGCAGCTTTCTTTGTCCTTGTCCAGCAAAGGACCAAGTTCTCTTACAGCAGATCTTTGGCGGGAAAGCTGGAGAGCCCTGTCCACAGCTCTTTGTAGGTGCTTTACCTGAGAAATTGGTATTAAAAATTTGGGAGAGTCATCGGATATATCAGGGGGGAAATGAAAACAAATAAACTCTGAGTGAAAACCAGATGACAGCTTGACCTGGTCTCTGATGATAGCGTTGAGGTTGTAGATGTTCAAGGGTTCTCTGCGAAGCTCGCCAACCGGCTCCAGAGCAGGCGACGATGAAGACGAGGACGATGATGAGGCACTGATGCTGGGCGACCGGGTTAGAGGACCGCAGTGTGTCGGGCTTTCTTCCAACTGGTCCGGCGTGACCGCCTTGCCCCCTTCCTTTCCTCTATCTCCGCCAGATAGCGGCTCTTTGGACGGAGATTCAGAGGGGCTCCGTGACTCCCCGGAAAATGAGGAGGTGGCGGTGGCCAGTCTCCTGGCAAGGCGCGGCGTGAGAAGAACTTTGCTGCTGTCGGCAGACACGGCTCTGAGACTGGCATAAATACCCCTGAGCCCCCTGCCCTGTCTGGAAGGCAAAATACAGAAGCTTTAGTCGTGATTAGGAATAGTTCATTTTGTCCTGTACACCAGATCATTACTCTTGGCCTAAATGTCCGTCTGAAATATTCTATATGTGCATAAAGAAACGTAAAGCGGACCTGTAGTAGTCCAGCATGACACGGTTCGGCGTCTCATTGTTGCTTAGACACACGTGATGGTAGAGCTGGGCGAGCTCCTCACTCAGCATCACCAATTCATCTTGAGCTGCATTCAAAGCTACTTGGCTTTCGCTGGCTAAAGACTGAGCCGCCTGCAACTCGGCCTCCAAACTGGAAATCTAAAAATCAACATTACGCACAATACACAGTTGACTGTTTGTAGTTTGTTTCAACCAGGGAACACAAGTCGTCCAGTTCCTCGTCTGAAATTTTCATTTCCGAACCATGGAGGTATGATGTTTCAGTAACTTCTAAGCATCAGCTGCTTAGCCCATGTGGCAAACAAATCAATGGGCAACACTATCAGAGAGCACATTGGTCTCTACAAGAAAAGTGTGTGCAGACCACAGACCAATGGCCAAGATCATCAAGAGGCCAAAAAAGAACTGGGCTAACAACCTTAAGAATTGCACTGGAGCCAATTTTGCCACGACCCAGACTCAGGTAAGGAACCTGTATGCAGTGGCCAACGTTTTCAAGATTTTCGTCCTCTATGATGCCTAGACGACCCAGGCGGTTAAGTGAACCGTGAACACACTGTACAACTTCAGAAAAATTTATTTTTTGGGAATAAACAGAAGCTGGAGTTATGCCAAAGCTTTGAAAACGACTTTTTGATTTTAGACCCATATTTGTCACACAGCAATTCATTGAGATCTGCGCTAATCCAAAAAGACAGAAAGCTTACCTTTTCTTTTCCCTCCTGGTAGCTCTTTTCTAGAACCGTTACTTTCCTCTCTAATCTCTGTAGCAGAGCATTTTCTCTCGGCTTCTCGTGCGCTTCGCCTTGGCCGCACTGAGCCAATCTGTCTCGCAGGGCTTTAACTTCTGATTTGAGCTCAACGACCTCCGTCACGGCCATCTGGTATTTGCACTGTAAAATCTCCAGACCCGGCGATTGGTATGGAAACTCTGGACTTTTGATGCCTGCGTCCATCTTATTCTCTTCTTTTTCATCTTTGCTCTCCTTATCCTTATCAAGTCCCTGGAGCTCTTCAAGGTTGAGCGGAGAATCAAAACTGGTCTGGGTCCCTTGCTGCTCATGGCATAGAGTGGTGGCTTTTTGGCTAAGGTGAAGGTTCTTCTCGTGCTGTTCTGACAAAGCCCCCTGGGTGTGCAGAAGTTGTGTCTGGGATTCTTGCAAACTGGTCATCAGTACCACATTCTCTCGTTCCATCTGAAGAGGACAGAATATAAATGTGGGGTTTTTAGAATATATTTTGCATGAGAGTATAGATAGTCTTGTTTTTTTAACAAACACTTAGAGTCAACCAGAAAAGTGGCTGCCATTTTGTTTTTGTAAAAACATCATACAGCATTGCTGATACAGATTGGAGTGCTAATAGCCACACAGCAGTTAGATACCAGCACGTGGTCTGCACATTGGGAATACGCTCCGTCAAGATTGTTTTACACTAAATTATTCACAAGAGTTCGCCTTGATCACCCAAATCAAGACTATACAGATTGATAATCATGCAATCCAAAAGCGGATTCAAGAGTAAAAAGGAGCTCAGGTATGACCGACAGCTTGGACTTACAGTCAACACTTGCTGTTTTAGCCTCTGCACCTCTGTCAGATTCATTTCACTGAAGAGATCAGAGGTCGCCGCACCTTCGGTTTTACGATCCGGAGCGCGGTATCCTCCATTAGCACCGCCCGTCTCCCCTGTTGTCATCCGCGTTGTGCCTTGAATGAGGCCATTACACCTACGGAACAGTTAAACGTACCAAATCAGGCTCTGAAAAGATGTACATTTAAAGGAATATGGCAACAGTTAGCGACTAGACCACCAGAGAGACAGGGGACATACAAAAATGCATTCGATTTGATCTCATCATCACACCATTTTTTACTAAGGGTGCCAGAAATACTGATTAGTCCATTTTGTTCTGCATTTTGACAGTCTCTCCAATTTTTCACCTTTTCTTTTGTTGAAAGACTTTCATTCATTTCTGGCACTGTGAGTAAAAAGAAGTGTGATTATGAAGTTTTACAATTTCTGTCAGTGAGGTTTATAGATTGATCAATCATTGCACAAATACGGTAGTAGTACTAGTAGTAGTAGATAGATGATAGATAGATAGATCCTTTATTCATCCCCGTAGGGAAATTCACACTTCCAGCAGTGTCCTTTGTTTTTATAAACAGATTGACAGGATGGCCTCAGGGTGCTGTGTTGTAGTTAACAACCGCCAAGTGAATAGTGGTAGGGAAAGGTAAGGTAAGGTAAGGATAGTATAATTAGTATAAGCATTTTCAGTCGTATCCACCATATTTTTCGGTATATAAGGTACACTTAAAATTTTCTGGCCCTATTGTGGTTCGAGACTGGGTGGAAACATTTGTTGACCTGGAGAGGGGATGGGCAACCTACGATTCACCCATCCTGCCTTAGGTGTGCCTCATCGTCCGGAAAAGACGTTACGAATAATTTACCATTAGCATGAAATGAGCGAGTTTGAGAAGAAACAAATCGGACTTCCATCAGTTCTTCAGAAGAAATTCGACTCCTCAGACGGTCCTACCTTTTTGGATCTTCTGCTGTGGGCGAGAGCAAAGTGGTGGGAGTGGCCGTGCCGCTGGGCGGGGCCGAGGTGAAGACCAGGTGAGCGCTGCCGGTGTAGGCCACGTCACACATGCTCAGGTGGTGAAGCAACTCCCTGCGCAAGTGCTTCTTCTGCTCACGCTCGCTCTTCAGAGACTCCAGGGCTTCCTCCAGCTGGGAGTCCGACATGTCCTTCAAACGGAGCGCGTCCTGCAACTGGCTGTCCACGACATCGGCCTCTTCTTCTAAAACCTTGATTTCGTGTTTTAAGCTTTCGTACTCCACCTGGACACAAACGGGGTACCGAAAATAAACTTGTACGGTAACTGCCTTATCCCGGTTAATTTTTCGCAGTTTTGTGAAAAGGGTCGCCACGCCCCTTTTCCGCATGCGTCTTACCGTTGCGGTCTCAATTGAAACCAAATTGACGAACCTACATGAACTCTTTTTCAATTTTGACTTTCTCTAAAAGCTATCGTGTCCATAAAATTCTTTGAACTAAAAGCACCAAAGGGCAGAGGAAGATGCTTTCTATCCCCAACAAATGTGGACTTTGCCAAATGCTAAATGAAGGTAAAAGCATTCTTACCCCACATATTTGTTTTTCGCACAATGTCAACATGATGGCAACAAACTTTCTTCTAAAGTCAAGTCGATCGTGTCCTGAATCAATACTGTAGCGCAATATAGCGGCAAGATTATTTTTAAAACAGTTGGGAAGTTATTTCTGAAAAAATAATAGTCTATAAATAACAGTACCGGTATTTGTTAATCAGATGCTTGGGCATGTGAATTGGCTTTGTTTTGGTTTCAATGCATAATGGAGAATTGAATTCCTAATCAAATCAAAGAATTTTACGCAACCATGCGGAAAAAAACGGGGATGACTCTAACATACACGTCGTATGTATGGAAAACCCCATACCTGATTCTGTTTGAGAGTGGAAACCAGTTTTTGCAGGGAAATGTTCTCCTCCTCCAGCTCCGCGTAGTCCTGAACCAGCCTGGATTCTCGTAATTTGTACTCGCTGAGCTCTTCTCGCATGCGGCTCCGTTGCAGCTCCAACATTTCATGACTCTGCTGAGGCACAAAAAGGAAGAATGAAGAATCTATTTATTGCACAGTCATCTGTATGGCTTTTTTGTTTGATTTGACTTTACAGTTTTTATTAAGAGTCTATTGGGGATAATGGTTTCGTCTGGGATTTAAGTATGTATATATATTTATATATGACTGTGTTGTTCCTCCTAAGAGAGTCTTTTGGGGAAAAAATGCTAAGTCAACAAAACCAAGAGCGCAGAGTCAGCTTTTTGGGCTCTATTCACATCTAGGGTAACCTACCAGACTGCCTGTGAAAGATGGCCATATCTAAACTCTTTCCTCGTTTTCTTGGGTGGACGAACTAACAAACTAATAAATATACATTACATACTTGGATCCCAAACAAAAACATTATCGCAACGCTCGTTTTGCTTGCGGATGATAATCAGTCTTTCTGGCACTGTGAGTAAAAATAATGTGATAATGAGATAGGATCTATTGCCTTATCGTATGTCCTCCTTGCCACTGGTGGTCGATTGGTAAAGTGTTAGCGCTCTACTCGGGTCCGATTCCGGTTGCATAGAATGTTTTGAGATTGGATCAGTGATGTTTCATACTGTTTGGTTGCCGTTGTTTGTGTTGACGCATGGTCCCTTTAAGAAAAGACGTGCCACGAGGGAGGAGGGAAGCGACAGATGCTTTGAAGGAGTGTACTTTAAAGCCAGTCTGTGTGTGTGGACACAAACGGTGTGAGTTTGACCAACAGTAGCTCTTGTGTGACTGTTTAGACCGGCTGGTATTTTGACATGATTGATCACATCGAGGGGAATCACCATACGGTCGTATGCCATAAAACATCGTATGATTAACGTTATATAGGGTGCATCCGATGATAAGGCGCACTTTCAAATTTCTGTCCAAATGAGGGTTTTTAGGCGCTCCAAAAAGTCAAGCCTTCGGAGAATTCTGCACATTACCTCCCGCAACTCCTGCAGCAGGTAGCTCAAGTGGTCATTGTCAGCCTGGGCATTGGTGGCAGCGGCCTGGCTGTGCTTGTTATCCGCCTGAAGTTCCAGGAGCCGTCCCATGTAGTAGGCTTCCTTGGTGGCGGACTCTCGCAGCAGCGTTTCCTCGTTGGTCTCGCCGTCTTCCGCAACCTTACGCTGGGTGGAATAGGCTTGGCCGAACGCCTGCGTAGAGCAAAGGCATCGTGGGCAAATGTTGGTCCAAAAGTTATGCCTTTGTCTCCACCGGTGTGGAGAACAGCTGCGTGGAAAATGGAACCATTTAAACTGTAGCTAAAATGCCAGGAAAGAAAATACGATGACATGATAAAAGGAGTTATAACCCTGTTAGTCAAAACAAGCTAGCATATTTTCTGCATTATCGGGATTGTAAGGCGCACCCCCATAAAATAGTCACCTCTCATTTTCTTTATACGTGAGGCACATAAAATTGAGACGACGGTGAGAGCTACTGTGTGTATAGAGATCCCTCTCTTAGGTGGTTAATGAGGTCCACAATCACCTTTTCTTTCTTTGGAGGGGGGGGCACCCTTCATTAGAACGGACTTACCGAGAACACAGAGAGAGAGAGAGAGAGAGAGAGAGAGAACAAATTGAAACTCAACAAGTATTTTAAATTAGTTTATGTTTTTTGGGAGCCCTGCCAACTGAAAGTGAGAGTGGGCGAGAAAGATGAAAGATAGAGAGATGTATCACTTCGGTGGCATGACAAAGGAGCAGGACACAAACTCTGAGCGAGATGCAGAGGAAGGCAGAGCAGGTGTCCAATCACAATACAGTATGAAAGTCGGTATGATATGAATTTGCATGGGCTATCATCTCAAGTCAAGGGCGGCCGGAATCTTGGTACTTTTCTTCCGACTGGTTTGGTCACTATCTTGCTGATTGAATTACTGCAGTCGACTGATAAATTTTCCATTGTTATTGGAAAAATAAAATCTATTTCTGTATCCTTGTGTCACAATAAATGCTTATTCCTGATGATAAAATGTTTAGTTGGGACATTTACCGGCATGCGTACCGAAAAGAAAATCGAGCATTGGCAACCAAACTGAGTTTTCTGTAGGTCAATCTCATCGAACTTCTGCCTGCAATACTCAGCAGGTGGGGGCATGGAGTCGCATGGGCCGGGACTAAGATGGCCAACCGAGGTCACCAGGCTTGGGGCCTGGCCACCTCAGAGCCACGAGGCTTGGAAAACCTGTGGTTCTCTCCGTCCCTGTCGTCTGGACGAGAACAACCGCCATGATGTCCGTCGCCAAACGGGATAGGAACCTGGCTTTCTTCATTTTCCTGTAAGGCCGTGTGCTTTCTCTCACACACCCTTTTGTGAAGGGGGCCCCTTTGTTCTCAGAGATATGCAAGAAAAAATTACTTTGGGGTTTTGGTCAAAAATTCAATGTCGACACACTATTAAAATGATTCCTGATCATTTAAATGAGTTGATTATCTTAAACTGGGGTTTCTTGATTAGTACAGTTAACCCTATTCCGTTATTTCTTCCTCTTCCCCTCCTGCTAACACCACGAGTGCTTGTGTCAACAATGTGCTTTATTCTTCGGTCCCTTCTCGAGGTTTCTTCATTTTCCTCATGTTGAGGTTTTTGAGATTTTCTTTGCCTTCATGAAGGTTTTAGATCAGGGGACGGTGTCATCATAGTCTATGGTTTGCAATAACCTGTGGTCTGTGCAGCCTTTTAAGATTCTTTGTGATTAAGGGTGTCACAAATAAACATGACTTGAACTGACTTGACTATTCTTTCATTTGATTCATTTTTCCTTGGCATGTAAATAAAACGTAGTTTGTTAGAATCAAACCACAATCAATCATTGTCAATGAACTGCAAAATCAATCATTTAAAGCGAAAAATACATTATTGCTTCCTTGATGATAAATGCTAGACAGAATATGATATATTTGGAATGAATTTATGCGGGAAACTGTGAACTGCTGGCCGAACGGGTAACCAGCGAATTCGATTCTGAACCAAAGAATTTTCAGTCTCAAAATTGCAGTGAGTCAGTGAATAAGGCTACTCATTTCTCTTTACAAAATAAAATGGCTGACGTTCCTTCTTTGTTCCGTTGCCATCAAGGTATTAAAAAGGAAAGTCGGAGTGCCGCGCTCCTAAAGGAGGGATTAAGCTGAACTCACGGAAAAAAAAGGGAGGAGGGATAATCGCATTTAAAAATACTCGGCTGCGCTCCCTTGGCGGCCTCCCTTTGTTTTTCTGTCCTCATCCTGTCATTGCTCCATTCTTCTCATCGCTACATCAGCAGGCTGACCTTTTTGTTTTGAACAGTCTTGAGATTGTAAAGGGAGGGGAAAATAGAGCTTCCCGATACCCAAAGCCATCCAATATCGGAGCAAAATGTGTCTTAGCTAGTCAATCAGTTAGTTAGCCAATTAGTTCCAATATTAGGGATTTCTCATGTCCCATTTTATGACCCTCACCCAAATCTTATGGAATGAATGATACCGATGCTACATACCATTACCATGAGTACTTCTATCTGCGAAAATAATGCTGATATTCTTAAATAATGTAATATTTGTGGCTGTTTTGAACTGGGCCCAGGTGAAGCCTTTAAAAGGACATTTTTGTTCAGCAAACTCATTTTGAGTTTTTTTTGTTATCCTCGGTGTCAATTCATTCCACCACCATGCCAGGTTTGTTTGTTTGTTATTTTGCTCATTGCAGTTTTCAGGTTGAACTTTCTCAAGGACACATGAATTTTATCTGGGCTTAAAATGTTCATCATGAAGTCTGGACTTCTCTCTCGCGTTTTTTTCTTCGTGGAGGATATTGCACAGCATGCACTTGCACTACTTTTACTTTTATTTATTTAGATAAAGAAAACGCTTACCAAACTATCAGTTTAACTCCAAATCACTAACTCCAAATAATATTTCATCCTCGGTAGGTTGAGGTAAAAGAAGCGCCGCTTCCTCCCTCCACCTCCCTTATGTCAGACGCTTCTTGTCAATTGCTTACAAGCTTACAAGCAAGTTTTTTTTCCGCTTTTTGGCCAAATCTTTCACTATTTGCAGCTTGTAATTTTGCAGAATATGATTTTCTTTTCGTTGAGTTTCACTTTGGCTTTCATTCTCTGCATGTCGCCGAAATGCGCACTTGGGCGTGGAAACGGTCATTTTGCTGCTGCACTTGCAGCGTATATTTGGTAGTATAAAATGTGATCATGGCAAGGCACAAACTAACCATGTCAGGAAAGGGACCTGAAAAACCATCACTATGTCCCGAAAATATATTAGAATAACTAAACAAGGTGTTTCATCCGTTTTCCTGACTTCAGGGTCTAAAAACGTATGTGGTGCTCCAAAAAAAGGCAAAACCAGTTTGGAAAAGAATCAATTTGTCTCTTTGATTCAATTGCTCAATAAATTGTTCCTTAGAATCATTTATTCACCGCCCCTATTCGCTACACTCATTTGAATGTGTCCAATAGTCAAGTCCTGTTTATTTGTATAGCCCTTCATCACAAAGAGTCTCAAAGGGCTGCTTTTTTGTGTTGTTTCCATAGTATTATATTTGTAGCATTTCCGTAGTATTTTTGTAGTATTTCCATAGTGGTATTTTTGTGGCATTTGTGCTGTATTTTTGTAGTATTCCCATAGTAGCATTTCTGTAGGAGTTTTGTATAGTACCATAGTAGTATTTCTGTCGAACTTTTGTAAGATTTCTGTAGTATTTGTCATATTTCCATAGTAGTATTTCTGTAGCATTTCTATAGTATTTTTGCATTATTTCCATAAAAGTATTTTATGGCATTTATGTAACATTTCTGTGGTATTTTTGTCGCATTTCTGTAGTATTTCCATAGTAATATTTCTGTTTTATCGTTGTTGGAATATCTGTAGCGTTTGTCAAAAACGACAACATTCTTTCTCGTAAGCAAGCGGAATAAACTCCATTCTGCTGAAGATTCACGATTGGATGCTAGTTAGCAATAATTCAGGAGCGCTCTTCACGACTGAGAGTGTGTGCGCAACATGAATATGCAAACATTCATTTTTCAGCTTTTAAGTGCTTCTGGCTTGTCTTATTCATAACCAAGGGGGCTCGAGCGGGGGTCCGGAACCTATGGCTCCCGAGCCGTATAGGTGTCACGGCTGTCATGGCGCCAATTAGCCCCGCCCGTGCGGCACCAGCTGCGGCTCATTGACGGATCGGCTTTGCGTCTATTTAAGCTCAGTGTTCTCATTTTTCCTCGGTCAGCCCGTCAACCAACTTCTGCCCCGCAAGACGTGGGTTTCGACTCGGTCCTTTCCTGTTGATATTTCCTGTCCGGTATTGTTCCCGTTTTTTTGTCCTGTTTAATTTCGGATTCCGGTTTTGTTTCCGTCTATTTTTGTCCTGTTTATTTTTTTCTCCTGTTTTCGTTCCTGTCTAGTTTCTCCTGTTTAATTTCGATATCCAGTTTTGATATCAATCCTGTCTGTCACGTCCTGTCCGGTATCGACCCCATCGGTCCGATATCTGCTCGGGCAGTTGGTATCGATCTCGTCGACCTCTGGCTTCCTGTCACTCCACGCCAGACTGCTGCCTAACGCGCATGACTCCCCATTTCCCGGAAAAGGCTTGTGTGAGAAACGTCACGCATTTGGGTTCTGATCCAGTTCCGTTTCTTGACAGTTTAGACACTTTTTAATGAAAAGATGATGAAAATAGATCACTGAGAATGTTATCACTATCACATGAGTTTTCTAACTATATTAAGTTATTTAATCATCACATCATTCATTTGATGGTCACATTATTTATTTTAGTTGTTGTAAATGCACGTCATATTTATTTGCATACTTCAGTGAAGTATTTACTTGCTGATCAATGTACTTTCAAGCAATGAACCTTGAAGACTCAGCAATGTGCAGTACAGTAATATTGTAGAGGCACTTCCTGTTTTTCGCTTTGTAATATGAGGTCTGAATTTTAAGTGTCTGTCATGTTACATATACAACTTTTCACAATAAGAGAGGGGCCCAAACATTCTCAATCAAGTGGTCCGGAGTGCACTCTCATTTTATCTTGAAACGTTATAATAAATGCAATGCTTCTCTCCAGCTCCATTTTATCAAAGTCCGAATACTCCCGGGAAAATAACTTACAAAATGTCTTTCGCCATCAAAAGCCACGCAACAAATTGTAAATACCCAGAGCTCTAGCAATCGGCTGAGCGGTAGGAATGGGCGGAGCTATACACAAGGCCCTTGCACTTTACTCCTCCCCAGCGCCGTCTGCACTGAAGGTAACTAAGTTGGTATCCTCATTTGCAGTATTTTGTGACATTTTTACAAAAGAACTTTGCTCCCACCTAGTTTTGAAACTATTATTTATGAGAAAAAATGACCAAATGAGCCTCAACACTCTTGAGTAACTGCAGAAGGGAGACAAATTGTAAGTGGTGTATTTATATTGATATGGGACACATCATCGAACGTCACACATTAAAATAAAATGTGCCGAAGGACCAGCTTTTGTCTGGAGAGCGGGTTTGGCGGATTTGTTGAATTTTGTTCCAAAAATATATGGTGTGGCTCCCTCTTAAAATATTTTGGCTTTTTTGGCTCTTTAGGTCTAAAATGTTTCCGACTCCAGGCTTGCAAGTTTTAGCTGGAAAACCTTGCTTGAAGATAGGTCAAATGATGAAGTGCAATGTAACACCAGGGCACCAGAAATAGTGCTGCGAGATGCCAAAATCATTCCCGTGTGGTCTATTCACCTCGCTAAAAAGCTGACCCACAGTATCCCGTGACATGTAAGCAAGCAGAACGGCGACTCATTGACAGTGAGAAAAAAGGAAAACACGGCATCTATATGGCCTGGTGCTTATGCTACCACACATTTCTTCACCCTATCACTGTCATGAACCGGAACAGGATCAGGACCTAAATGCGTGACGTTTCTCTCAAAAGCTTTTTATTTTACAGGAAATGGGGAGTCATCGTGCACGTTGGGCAGCGATCTGGCGCGGAATGACGGGAAGCCAAAGACGGACGAGATCGATACCCATTGCCCGAGCAGATATCGGACAGATGAGGACAGACAGGATTGATATCAAAACAGGATATCGAAATTAAACAGGACAAACAAGACGGGAACGAAACTGGAAACCGATATTAAACAGGACAAAATAAACAGGAACCATACCAGACAGGAAATACCAACAGGAAACAGGACCGAGTCAAAACCCACGTTTTGCGGGGCAGAGTTTCGTTGACGGACTGACAAAGGGAGATTGAGAGCACTGAGCTTAAATAGAAGGGAAGCAAATCTGTGAAGGAGCCGACGCTGGCGCCAAGCGGGCGGGGCCAATTAGGCGCCATGGCAACCGTGACAATCACCCTATCCCAGGGGTCTCCAATGTGGTGGCCCTTGAACACAGTTGGGGTGCCCTCGAACCTGTTCTGAAAACAACTCATTGTGATTTTCTAGTAACATGTTTGTTTTAGTGGTCGACTGAGTCAATTTAACCCTACTTCCTACCTCTCTCTAACTGATTTCTCTTTTTTTACTGTCTTTCTTTCTTTCATTATCTCTTTCTTCATTTATATCTTTTTTATCTTCCTCTAATTCCTACTTTTCCTCTCTCTCTTTCTATCTCACTTTCTCACACTCCCTTTTTGTTTCTTTATCCTTTCTTTCGTCCTCTTTCTCACTCATTCTCTTTACATAGAGATAGATAGATAGATAGATAGATAGATAGATAGATAGATAGATAGATAGATAGATAGATAGATAGATAGATAGATAGATAGATAGATAGATAGATAGATAGATAGATAGATAGATAGATAGATAGATAGATAGATAGATAGATAGATAGATAGATAGATAGATAGATAGATAGATAGATAGATAGATAGATAGATGGATGGATGGATGGATAAAGCGACGTTATGACTCTAGAAGGATGCTTTTTTTTTTTTTCTTCTCCCTCGTGGAAGTAAGAAAGCCGTACCCCTGCCGAGCCCACCTCCTGCAGCTGTTCCAGCTCCATCCGGAGAGCCTCCTGGTCGGCCTCCAGTTCGGCGTACTGCTGCTTCAAGCTCTGGTTCTCCTCCAGAACGGCCAGCCCGCATTCCGCCGCCCGGATCTTCTCGCGGTTGGCTTCCGCCAGCTCCCGGCTCAGGCGCTCCACCTCGGCCCGGCACTGCTCCACCGTGTCTCCGCATCCTCCCGCCGCTCCGCCGGCGGCCATCGCCCCCCGAAAACCCCCCCACCCCCCTTCGCTTGGGCGGAACTGCCGCGGCCGAGGGACGGAGACTAGAAATCCGCAGCGCCACTTTTTGGGGGTCGAGTGCGGCTTTTAAATCGCGCGTGGGGGAAAAGCGATCCTCGCATATGGCCGCCAAGAGCGTCCATCCTCACGGGCCGACGGAGTCATCCGGAGGCGGCCGCGTGACGCTCCGAGTGATGCGGCTCCCTCGCCATCCGCATCCGCGTTCACTCCCTCCTCTTTTCCGCTTCTTCGCCGGCTTCGCGTCGCCTTCTTGAATGACGAGGCGGCTTCGTTTCTTTCTGCCTTTTTCTTTAAGCGCGGCGCGCAAAAAACATCATGAGTTTACAAACGATGACCATCAGGGGCGTTACCGGGGAGAAGGGAGGGCTGGGCAGTGACGACGCTCTGCCCACCCAAAGAAAACTGGATGTCGTGGGGACGGTCTCAAAAATGAAAAAAGAGAACAAAATAAAATAAAAATAAAATAATAAAGCAATAAAAAATAAGTGAAAATCTTAGGAGGGGGGGGTTGAAAGGGAAAAATCGCAGGAAACAAATAAGGAAAGGAGAAAAAAAGAAAGACAAAAAATAACAAAGGAAGTTTAAAATAAAACAAAAGAGATGAAAAAGAATAAAGGATTTTACAAGAGGGTAGGGGGATCAGTGCCCACCCATGGACATGCACTGCCCAACCAAAGAAAACTGTAGGATGTAGGGGAGGGTGGGCTGAAAAATGAAAGAAAAACAAGACGAACAAAAAAAGTAAATTATACTATAAAAAAGAGAGGAAGAAAAAAACAGGAAAACGTCAGAAAATAGAAAAAAAAAGTTGGGGAAAAAACAAAGACAGGAAGAAAAAACAAAACATAGAAAATCGAGAGTGAAAAGGGACGAAAAAATAAAGCCAGTAAAAAGAAAAGTAGAAAGCAAGGGGAAAGGCACAAAATAATATATCAATATATATACATCCCTCTCTCTGTCTTCCTTCATCTATTCCTTTTTCCCTCTTTCTCTTTTTGTCTTTCTTTCTCTCCTCTCCCCCATATCACCCTGTTTTTCTTTTTTCTAACTTTCTCTTGTTCTCATTCCCTCTTTTTTCTACCTCTCTCATCTCTTCTCTTTTCGCTTTGCCTTTTCACTTTCTCTCTTTCTCTTCATTTTTTACATTTCTCTCTTTCTCTTAATTTTACTTTTCTGTCTCTTTCGTTTGTTCTTTCTTCTCTCTTTCTCTTTTTTCCTCTCTCCATCGCTGTTTCTCCGTCTCTTTCTAACTTTTATTCTCTCATTATTTATTCCTCTCTTGTAGTTTTGTTCTTTCTCACTATTCTCTCATTACTTTTTACTCCCTTTCGCCTTTGTGGTACCTCCATTCCCTATTTTCCCTCTCCCTTGTCATCTCTCTCTTTCTCTCTCTCTCTCTCTCTCTCTCTCTCTCTCTATCTATCTATCTCTCTCTCTCTCTCTCTCTCTCTCTCTCTCCCTCACTCTCTCAGTCTCCTCCTCCCTCTCTTTCTTTCTTTGGAATCTACGAGTCCGGCCCCCCAAATGACGTTGACTGTACTGTATTCGAGTGGCCAGCAGGAGTCAGCGCATTTCGTCGTAATGTATTTCTAGATGCGGCTTCACAATAAAGGACATTTTCGTTTGATTCATACTTATACTACGTCGTCATAATAACAACGTCAACAAATGGGAAAGTTGCAATACAACGTTTTAGGAATAGTAACCAGACACATACACGTGTCCACACGTCATTGAATTGTGATCGGGTAGTTTGAATGGACATAAATGAACTCTATTTTGTTTTGAAATGATTTTCCCGGAAGTGTTCCCCCGCCGCTGAAGCTGAATTCCGGGTTATATCAATCCTACAGTCGCTCCGGCGTATTGCACGTTGCTAGTTAGTTGCTATGTTGTAGCTATTAGCACGCTAGCCATTCTTTTGCTGGGAGGGTGAACCGCCGTCGAAGTTGGCCTCAAAATATCACCTTTTTTCTCCTATTTGTACATAGAAAGCAGAAGTTAACTGGTGACTTGAATATAAGAAATAACAGTTTGTAAACTCGGAGCGTTTACATTTCCTGCCATTAGCGTCATCAGCTAGCTAGCAGCTCAAGTGCTAGCCGGTATTGCCACCTTTCGAGTGCTAAACTGTTCTTTTTTTGTCTGGAAACTATGGCGATGAGACAAACTCCGCTCACCTGTTCTGGTCACACTCGGCCTGTTGTGGATTTGGCCTTCAGCGGAATCACTCCTTACGGCTATTTTCTCATTAGCGCATGCAAAGGTGAGACTAAACTGTTTGAGGTTGTGGAAATTGGACTACCTGCTATACCTTAGGGCTGCAACGACGACTAGCCACCGACTATTGAATCGAATAATCGGATTATTTTTTTATTAATTTGATCAAGAAGTTGATTTAGTTTTGTGGCAAATAAACAGTAAGTAAGTAGAGACGCATTTCATACCTAAATACACTAATCGGTTCCAGGCCCCGCAAAAGTACAGTATGATATTTTTGGGAGACATTATAAAAGAGCGTCAGAACATGAAACAAATGCATAATTCACAATAAACCTAAAACAAGAGGCGCATCATGTCAAAAGATCAAAGGAATGATTTAGAATTATCATCTACTTCTTTGGCCTGGCGTTTCTTGAAAAACTGATCCAATGATGTGGCACAATCTGTGGCAAATGCGCGAGGCAGATGTAGCGATAGCCCGACCGTTCAACACTTTTCCTGGGTGATTCCACAAATACACGAAATTTCATAAAATGTTGATAAAATAGGTTTAATTTGGAAGCAGCGCAGTGTTTAGCGCCTGTGCGGCACAGATTGAGGTCATGAGATCGAACCTTCCTGTGTGGAGTTTGCATGTTCTCCCCGTGGTTCCCTCCCACATTCCAAAAACACGCATGTCAGGTTAATTGGCCTAACAAATATTGTCCCTAGGTGTGGATGAGTGAGTGAGTTGTCTGTCTGTGTGTGCCCTGTGACTGGCTAGCCACCAGTTGAGGGTGTCCACTGCCCCAAGACAACTGGGATGAGCTCCAGCACCCTCGCAACCCTACTGAGGATAAACGGTGCAGATAATGGATGGATGGTTGTTTAATTTTAATCAAACAATGGCTGCATGTTGCTAGATTCCCCTCCTTTTTGTCTCTGAACTCTAAACTGTGACGGTGACGCGAAGAGTAGATTTGAAGGGATAGCCAGTTTATTGATCAAGGGCAGTTAGTGAATAGTTTCACTAGGGGGTGCGTTTATGCTGTGTTGTTGTGCATACTTGTTGATACTGTCGTTTCTGTATGTGACCGCTCAAGATTGAGACCCTTTTGAGCATGTGCGACACTCAACAGATTCTATTCATGTAGAGATGCCTCACTTGGTGGGAAAAACGTGTTGTTGACCATTTCTATGATGTTTTTTTTGTCGATAATGTCGAATCATTGTTGCAGCCCTACCGTTCATGTGCGATTTGATAAATAATGTTAATTTTAAAAAGTAAACGGTTAGCTCGTCTACTAAAGGTAACCTGAAATATTTCATTCAATTGTATGTTTTGTTTAGATGGCAAGCCCATGTTGCGCCAGGGAGACACAGGGGACTGGATCGGAACGTTTCTGGGTCACAAAGGTGCGGTCTGGGGAGCCACTCTGAACACTGACGCCACCAAGGCGGCCACTGCTGCGGCCGACTTTTCAGCGTGAGTAGATAAATGCGATTTTGCTAAGATTTACTTCAACGTTAGAGTGTTGACGGAGGAAAGACTTTTTCTTCTTCCGCCTGTTTGAATCAACTTTTGAGCAAGATTGGTCAAAACTAGAGATGGAATGATTCGTCACTGTTTTTGACAAAAGTGAATAATAGTTGACAGTGAATTCCTTTGTTGACTTTTGGGAGGATTCCCTACATCCAGATAACCTCTGCTGAGAGTCGCTCATTTGCAAAAGCATTTCTGTCTCGCGTGGTAACTTACAGAAATGACAGCGTCAACATCAAATATTAAAAGTTTGGGTGCAGTTGAGCTTGGATTTAGTTGATTTTGGGGGAGACAACTCTGTTCATCTGCCAGAAACACAATCACTTACATTTATAGATACGCTACGGCATGAGTACTTCCGCAAACAATGGGCGCATTGCGTGTGACAGCACGCAAGCGGGAAATGCTGGCAATCAAACAGGAATTGCTTAAAAGTCACAGGGGATTGCATTTATGTTGCATTTAGATGTAAATGTGATCAATCTCCCAAAAACATCAGCTTTCACCCTAAAATCTGGATTTAGCATTAAACTCTGCAGGGTGAACCTAGCCTTTTGTAGACGCCCAGACTTCACCCTTTAGCGGCCTTGGTGTCCTTGAGCTACATCTGACACTTACATTACAATGACAACGGGCCTGTAGCTCGATTGAGTGTGCAGAAAAGTAAATCAATTCTTAACGAAATGCGGAATTATGATGAATCTTGTGTTTCTGAGGTATATATTTAAGCCGAGAAATGCACCAAATTTCATCCACCTCAGGTAAGCTACTTGCTATTGACTGACAATGAATCCTGTAAAATCAGCAGTTTTAGAAAATTGATGAGCTGTGATTCGTAACGCAAGAGCTCAGCAATTTGCAGTGTCATTTTCTGGTAACAAGAAAGAGAAAAAAGACAATCCTCGGGGATTAGATTAATGGTCGGAGTCTGAATCTTAACCCCTTCACAGCGGGGCGTGGGACTTTGAATAAACAAATACGTGTCAGTCACGGAAATTGGTCACGCCCCGGATCATTGGAACGGTAACTCTTGGGATTCAAGATATGATGCCCAATTAAAAATGTACACATCACAGAAACATCACCATCAGTCTGAAACAAGATACTCAAAAACCATCAAGGCGGGATAGCTCAGCAATCAGCCCCCTGGAAGTCAGCTCATGAGATATTTTCTGCAAACATGGACTGGTTACATCAAGGACCGTCCAGTGAATCCAACCGTGTAAAATATTTTCTTTAAAAAGTCCGCCTAAAAGAAGTTCTGCATTGTTGGACTTCCTTGTTGCAATCCGTCTATTTTGCCTCATTATTTCCACTTGTAAATAAACAGCAAAATTGTTTCTAATATGGCCGATAACCTCTGACCTTTTTAATTGACAAGCACTCTTGGCTAATAGCGGAGTTTTTTTTACGGTCCACAGCCTGCATTAGCCTACAAAGGCCTGTAATGATAAAATGGAGATCGCCTTGTTTAGATAGATAGATAGATAGATAGATATTTTATTTAGCTCTGAATATCTTTAGCCAGTGGTAACTGATTCAAATAATTGACACATAGGTTAGCCAATTAAATTTTGAAAAGGACAATACGCAGATGTTAGGAGGGTATTTATATTAAACCCACAAATAAACGTGTGTAACGTCGCTCTTGATTCATTTTTACGCACCATTATGCGCAAGTGTGCTATATTATTGATTGCCTTTTGGAAAGAGTAATAAAATACTTGCAACTATTTCAAAATATTTAAAGTGTCGAGAGTAAGATACAAGGTTGCAGGAGGTTTTATAGCTGTAAACTGGTCGTCTCCAATTAGCCACTTTTGGAAACACTTAGACCTACCCTTAGAAAAATGTGTCAAATACAATGTTTGTTTTTTTAGAGAGTAATCCGATTTGACTTGGGACCAGGTAAGTCTTCAAGCTATTGACTGACCTGTTTTTCAGCTAAGATGCCCGTTCTACACTCATCTGCAGGCATTTGATTGCAAAAGAACATTCTGTGTGTTCCAACTCCGATAACTCAATTTTAGTAGCACTTGCAGTGATCATTTCGGTTGTGGACAAAACTTGAGGGTTCCTTTTCAAAAGTTTCCAAAACCATCCAAATTCCCTAATGGTTCTGTCTAATTTTAAATTTAAATTTGAAATAGGATTAAAAGCAGCATGACAGATGTTCAGTTTCGTTCTTAATTTTCTTTCCAGAAAAGTGTGGGACGCAGTCAGCGGCGATGAAGTGCTCACCTTGGCACACAAACATATTGTCAAGACTGTTACCTTTACTCAGGTAAGCGTAGAGACGTCCTTGAGTTGGAGTCTATATTTTAATCATTTGTAACCATTTACAACCTGATAGGACAGTAACTGTTTATTGACGGGAGGAAATGATAAGCTCCTCCGCATCTACGATCTCAGTAGCCCAGATGCAGGTGAGTCATGACAACTAAAGTGTATTATGTAAAATTTATTTTCATACTGGTACTTTTGGAGATGTGTGTTTGACTGATGTTTCTCTCTGGCCCATCTTTAAACATATTCCTAAATTCTAAAACATGAGAAAATAGTACATTATTTCTGCATTATATCTACATATTTATATGTCATTGGTATATTCCAATTATTTTCTGAGATAATGCATTTTGAAGGTGGGTGCAGCAATGATACAACAAATCGTCAACAGCCAAAATGGGGTGAACTGGCAAAAGTAACATGGGCTACACCAGCTGCTAGAGAGGTCAAACCATGACCGATTGGGAGGCTGGATGATTGAAAACAGCCAGGATAACCGCGAGCTACGGCAGCAACAAACACAAACCCTAATGCCCCCAATAAGCCGGATAGCGCCTTACATGGCTGCACGGCCGCTATTGGGAAATGTGAAGCACACTGTAAAAAGCGCTATATAAATGCAGATCATTCCATTTCATCTACCTTGGTCTTATCCCTCAGGGGGGGTGACCGACAGCAAGACAAACACATACAATAACAAAGAAAATATCCTCTCCTCTCTACTCCATTAGAGACAGCAAGGCAAAGAAAAGGGGGTGGGAGACCGAAAGGTCCCGCACACCCTAGTTACAGGGTCACTAAATTTGAGAGGATGTGGAAGTAAAGTGACTGAGTTGAAGAAAGCAGATCGGAAGGATAATGACTTAAAGGTCACAATCGCATGCCTAAAATGAGGCAAAGGCCAAAAAGGAACGCACGCCGTACACGACGGTAGGCAAACTTACCCTTTGATGATCCACTCGGACAAAACTGTCAGAAGTCCCCCAGTGACGCAGTAAATCAAGTTCCGGTGACTCCATGCTGAAATGAGCGCTATGCATTCTCTGATTACCTCAATGGCCTTCTGTTTTTTTAACGGGACCTGCCATTGTTTCGAGTCTTTGTTGTCATCCGGTGAGGTGACAGCTTTAGGGGATATGAGGTCAAAGTCTCTACTTCAAAAATGTGGTTTTGTGTCCCCAGCACCGCAGGAGATCGCTGGTCATACCTCACCCATCAAGAAGGCTTTGTGGTGTAATGACGACAGACAGATTCTCTCTGCAGCAGATGATAAAACCATACGGTGAGTGAAGAAAGTGCTGATAGAATTTGTACATTCTTGCATCCACCGGCAACCAATTGTTGCATCCACTGGCAACCAATTGTTGCATTGGGTTTATCTCTATAGGAAAAAGTGCGGCACAGTTCTGAGGTCATGAGATCGAACCTCCTGTGCGGAGTTTGTATGTTCTCCCCGTGCTTGCGTGGGTTTCCTCCGGGCACTCCGGTTTCCTCCCACATTCCAAAAACACGCATGTCAGGTTCCAAATTGTCCCTAGGTGTAAATGAGCAAGTGAGTAGTCTGTCCCTGTGTGCCCTGCGACTGGCTGGCCACCAGTTGAGGGTGTCCACTGCCCAAGATGCCTGGGCTCCAGCACCCCCGCGACCCTACTGAGGATAAGCGGTGCACATAATGGATGGATTTTCTTCCAAAACGCAAACAAACTCATTCTACCAGTGCTATGTTTAATCACGTTGCATACAATGTTTTACAATGACCATAAAGACAATTCTAATTCTACTAGCAGATTGAAAATTTGGCACGTGGCTATGCCATTTATCAGGAAGCACCAAGCTAACAACATGGCTAGCAGTAGCAGTCAGAAAACATTGCTAAATACATGAGTTGATATTTGATTTTTTTTTTTTTTAGATCATTTATGCTTCAATTCCACTCTTTGGCTTTGAGATGGAAACACTGCCATCTAGTGGCACTGAGCTGTCACTTCATTGGATCATAGTCAATAGGCATTGTGGGAAATGTAGTTTGTTATTTAACAAATTGCATGAAATTAACAGTACAATGGGATCGTAATACAACGAAATGAATGAATCACAGATGGAGCTCATTTCAGTCTGTTGAGTTGCAAACAAATAGGCATTTTAACATCCTTGTGGTACTATAGGATCTCAATCTTGTTAATTGAAATGGTCTTATCACCCACGAGAAGCTAAAAAATCAAACGTACTTTATCATTTTTTTTTTTTTACATTGTATTCACTTAGCACGAGGTCAGACGCAGTCAGGGGATTCTAACGAGCGTTATTGTTTGTGAAAATGACCAGACTGTGGGACAGAACCTCCATGGAGGTGGTGAAGACGCTGATATTTGACACTTCAGTCAGCAGCATGGAGTACGTCGCCGACGGGGAAATTCTCGTCATCACGTATGGAAAGACCATCGCTTTCTACAACGCTCTCAGGTAGGTCGGTGATTCCTGCCCTAAACGTCGGACTTCACCCGTCATCATAGTGCAGAAAGTTAAAAATCATTTTGATTATTCATTCGTAAACCGTATATTTTCTTGCCTCGATCTTTCATTAAACGTGTTACTCTGAGACTTTGAGTTAACTCCATGTGAATGCAGGTTGTATAGGCCAAATATCAATTAATTGTTGAAATATTAACAAAACATGCATTCAAATGATTCAGCCTTGACCTGATAAAGTCTGTGGATGCCCCCGCTACCATCAACTCGGCGTCCCTCCACCCAGAAAAGGACTTTTTTGTAGCTGGTGGAGAAGACTTCAAGCTTTATAAGTTTGACTACAGCACTAAGGAAGAGTTGGGTAAGAATTATTTTTGTTTACAATCTGCGTGGCATGGAATCAAGTGCTCGACTCTATGACTGATGTGATGGTTCTAAATCCCATCTTGGAAATGGGATTGATCATTTCTCAAAATTGAAATTTGAATTATTTGAGAATTTGTTTGTCATCAAGAATAGTTGTTGTTTTCTAAAATGAAGTCCAGCATTTCTGGATGAATGAAAACAATGAACATCAACCCCACACCTATTTGCTTGATTGGGCGCCCCCTAGAGGCCTAAATCACACTCCCAAATATGAATGCAAAACATAGAGAGGAGCAATGAGACACTCAAAATCCTTTTACATTTTTTTGCCAACGGTTCTCTTGAGCCCATCTATGTATCTCTTTTCCCTACCGCCTTCCAGAATCCTATAAAGGTCATTTTGGTCCGGTGCACTGCGTTCGCTTCAGTCCTGATGGCGAACTGTACGCCAGCGGCTCAGAGGACGGAACGCTTCGTCTGTGGCAAACGGCAGTGGGCAAAACCTACGGCCTTTGGAAATGCCTTCTTCCAGGTAATCTTCCTCATATAAGGCGGAGCGAACCTCCTGTCAATTCCGGACTGCAAAGCGCACCCAAAAAAGCCAGAAAATAATCCGGTTACGTGCGGACAAAATTGAATCAGTCGATCGATTTTATCGCTGACCCCGATTGCATAACATTATCCTTAGTGGTGGCAATGAGGATCAAACCGGGTTGCAGTGGTTAGATGACTGAATTCTAACCAGCAGGCCACTCGTTGTTCACGATTGCATAACTTTGGATGCAACGGGAATCGAACCTGGATCACGACGCGGAGAGCGCCGCATTCTATCCGTCAGACGACTACGGATGCAGATGACATATGACAAGGAATTATTTCTTCTGTCATGAAGACACTTTTTAGTCATGGTACCAGAAATTTTAGAGAAATGCGAACCAAATGTGATTAACATCTGTATAGATTCTGTTTCACTTTTTTCCCGCACCCAAACGAATCATTGCAAGTGACAACCGATTTGAATTTGTGCAGCCATGCGTTTATGACTTCTTTGAGTTCAGAATGTGGCGCGCCTGCCAATCGGCAATACGACACTGTATTCCAGCGGTCCCCAACCTTTTCTGTACCACGGACCGGTTTCATATCTGACAATATTTTGCCGGACTGGAATTTTATAGCGCTTCAAATCACTGCAAACCTTCCAAAGCGCTATTGCTTTCGCTCAGGAGGTCTTGGGATCATGGGGTCACAGGTTCGATTCCCGGCTCCTCAGTGTTACATGTCAAAGTGTCCTTGGGCAAGACACAGAATCTGAATGCCCCCAACAAGCAGGTCGGCGCCTTGCACGGCTGCACAGCCGCTATTGGTGTGTGAGTGTGTGTGAATGGGTAAGTGTGAAGCACATTGTAAAGCGCTTTGGGTAGTCCATTGACTTAGCGCTATATAAACACAGACATTTTACCATTCACACACTGATAGGGAGTCAGCCATGCAAGAAGCCTACCTGCTTATATGGGACATTAGGGGCTCATTGTTGAGTCAGAGGACATTTTGACGGTTAACTCAGAGGAGCTGGGAATTCTTTGCCCCAAGACGATCGCTTTGCTACCTGAGCCATTGCCGTGTCTACAGTTTGGTACTGTGACTAAAAATAGTGCGATGACATCAAACCTCTAATGCCTTTTCATTTGTTGTCTGTATATCTAGTGGTGTAGTTTATATGATCCTGTTGCATCCAATGTAATGCAAATATGGTCAGTTCTTGGTGTCCCTCCCCCCTTTCCTCCAAAATGCCCAAATAGGGTCCTTTTTTTATTTTTAGTCCGGTGCGCTCCGTTCTAGAAAAAAAAAAAACGGTTTTCAGGGGTGTAGCTTATCATCCAGTGCGCCTTGCTGTTGGGGAAATACAGTAACATGATTGTTTTCAATGCCCAACACAAGACAATCCACACATGGAGCATTTTCTGCTTTTGAAGCGGGTTCACGTTCGTTTGACTTTTCAGAGGACTTTGCAGCCGAGAACTCTGAGCAGATCTACACTTCGCCCCCCGAAATCAAAGCCTAAATAGGAGAAAGGCGCTGCTGATTGGGAAAAGGAGACCTAAGGAAACCGCAGCCGACACGGCGGTCCCCGTCCAAATTCCATCAGGCCCCGGCAAGGACGCCAGTCCAGAGCATCGCCATCCATCCACAAGTCATTTTGAAATCCTCGTCCAGTCACCAAACGCACGCACTATCGCAAGACGATCCGGAAAAAGGGCTACGGAGAGGAGCAGTAGAGCTATCTAGACGTGCGTCGCTGCCTGCTTTCTTTCCCGTCAGCCCGCTTCAACATTTGTACAGGTGAGCCTTCAGTTCCGTTCGGGTTCGATTTCTGCCATTAGCGAGCCGCTTCCTGCCAGGATCGTGTTTTCTGTTTCGATGAAAAGGGCAGCGACCCGTTGCGCTTTGTCAAAGTTTTTTGGTTTCATTGCTTTAAGGATTGGCTGCCCCGCCGCTTAAGAAATTGACATGCTCGTCTTATGTGTCATGGTATGTTTTGTGACAAAGGAAGAAGAATGCCACCTTTTGTTTGGTTTGTCTTTAACCAACGGTTGAATAAAGAAATGTTATAATAGAAGAATTGAATTTATTTGGTCCCCGTAGAGACATTTGTTTTCACCGACTCTCATCAGGGGGGAGTGCAGTCGGTGCTGTCGCAGCGGAGCGTGTTCCAAATGGCCTATTTACAGCCCATCCAAGTACAAACCTGGCCTGCTTGGCTTCCCGAGATGGGATGTTCTTAGGGTGGTAAACGGGTCGAAGTTACTGTTATAGTTCAGCGTCATGAACCTAAAGTCGGTCGGTACTCGATTTCCTTGAGAGAACGAATGTGCAACTTATTGCATAAGAAGTTGATGTGAAGGATATTTTGGCAACAAATCTGATTTAAAAAAAAAAAACACCATATTTTATGGTATTAATATTCCTCTGTATGATTGGGCCATTTCAAGTTATGGCGAAACATATTTTAATTTTTGGAGGCCCTAAAAAACTCCATTGCTTACACTAGTGCTCAATAATTGTTGTAGTAAAATAAAAAAGGGTACATTTATTGTGCTAGCTGGAGATGGGTAAAAAAATATCAGGAAAATATTTGCCTATTTTAAATCATTTCATTCTTTGAAATATATAAAAATCAAAGGAAAATAACAGCAAAGGTGGTGATATCACTACATTGTAAAAATAATCCTCGAGTGTGCTTGAAAACGGAGACTGGCTGTGATTGAACCAGTTTTTTTTTTACCAGTTTTCATCCAAAATAAAAGACTTGAGTAATGGACAAATTCCGGATCTTAGTCTTTAGTTCCAATAGTGTATTTGTGAATGATAGTGTATTTGTGAATGATAGTGTAAATAAGTGGTAAATGGTCTGTAGTTTGCAAAAAATAATCCGTTGTCTCTGCAGCCTTTGAGACTCTTTGCGATAAGGGCCAAACAAATAAACATGACTTGACTCATCCTGAGGTTTATGAGTTTTTCCTTGCCCTCATGAAGGTTTTAGATCGGGAGATGGTGTCCTAATAATTTGTGGTCTGTGCAGCCCTTGGAGACTCTTTGAGATTAAGGGCCAAAAAAATAAACATGACTTTTTAGCACTCGTTTACAGTTTCACTACACCATACAGCGACATCTAGTGTCAAGTCCCATTCCTCTGTGATGCTTTTAATCACAAAAAGTCTCCAAGGGCTGCACAGGCCACCACATTTGACTTGAAAACTTTAAGAGACTGCGTCATATTTTGACCACTACACGTGTTGTGTCGTGCAACCAAAAACTAAAAAACTACGGAGATGTAAAGTGACCAAATGGCACCATTTTTCCTCTTCCATCGACTTTCACTAGGGTGAGGCTCGTAGTCCTAAATCAATGCACATTTCTACGATTGTTTTAAAAGACACGTTTATGACGGTGGACAAATAATAGCTACTACAAGCGTCAGATGGCGTATTTAGAAAGCTCTTGTCCTTTGCGGGACCGTGCGTGGCGGGTATTAATTGCATTTCCGAAACCGTAGCGTCTCGTAAAAAAGTTTCAAACTGTAGGCTATCCCGACGGAAGTATCGGAAAAGTGGTATTTGGCGCATCCGTCTCGTCGCCAAATATCAATACTCCGAATTAGGGAAATATTTCTGCCGGGGCTCGTATCGTCGTTCCTCCTCCGCTCTCCGTTATCGTCACCCTGAATCATAGCGGGGCCCGCCCTCGCTTACGCCGGCGTTTTTCATTCAGAAATATTTACAAGCTAGCGCCGGATCGATGGGCGGGCTCCGTTCATTCACGTTCGTTCCCCGTGACCTATCGCCGCCGACATCGAGGAGGGGCCCGAGAGGTCTACCGGGAGACCTCTATAAATACCACCGAGAGGAGGAAGGGGAGAACAAGTCGTCGAGGACCTTCTCTACTTGCGGACGCCGAACCTGCCAGATCGCTCCACCATGAAAGTGAGTAACGTCGGATTCTCGCCTCCGTTTGGTTTCTTTCAGGCATTCCTGGTTAATATGACTTGAATTGGGAACGGGACCGAGAAGATTCCTGAAAATCCGGCCCTTTTCTCATTTTAGCAAAACTTAAACGTGGATTTCCTGCCACTTTTGTTGGATTGGGATTCCCTGCAGGTGAGAAACAAGTGGTACAGCTCACAGGCAACAAAAATATTTTTTTACAGGAAAAAATTAAACTGTTACTACACGGGACAGACTGATATTAAACAGTACCCAGCAACCAAAGGGACAATATCATCACAATATCGCAACAACCTAAAAATAAGTACCCACAATGCTAAGAGAACAGACATACATCACAGAGCACATTATGTTCCAGTCCGGTGCCTTCGCTCCGAAAACGCTGGTCTACTCGCGATCCCAAAAGCCAAGAAGAGATCCGCAGGTCCGAGAGCCTCCATTCGGGCCCCGGTGCTGTCCTCCTCGTGTTGAGGTTTTGAGTTTTTCCCTTGCCCTCATGTAGGTTTTAGATCAGGGGATGGTGTCATAATAATCTGGTCAGTGCAGCCTTTTGAGACTCTTTGATTAAGGGCAAAACAAATAAACAAGACCTGACTTGACACTAAGACCCTTGCAGTGCGTACTGTGTTGTTTCAAGTAGCTTGAAGCTGTTAATATGTTTGCTTGATTTCAGTTTTAAACTCCAGATGGGTCCAGAGTTTTACAACACGTAAAGAAGCACCAAACCCATTACGCGTTGTTTGAATTCTAGGTCATTATTCCTCCTCATGCTGAGGTTTTGAGTTTTCCCTTGCCCTCATGTAGGTTTTAGATCAGGGGATACTGTCATATTCATCCGTTTTGTGATTTAAGGCGTCTCGAAGCCCTTTCTTGAAACTTACATTTTCTGTCCATTGACATTTTGTTCAAAACCGCAAAGGAAAGTCCTGAAATGGAACAGGTTGGACTGCAGAAACGACTCGTGCGTATGATCCAAATCCCGGGCTTTGGGAATAGAAACTGCTAAATGGTCACTCGTGTCACAGGCATGAATCCATGACATTAGTGAAAATATTGTCAACAACGGTGACCTTCATTTACTCGGTTTTGTTATTGTTGGACATAGCGATAGCCTTAAAGGCCATACATCGTGTCCGTAAAGTCATCAATGGATTTCATTATAGTCGGCTCAAGCAAATCAATATTGAAATCCCCACAGATGCATATATCATATTCGCGTGGAATCTATAGCATTCAGGCAGGAAAATCTCTCACCCTTTCGAAAGCAGGACCGATGTGAATTGCGTAGATCCGAGGAGAAACTGTTATGCTGCGGGAAGGGGGGCTTTTGCTAGATTACCCTGTGTGCATCGGGCATTTCACTTTGTATTTAAATCAGTGTAGTGTGCGCGGGCAGGAGAACTGTCTGTTGTTCGGGTGAAACATGCATTCACTTTGATCCCTTCACACCGTTTTTAATTCATGGTACCAGAGTCGATTGTTACAAAACGGAGGAAACGGTCATCCTGAAAGATATAAACGCCAAAAAAAGCACGACGAATGGAAACCTTTTGTGTATCTGATGAATTGGACTTTGTGTGCCCTGTGACTGGCTGGCCACCAGTTCAGGATGTCCTCTGCCCACTGCCCCAAGACAGCTGCGATGGGCTCCCGCGACCCTACTGAGGATAAGCGCTGCAGAACATGGATGGAAGATCAAGATTTATTCTTCCAAATGTAAATGAAAGATTCAAAAGCATGTGGATTGCGTGGACGATTTCACAAATGTGAAACTTCCAAAATGGAATGTATTCTTCATTTTTTAGAAACATGCTGAACCTTATTTTGGGTTAGCAGATTCCTATTTTTTCCTTTTTATTTACAAATTTACAGAAAAATATCTGCTTATATTTGTGGCGGTAATTATGAATATTCAAAGGATATCTCATTTTTTGGAACTCCCTGCAGAACAGAGTGTTAAAATCCCTTCTCCTCTCCAACCTCTGCAGGCTTTGAAGAGCATCTCCGCGTCTTCCGTTCTCACCATCTTGCTGCTCGCATTGGTCACGCAAACCTGGAGCGCACCCAAGGTTGGGATTTCCGCCCCGTCCGACCTGGTTCGAAGCGTCCGTTCGTTCGGTAGTTGCAAGAAGATACAGAATCCCGGGTTAAATATCCCTAAAAGCCATGTAAACGTTGAAAGTGCAGACACGCTAGCTGAAAAAGGGCAACAAAAGTCAACGTTCCCTTTTCACTATTTGACTTCTTGCATTTGTCAAACTCACCTCAAGCGCACCGAAAGGACCGATTCGTGTTTAAAATGTCTCTCATGGCAGATTCATTTACTCGTTTCTAAAAAAAAATTCCCTTCACTAATAATCAGTGTCTGAAATAACAGCCGCCAGGACACCCGGGGCATGCATCTTTTACATCGGGCGTACGGCTTTCAAAAGGTCTCCGCCCGGGAAAAAATAGATCTATTTTGTTTTTATTTCTTTCTTTTTTCAAATCAAACGTTTGCTTTATTCCGATTTTGAAATCTTCGTCCGGTTTGGAAATTTCGGAGCGTCCGTTCGTTTGGCAATTCGCATCGTCGGCAGCCCATCGGAAGACCGCGGATGAGTGGTGAGGAATCGGGCCAAAACCTCAGCCCCAGGAGATTCAATAGAAGCTAAGAAAATGGATGACGCTACAAAATGTAAATGGACATGAAAAGCATGGTGGAAAGAGGAGTTCACGTGGCTCGTAGCGGACGACGCAAACATTGCATGAATGAAGAGGAGTCGATACAGATACATGCAATGAATGTTATAAATAGATTTATAACAAACTTCATTTTAAAGTTTTGTTCTGTTAATCAATCCTTAATACTTAGCAGCAATGTTTTTTTGCGATGAGTGGTCTTATTGCGTTTCAAGTTGTGAAAAATGGGGCAGGCCACTTTTCAGAGTTGTCCGCCCCGCCATGAGTTTCAGACACTGGTTAGAGTTCAACTTTTATAAATCAAATCAGTCAGTGTTTCTAAAGGTACAAAAGCAGTAGTATTGGTGAGTATATTATATATAGATATTTTATTGCAGTTTTTCAAATAGGGACAATCTCCTTTTCACTCATTTTCTTTTGAATGTTTTTGTATTTGGGGTTCCTTTCCGGAAGGGATCTTTCCAGAGGAGGAACTGGACACCGCAATCCATGTTGTATCTCAAAGGCACGCGTACGTACCGCCACGGCCGCCTCCATTTCCGGGACTTTTCCTTCTCCCTCCTGAAGCGCTTGTCGGTTTTCTGCCATTTCTCAGAAGGACGCAGGTTCGTCTCGGAGGACCGCAAGGAGGGAGATCTCTACGACACCCTGCGCTTGGGTACGACCGCACGTCGATCCCGTCGGAATCCCACGGGCGAAGCGCTTTTCCGCCCATAAATTGGCCGAAAAGTGCTCGATAAGAACGTACGGTCTACGATAAGACGATAAAATCCCTTCTTTTATCTCCGTCCAACAACTCAAAACACCTAACGCACACAGGAAATATGATCCTAAAAAGTAATTATGGCAAGGCACAGATCAACCGTGTGAGGAAAATCACCCGAGAGAGGCTCATCCACATCATTGGCGCGTGAGAAGGGAAAAGCCAAAGAGTCCGGATCAGGGCTCTCCCACCTGGTGCCCTCTCGGGGCAGTCGAGGTGACTTGTTCTGAAAATACCCCGCCAATTCGGGGTCATTGTGATTTTCTTGTCAACCTTTGTTTTTTCGTTTGTGGTCGACCGGGTCGAATGAACCAAAATGACTAATGAGCGCAAAGGGTGCCCAGAATGATAGGAATTTCTAAAAGACCTACCAGTTGGGTAGGTCACATCTAGGGTAACCTACCCAACTGGTGGTCATATCTAAATGCCTTTGTCCTTTTCTTGGGTGGACAGACGGATACATTGATATACTTAGATCCTAAAGAAAATCCATTATCACCGCGGGTGATAATCGAAATGTTTATTCTGTATCCTCACAGAGACTCGCAGTCAGAACACCGAGAAGCTGACGGTGGACCAGGCGGCTAGCGTTTTGCTCAACTTCTTGCAGCAGGCCAGAGATGAGAGTAAGACCGAGACTCGAAGCTCCCGAACCCACGGCCCGCGGGCCAAATGTAGCCCGCCGCATTGGCGTTTGCGACCCGCGAGAAAACGCTGAGCACAAGAGAAAAATGAGCCAAAACACGACCCGCCGTTTTAAATAACGCGCACTCGATGCCGTCGAATCCTAGTTTAGCAGCCGACGGGGCTCTATGTGCTGAAAAGCGTTTAGCAACCAGAGAATTTTAAGGAAATCCGTCACAATGTTATTTTCCTTAGAAGTGCCGTTTTGCACAATATGAAAAATATCAAATGTAAACGAGTTTGAAGAAGCTTTAGCCCCTTTCTCTATAATAGAGAAGTGCCGATATTCAGATCAACATTTGGATTGAAAAAATAAAAAGCAGAAAGGCCTTTATATCATCCATTCAATCCTTTCAATTAGTGGTCCTATGCTATTATCAAATAGAATAGAATAGAATCAAACAAAACCAAACATAAATAGAATCAAACTGAATCAAATTGAATTTGATCGAATCGAATCAAATAAAATATAATCAAATAGACTTAAATAGAATTAAATTGAATTGTATATAATCAAATAGAATAGAATTGAATAAAACGGAATCGAAAAAAATAGATAAGAATCGAATAGAATCAAACTGACTAGAATCAAATTGAATAGTATAGAATTGAATCTACTGGAACCAAACGGAATAGAATCGAACTGAATAATGAAATGAATTGAAATGATCTGCATTTCTCTAGCGCTTTTCAAGTCAATGACTTCCCAAAGCGCTTTACAATGTGCTCCACATTTCCCAATAGCGGCCTTGTATTGCAGGCATGTAAGACGCTAACCTGCTCATTGGGGGTATTAGGGGTTCAGTGTCTTACCCAAGGACACTTCCACATGTCACACGGACGAGCCGGGATTCGAACTGGGATCCCAATCTCCTGAGCTAGAATAGGAAAGAATTGAATGGATTCAAACTGAATAGAATAGAATCAAATAGACTTAAATTGAATGCAATCAAATCAAATAAAATCAAACTGAATAGAATCAAACATAAATAAAATCAAATTGAATTTAATCTGATAGAATCGAATAGACTAGAATTTAATAGAATAGAATTGACTTGAATAGAATCAAATTAAATAGAATCAAACTGAATCGAATAGAATAGGAAATAATTGAATCCATTCAAACTGAATAGAATAGAATTAAATAGAATCGAACTAAATAGAATAGAATCAAATAGAATCAAAGTGAATAAAATAGAATATATTGTCATGACAGAGGGTGATGCAATTCAAAGCTGCCCCTATACGGTGCACTTCCACACCCCCCTTTCATTTAAGAGGAACGGAATTGAAAAGGAGCAAAGAATGGAAAAGCGTGCCCCCTTACCGAAATGCTCCGAAAAATAGGTGCAAGTGTACGCGACACAAGAGGAGGGCAAAAACATCTTTTCTCGTCTTAAAAGCCGGAACCGGAAGCGTCGCAAATCAACAGAAACGGGACCTGTTGGAACAAGTGACGCGCGGCTCTACCTGAAATCCTCTCATCGTCTCAATCGATACATTCTTTTTCTTGCAGCGGATGAAAACCCAGAAGAGGTGTACCTTCAGGAGATACCGCTGTGGAAGAGAGAATACTTCTGAAAACGCTGGCATCCGTGTCCTCGCTCGAGGGAGAATTTGGCTTTTGTACATTCTTGTATAGTTCAAACCTCTTCTTTTAATAAAGTGAATTTCAATCGGATCGGAGAGCGTACCCGAATGGATCCCCTTCTTTCTCATCCGCTATCGAGTCGGGATTTCTTAGCGGTGATCGCGAACGACAATTCGGATTCCGGGGATGACTTTTATGTCCGCTTTGATCCTATTGTCTTTATTTTTGTACTTCCTCAAAAGCATTCACGCCATCTCACAATATTCCTTTCCATCCTCACATACATGAAATCGCTAACCCTTAGCGCTAATCGGTCACCCAAAAAAACAGCGATATCGAGCCAAATCTAAAGAAAAAAGGAAACACGATGTCAATGTTTATGTTTACAAAGGGAAGAGAATACGAGGGATTCGGTGGAATTCCGCCGGAACAACAGAGACGAGGGAGTTTGGGCCCGGGACGGCTGAGGAGGAGATCTTGAGAGGGAGGCTTGCCAGAGAAACTGGAGATCTCGGCGTTAAGAAACATACTGAAGCGAAGATTTAGGACTCCCTTTAAGAAAGATGGCTCGAGTGGACGATCTCGGGACGAGGAGGGAATCGGGGAAGGAGGTGGGGGTGGCGGGTCTTGGCCTAGGTGACGTCGGAACGAGGAAAGAATCGAAGAAGGAAGTCGTTTTTGCCGACTGAAAGTCTTGAGGAATCCAAATGATCAGCAAAGTGAGGTGGGAGCCTGGGGTCTATAGAGTAGAGGTGGTTAATTGTCTAATTGCAAACACCTGGGGAGAAGAGAGGGACCGCAAACCACGACCGTTTTGCTGCGAGTAAATAGGCGCTGCGTTGTCTTTGAAAGGTTTGTTTTTGTAAGGGGAATCGCAATCATTAAAAAAGGGAAGAATTAAGGCTGACGGGTATGCGATCGAGAGATTGTTGAGGATACGTAAGCACTTACTGTTTCTTAAAATTACTGGAACTTTAAACCAACGTACGCACACAAAACCTACGGCACCATTTTTTCCTTTTTTGCCTGTAGTAGTTTAAATGTGCAAACTGGGACCGGTCGATGCTGGCGGTGGGACTATTGGTGAACTGGATTTTTTAATGAAACTGGTACAGTGGTTTCTCTACTTAGGAATATCTCTACACACGAAAATTTCAGGTTACCAAGTATGAATGGGAAAAATATTGCCTCTAAGTAAAAAAAAAAAAAAGTAAAAAATACAGTACAGTACATACTGCCATGAGTCGCTCCCAGAGTTTCCTAGACCTAAACAGACTAGCTATCGCTTCAAATCTGTGACCTGGTGCGCATGCGCGTATCCCAGCATGCTCTTCACGTCACCGTCACAGTTCAGACTTCGGAGACGAGAGGGATTCCGACAACACGCAGCCATCATTCTATTAGCCCAAATTAAAGACATTTTGGCAAAATTCCACAAAGTCAGGGAATTTGTGGGAAGGAATCGTCCGACTCGCGCATTTCTCAAAAGCGGACGTCATTGGATCCGTTTTTCAAGAAACACCAGGCAAAAAGGTAAATTCATATTGTGATTATTTCTTTTATTCTTTGTTTTTTATTCCATGACGTTCGTCTCGTTTTATGTTTATTGTGCGGCCATGTTCTGATGCTCTTTCATGAAAAAACATACTGTACTTTTTAGGGGACTTGGAACGGATTAGCGCATTTTCAGGTTAGGAAGCCACTCCCGAGACCGTTTCGATCGCGGTTTTCGGATTCTCCCGGATGTTTCTCGAAGCCTCGGGGCGCGAGACCCAGAAGGAAAGGCGCCTTTATGTTCAGTCGGTCCTTTTCGACTTCCTCGTCTTCGTCGTAGGGTTCGTCCTCCTCGTCGCTGTGGTGGGGCGTGGAGTGGACCGATACGGACGGCGACGGAGGGACGGAGTAAGGCCGGGGATAGCGGAAGCCCTCTGTCTGTGGAGGGCGGGAATGCAAGGATCAGTTATTATTATTATTCGAATAACGGAGAACGAATTTCATTCGATTTTCCAACAGAGTGAGGCATGGTACAAGGTAGGCGGTACTGGGCGGGCTGGCACAGCCTTTCCTATTGGACCAGGTTGTTACCTCCGAGTAAACGCCCCGCAATCGGTTCTTCCGAAAGGCCTCGAATTTCAATGTTGTGTTTTCAAGGTCAGAAAAATGCTGGAATTTGGGGTAAAGTGCTCAAAAGGGTGTTCAATTGTTTCCCGGCAGTCTGACTCAGCGGCAAGTAGCAATAGACATAGGTGGTGCTAGAACTCTTCTGCTCTAGGTAAAAACCGAGGGAAAATGTTATTCTGGCTACGTGATTCGAGCTCACAGTACTGTGCTGAACTGATGACACAATACAGTTAAAGGAGGAACAGCAAATCCCTAAAATTGGAAGAAAAAAATCCTGGTCGTAAGGCAATGTACCGATCGGTGTTTGCGCGCGGCACCGTGACGGCTTGTCAATCACGCAAAGGCTAAGCTGCCAATTAAGGTCCTGCAAACCCGGCTAAGATACGAGCACACTTGGAAACATGGATTCACCTCAAAATACAATATACTTTGTAAACTTTGTATCTGACCTTCAGTGGTGTGGCGGGGTCCACTTGAAACTTGTCAGGAAACGCTCTGCTGAGTGCCAGAAGGCGAGAATGAACGTAGAACTGGAAAGAAGTTTAATCGTCATTGACTCGAACAGGGCGGCACGGTGAATGAGTGGTTAGCGCGTCCGCGGCATAGAGCTGAGATCAAGTCAGGTTTATTTGTGACACCCTTAATCACAAGAAGTCTCTACAGGCTGTACAGACCACCAGTGTGCTATCCCCTGATCTAAAACCTACATGAGGGCAAAGAAAAACTCAAAAACCTCAGCATGAGGAAATGAAGAAACCTTGATGAGCAGGCCGCAGTAGATGTTTCAACAGGCATACACATCATCGACATCATATATAGTTCATTACAGAAGTTGACAGCTTCTTGTCCCAAAATTTTGACCGATGCAGCAGATTCTAGAAGATGGCGTACATCGGGTTCGTGTGCGATACGATGGCTCGAAATTCACGCACCCTCATTCTTCTCCCTCAAAGACAAGAGTATGAGGCCAACATCACTCATAAGCTGTCTTTTAAGCCTTCCACCGCGGATGCAGATTCAATCTCACAGAGCAGAGCTACACCCCAGCTGTTCAAACAAAGCACTGCTTGTCATTTTTCCTCCAAAATACCATGCGACTTATTACTTTTACTAGGTCTCAAGTATGAATAGGGAGCGGGTGTGTTCAATTTAAAGTACACTCTGTCATACTGGTCACTGAAACTCCCAAGATGGCACACCGTGGCAAATAACTCCCTGGGGATCTTGAATCAAAAAATAAATAGCTGCACTAAATAAGGTTGCCCAAAGCTACAAGATGAAGTTGAGCTATAGTACAGTGGCCAAGACCCTTCTGCGTTTTGAAAAAAAATCAGGATTCACTCACAATGGGGCTCGTTTTGGATGTCTAAAGAAGCTGAATGAACTTACACAGGATGTTAGTCTTCCTGCTGGGCATTTCTGCCTGACGCGCCTCCTCCGGCGCCTTTGGAATGCTCGTGTGCCCTGAACACTCGGGCCTGACTGGGTCGTCAGCCGGGGACCACCGGTCATTGACGTTTCGCTCCTTTAACATCTCCTGGTGGCGGAGCGATGGCTGGGAAATCTCTCTGCCAACCCCACTGATGCCCCAGGTGTTACTTGAAGGCCCCCAGTTCCTGTCATTCCTCCACAGCCACAGCCAGAAGCTGCCCTTTTCCGCCTCTTCTGATAGCTCTTTAGTTGCTCTCCGGTTGCCAGCTCCCGTGCATCCAAGGTCTCTGAGCAAGCGGGAGGTTGAGGAGGCATACTGTTGTTTTCCAGCCCGCCTCCCTGCACTCGGCTGCCAGGTCTTCGTACTTGGCCAGTTTCCTCTCGCGTGCTGCCTCAATTCCCTCCTCCCAAGGGACAGCGAGCTTTAAGGAGGACCGCCTTGCTGGTTACAGACCACAGCACAATGTCTGGCCGCAATGATGGGGAACTGCAACTGCCTTTTGAGGTCAACTTTCATTCTCCGTTCGCCGGCCGGCGAGAGGAGCCTTCCAGAGTGTAGCGGGCGAGGGGGCATTGGTGTTTTTGCGAACGTTGTCGCCAGCCCTCGCAAACTGGATGAGGTGATTCGATGGAGGAACCGGCTGACTGTTTGCCTTCCGTCTGCAACCTTCGACTACCTCTGCCAGCTTCTTTAGGACGGCATCGTGCCGCCACCTGTAGCGGCCTTGGAAAAGTGCCATCTTTCAGCTTGAGAGGAGATGCTGAAGGCTCGCGTTGATGGTACGTACTACAGAGGGGGCAGACGGCATCCGTGCCGAACCACAGATGTCGATTTTGGGGGCAGGGTAGCGTGTAGTAGGTTGCCCGGATCAGAAAGCTGAGCCTGGCTCGAGGGATCTTCCACAGGTCAGGCCTGTCCATCACAACCAGGGCGATCTAAGGAAGATTAGCGCAGGAGTGTTGTCAGCATTACTGCAGAGATTGAAGTGGTGGGGGTTCAGCCTGGAAGTACTCTGACCATACACTTTAGGAACTTTCACTTTAGGGTGCACCCACTTTTGTTGCAAAGGGGTTTAGTTATTGATGGCTATATAGTGAGTTGAATTTTAGTGGAGAAAGTCAATTTAGTCCGTTATATGAGCTTTACACAGACTTCCTTTTATTGTGTCAAAGCGTTTTTTATTGTGTCAAAGATTTTTTTCAGCAGGGACTGTTGGATCCCTTAAGCACCCGTGTGGTAGAGGCACCATTTCATGTGGTGCCTCTTGGGCAAGTGCAGCCTGGTGGTTCTCGTCCTTCTCCAGGCCAACATACTGTATATCTCCACTTGTTCTTGAACTGGGAACCTTTTGCGTGACAGGCGAATGTGCTAACCACTGCTCTGCTTGGTTGATTGAATCCCATTCGACTCACAGGTGGGTAGGGGTACCATTTCCTGTGCTGTGTCTTGGGCAAGAACAGCCTGGTGGTGCCCATCCTCTTTCTAGACCAACATACGTTTCCACCCGGTCTCAAACTGGGGACCTTTCGTGCGTTAGTTGAGTGTGCTATCCACTACACTGGTTGGTTGGTTGGATCCCTTAACCACACAGGTTATAGGGGCACCATTTCCCGTGTTGTGTCTTGGGCAAGTGCAGCCTGGGGGAACCTATCCCTCTCCAGGCCATGTTTCCACCTGCTCTCAATTCGGGAACTTTTCACGTTCTAGGCGAATGTGCTAACCGCTGCACTACAGAAACACTTGGAAAAATATATCTATCTATTTCACCAGGCGGTAGAGCAGTCAAAAAGGTTGAGAATGGGATCCACAAACCCGTCCTAGGTATCTCCAGTCCAACAGGTCAGACAGTCTCTCAGCTCTGTTGCGCTGAATGACGCGTTGTCGCCTGGACTGTTGGCAAAAACTGAACATGAAGTGAGTCAGCTGCTGGCAGGACTCGTCGGCAGAACGGAATCGCCGGTCCACGATGTAAATACCTGCCGACGCAAGTCAGCAAAGGTTGCCGGTTTTCCTCAGTAACGAACGAGCGAGCCGTCGGGGTCCGCGTACGTACCGTAGGCTGCCGGGTCCGAGACCTGTTCCTCCACGAAGCAACCGAAACCGGAGAGGTTGGTGGTGACGCTGGGGATGCCCATGACGGTGCATTCGCCTGAAAAAGCCAAAGAAACTTCCACGCGCGTTCGAAAAACCTTCCAAACCGGACCGTCGTACCCGGTGTCGGCCGCGTTACCGGAATAATAAAGACCCAAAAATAAAAAATAAGACAAAAAGTAAAACTCCCCAAAAAAGGAAAAGAAAATTGAAAAAAAGAGAATTGAATTGCCCCGGTTTCAGCTCCATCTATCCTTCCATAGACTCTTAAATATCTACCCCGTCCCTGCTGAAGAAAAACTACCCCACAACACAACGTGATGCTGCCACCACCATGTTTGACGGATGCTTTTTTCACTGTGGTGTGCAGTATTATTACTCTTACGCCAAAGCTAACACTTTGCAGTCAGCCCTAAAAAGATTCAATTTTGGGCTCATCTGACCAGAGCTCCTTGTTCTACATGTTATTTGACAAACGGACCTTTTTATGATATTCTTTCAGTAAGGTTTTTTTTTCTTTCCACAAAAAAGCAAATTTATGCTGTGTTTGATTGATAGATGTCTTATACACAGATTGTCCCAACTCAGCTGTGTATGCCTGTAGGTCATCTTATGTGATCATGGATCCTCTTGGTTGGTACCCTGATTAGTTTTATCCTCGTTTGGGTCGAAAATTTCAAGAGACGGCCGGGCCTTGGTAGGTTTACAAGTGCTTTTACGCTTTCTCCGTTTTGATATCATTTCTTGGTTTCTTGGTATATATAATATAAAATGTCGATTGTAAGTAGCCGGTTAAGGCAGCTTATTGTCACGGCCCTGGAGTAACGGTATGTTACGCGGTAACGCAGCAGAGTACCCGTTACCCAGACCGCACGGCTTTGGTAGTCACCTTACCTGGTGTGTATCCCCAAGGCTCATAGTAGGAGGGGAAGACTCCAAGGTGACAGCCCCGGACAAAATCCTCATAGTCCATTGGCAGTAAAGGACTCGTGGAGGATAGAAATTCTGGATGGAAAATGACCTGCAATCCATTTCAGATCCATTATCCATATTTTAAAAACAGGGTACAACAAACCATCGCTCTGTACCATACGTGGTTGCGCTACTTTGCCGATTTTCATCGTGGATTGTGCTCTGTGTTCTGATTGGCTGGACACTCACCCCGCCCCTTTTCTGCCCGAGTCTGCCTGTGCATCTAATGTTGGGGTCTAAGTTGTGCATGTACGTCAAGCAGCTTGACCAACTTCAATTTCTGTCTCGGCGGCAAGAAGAAGGCCCCACTTTTGCTCCTGGTTTCCTGGATTTCTGTCTTGACGGACTTGGAATCCTCACCCTGGGTCCTCTGGTGGTCAGGTATTTCTGTTCAATTTTGCATGCGGACCCGAACGAAGAGGAGCCTTCCGCATCACTGTCTCGGCAAACGGCGAGAAGTCAAACCGGGAGCGGCCGAGGGGCTTACTCCTAACGGCCGAGACAGGATACCGGGAGCGGCTGAAGGGCTTTCTCATTGTTACTGAGACAGGTGACTAGGTGCGGCCGAGGGGCTTTTTCCATCTTGCGGAGACAGAAACCTAGGCGCTAGGATCATGGATACCAGACCCTAACAAGCAATATCATCTGTAAAGTTGAAACAAATGCTTGCGCCTGTAAATTGGTTTTGTTCTTTGGCTTTATTGGATAATATACTGTTTGATAAATAAATGAAGGTTATTGACTATTGGAGACCTTTTCGGAACCCAACCCCACAAAAACCGAGGGCTTACTGTTGAGCCGAGGTCGGAATCGGGACAAATGTGAAAAGCCGATTCGATCGTGACAAACGGGCAAGCGGAGATCTTACGGTGAAGCCAAAGGAAGAGCCTCAAACCTTAACGCGGTCATTTCTGGAATTGAAGAGGCCGATCCGTCGGATGTTGGCGAGAATGGGGTCGGACCGATCCTCGAGCATGTTGTGGGTCGTCACCGGAGGGAGACCGTGTCTCTGGGAATCGGACATCCATCAGCTTAGAGGTCAAATCCAGGATTTTTTTAAATTCCAGCCCGACCCAACCCGATTTGTTTTAAGGGACCGAGCGCGAAGCAAATTGGACTTTTCGTATGTTATTCGTGAGAACCGGGGAGGAGGAGGGGTGCCTTTGGCCGACTCTCAATTTCGGGTCGGGCTCAGGTCGGGCTCGGGCTCGAGATCTTAACTCTTCGTCCGCTGTTGAATCAAATCCGGTTTAAAAAACAACTTGGAAAACAATCAGGGCTGTTGGCGGACCTCTTTTTATTATTTCTTTCTTCATTTTATTTTTATTTTTTCTTCTTTTGTTTATTTTCCCATAAGCTTTTTACTTCTTTTTTGGCTTTGTTTCTGATTTCGTCCGACATTTTCCTTTTGTGTTTATTTTCATTCTTCTCTTCTTTATTTTTTTCCTAGTTTTGTAATCATTTTACTTGCTTTTTACTCTTTTTCTTATTTTTTTTTTCTTGCTTGTTTCTTGTCTTTTTTGCTCTATTGACCTTTTTTTCTTACATCTTTTATTCTTCTTTTCTTTATTTTTTCCCCTGGCTTTTTACTTTTTTCTGGCTTTATCATGTTTCTTTTTTTTCTTTTCTTTTATGTTTTATCTTTTTCCTCTTCTTTTGTTCCTTTTTTCCTAGCTTTTCTTTTGTGTTTTTCTCTTTTTCTCTATTGACCTTTTCTTTTTTTTTTTACATTTTTATTCTTTTTTTCTTTACTTTTACCCTCGCTTTTTACGACTTTTTTCTTGCTTTATCGTGATTCTTTTTTTTCTTTCTTGTTGTGTTCTCCTTTTCTTATTCCGTCCTTGTCTTTTTTTGCAAGCGGGTACCCTCGAGTATCCAAAAGTAGCTCGACGCTTCAAAAATGCGGGAGACCCCCGAGCTCCGGACTTACGACACACTCATAAAGAGACGGCGGGCCGCCGTAAACGATCCTATGGGCTCGCGAACCGTAGCTTGGACGCCTCGGGCCCGCTTTATTGCAAAAGAGCGCGATAAAACGGGACGCGGCTGGGATGAAACGCTACAAATCAAGAGAGGCTTTTGGCGGAGTATCGACGAGAGGGCGGACTCCGTCAAAGCCGAGGACATTTGTCCCGGGATCCTATTTGCGAGCGCTGGAAATATCGGCATTCCCGTAAATTCCTTCCATTGAGAAAAAAGGAAAGGCCGCCGCTGCCGTCTTTTAAGAGCCCGCGCACTCGCACCGCTCGCCTATTAAATGCGGGAATGTCATTAAGGGCCGGCCTTCCATTCACCTCCGCCTTTCCGTATTTCAATAAGTAGCGACGGACGCCGTTACTCAGGGCTCGGGAAACGTCTCATCCCTTCAGAAAAATAGATAGGGTCGGCGCGGTTAGAAGATTCACCTTCCTAATTCCGAACACTCGCAACTGTGCGTCATTCGGATGGCTGCGGCTACAAATTCCACTTATACAGCGATACTGTCAGGTTTAACCCAACAGATGTACAAAACCTATATACAAAAAGACACAAAGAATCGTGAGTATAACTTACTTGCAAGGAAAATATCCATAGTCTACCCTAAGGCAGTCTGCTGGATACTCTGAAATATTCTTATGCTCCTTGTCTATTTATTGTGCTCGGAAGGCCCTAATTTACATAAGGTCACCTCTGCTAAGGGAAGGGGAGTAATCAAAACAAACAGTTGAGACCTGTTTATACGATAACATGTTATCCATAGCAAACAAAAACTAGGCGTGCCTGCGGTCAGACAGGTCCCTTATCTGGCCGCAAATAAGGTGTTATCCTGTTTCCTCCTTCTTCAAACACAAGCAAGAAAGGCGCATTGTATGCAAAGAAGCTTGTGCAATAGTAGAATAACATCTTTAGAGTTTAAATCCATCATTTCCCTCCTGTTTATTCACTTTGCACTATTTCTCTTTGTCATCCAATAACTTCTTCTCTCGATTTTCAGTTACAGAATCATGTTATGGTACTCATGTTACACTTAGAGGTTAAACTTTGTCGTCTGATTCACCGTAGTCAAAAACTTCTGAAAAAAGATCTGGAAAATGTAAGGAAGTGGCATTTGCCAGGCCAAAAAGGTCCCGGCGACGACGATCTTGAGGTCTTTGCAAAAAAAAAAATGGCGTTGTGGAGGAAGTTCTCAAAGAGCTTGAGAAAGACGCGGTCATCCTTCTCCCGGTCCTTCTCCTCTGGGGTCTTTGGGCAAACGCAGCAAGGACCCTTCTTGGCCCCGGACAATTCCGACTTGGTGGGCTTGCTGATCTCCTCCATGTCGCTAAATCCCGTGGCAGGGATCCGGATCGGGATCTTCAGCTCTTTGGAGTTGTAATTGTGCAGGTATAGCTCTCGGTCTTCTGGCTGCCGCTGCCATCTGACGAGGTAGTAAGTTAGGTTGCCGTTGGGAAAAAGAAGCGGCGACCATTTGACCAGCAGCTTCGTGGATGAATTTGCGTAGGCACGGGGTTCTTTGGGCACGGTCGGCAATGACAGACGAGTTCGAATTCAAATAATGTCACTCTTTGCACCAGGAATGTGCTTGTCCTCCACCCGCAGGGTAATGGCCTTGACAAAAATGGCATACTGGGTCCAGAGTTTGAGGTGGTGAATGGCGACTTTGGGGTCCGTATTATTATCCTTTGGAAGATCCACGTCCACCATGTGCCAGCTGTTGGAACCGCAGCCGTCCTGGCCGTCGAATTCGGTGATGTTCTGAGAAGGGGCCTCTTTGTAGTAGACCATAAAGCTGATAAGGCCTTTGTAATCCCGTGGATGGTAGCGCTCCCACATCAGGCGGATGGCATAGCTGGACGTGCTGTTGGACAAAATCCTGAGGACGTGGCTCACACAACTGGCTCTTTCGCCGTTATTGCGAAAGTCGCCTTCCTGGGGCTTTTCCGTGACGCTGGTTTTTTCCCACATGGTGTGGATCTCAGACATGCAGAGTTTGGTATTGAGGCGGAAGAAGAGGCGTCCCGCACGGATGGTTAGGTTGTGCTGAGTCCAGTCCCAGAGGTTGTGAAGGTGCTGGATGTTGATGTCCAGATTGCCGGCGATGACGGTGCAGTCCTTGAGGGACTGAGCGGCGTTCACCGAGTCGATGACGGAGGTGGAGCAGATTTTGTCGCATAGGCCGTTGCAGGCGCTGCACAGCATCCGATTACTCTCGTTGGTGCGGACCCGGAGGGGCAGTCGGGCATGCACTCGCCCTCGTGGATGACGAAGTGAACGTCGCTGGGCAGGTGAACTTGTGAGCAAAGGTCCATGGTGATGCAGCGCCAGCCCTCGAACTTGAAAGTGCCGGGCGGGCAGTCGGGCACGCAGCGGCCTTCGTGGTAATAATGCAGGCAGGCGGCGCATGCCGTGTCGCTGTTTGCGTGCGTGCAGCTGCCCAGACATTGGCGGTGGCAGCATTCGCCTTTTTCGGTGCATGCGTGCTTGCAACGGCTGGGACACATTAATCGTTGTCCATTCGCAGCAGCTCCACCAGGATGGAAAGTTCTTTTTCCTACCACACTGCAGCACGGTTGTATGCCGCAAACTTCCAGTGAGAGGTTTTGAAGTGACCCTGCAGCGCCCTCCAGAGTTGCAGGGTTGGAGCTCTCAGCAAGGAGTGTCAAATATGGCTTCACCACTGCCGGGTGCAAAAGCATCTCAGCGCCCGTGGGGTTCTTGGAGAAACCTGGGGAACGCCATCCCAGTTGTCTTCCTGAGAGTTCTTTTACTTTTTCTTCTTCTCTTTTGCACATTAAGGTTTTCTTCAAATAACAATAAAAATGTTGCTATAATTGCTACTATCAATTCGCCTACCGCTACCATTCTACCTGCAGATATGCAATTCCTCCTAACACTTCCAGAGTTGTGGACAATCTTCACTGGTTTGAGACGACTGCAAACTATAATTGCAGCCCCCTTTGTAGCCAGACTTCCTCTGAAAGTTTTGTTGAGGAATAACAGCTCTCCAGTAGGTACCACAGTGCTATTACAATGACGCAACTAAGAACAATCAAAGCGTATGCTAAAATAGAAACATCGAAACAGTTGTTTTACTCATGCTTAATTACTTTCTTACAGTGTGTCAAATGAGCTCATGTGTTTTTCTGCAATCTTTACTGCTTTTTATCAGGACCCAATCACCTGGTTCAACTAATTGGCTTTCCTATGGAGACATAAAAAGTGTATCATCGTTCTCATTAGGATCTGCTAGTTGCTTCTGGTGCTGCAACATTTTTCTCATGTAATCAACCAGAGTACTTTCATCATCAGTTTCCCACATATTTTTAAATAATGGTAATTCACCAAATATTACTTCATATGGTGTTAGCACATTTGTACTGATGATGTTAATATACAGTTTTACTAATTCTAGACATTTAGTCCATGGTCTTTTGGTTTCTTCCATACACTTCCTAAGTCTGTTTTTTTATAGTTCCATTCTTTTATTTCCACTAACCCTGCACTTTATGGGTGATAAGCACAGTGATCTTTTAGGTCTATATGAAATGCCTATTTTAGTTAATTTTTTTGATTTACAAAATGTGAACCATTATCACTATAGATCTTTTTTGGAATCCCATAACATGGAATTATGTCTTGGCATAATGCTTTAGCTACTGTTAGCGCATCTGGGTGTTTTGTAGGAAAAAGCTCTATCCATTTTGAGAATGAACCTATTATCATTAAACATAACTTTTTCCCTTCACTATTGTTAAGTTCTATAAAGTCCATAAAAGGTAATTAATTACAGTTCTCTATCTTTGGAAACTGTCCTCTCTTTGGTCTTAGATTACCCTGAGCATTGTGCTTTGCACATATCAAACATGTTCTACAATTTTTTTATTTTATTATTATTATTATTATTATTTTTAATAGGAGTTAAAAGCATAGGTTGTATATATCTGGTTTATCAATCCTACCATCCCTCCTGTTGAGACATGTGTTTTCCCATGGCTCAATATTGCTGCCCATTTGTATAGATTTTTTTGTAGGATTGGTTTATCTTCTTGTCATTTACAGATTCCATCTTTTAGGTGTACTCCTTTTCTTTTCCAGAGTTCTTGCTCTGGTTTAGGCGATTGTTGTTGCATTTCTTGTAGTATTTTGTTTTTTAAGGCATTTTCTGTTAGACTTAGAACTGTTATTTCTCGTTGTGCAGCTTGTTTTGCTATTTTATCTGCAAATGCATTGCCCTTTGAAACTGGGTTTGTTTCTGGTGTGTGGGCCACACATTTACATATAGCTAACTGTTTTGGCAGCTGCACTGCTTGTAATAGTTCTGTTAGCAGTTTTGCATGTGTCACTGGTTTTCCTGTTGATGTTATCATACCTCTATTTTTCCAGTGTTGTGCAAACGTGTGAGTTGTTGCATAGGCATACTGGCTATCTGTGTATATTGTTCCTATCTTATCTTTCATAAGTTTGCAGGATTCTGAAAGGATCACTAATTCTGCAGCTTGAGCTGAACAATGTTGAGTTAATGCTTCTGCCTTTAATACTTTATCATGTGTTACTACAGCATAGCCTGTCCTCCTTTTTCCTGTTTCATCTTTCTTTCCTACGAAACAATACTTTCTCTGTTATTTTAGCCTTTTTTTCTTTTGTTCACGTTTTGTTTCCTTTCTTCTTTAAGTTAAATGACCATGTAAACATTATTTTTTATCCATGCAGATATATTTTTAAATTCTCATGATCTGTCTCAAGATAATTAATCTGCTATTTTTAAATTCCTAGGATCCTACCTACTCAAGCTCAATCAGTTTCTCGTTATCTTCTGAAAACACTCCTTCCATAGAAATTGTTTCTTTTTAACTATAAGTCAGCATTTGTTACGTATTTATTAATCATTTGTTAATTGTAACATGCTTATACTTAAAAATTAAGCGTGGCTTATTTCACCTTCTCTTGAAGGACTTTTTATCAGTTGTCCTCCTAGGGGATCTTGTTCTTGGCGCTAAACTCATCAAAATTCCAAACCATCACACTGTCTAAACATCAAAAATCTCAAAAATGCCAAATGGAACTCAACGTCAAATCTTTTTTAATTGTCATTTCCTCTCTCTTCAATCATAATCAACTATCTTTTCTCATTGATTCAATATAAAACAACATATACTTGTCACTAATAAATTGCCTTATCAACTCGCATTGTATTATATTATATTATTATCATAATCTTCGGTTTGCAATAGTCTTTTCTCTTTGCAGCCCCTTAATATCCTTAGAGATTAAGAGCTATACAAATAAACATGACCTTATCTGAATTAATACTTAATACTGTGTGTATTTTTTTTCCTTTTAAAAACAAAGCACATCTCATTTAGAGATTAAAACAGAAAATTTAATTTCCAATCTCACGAATTCTTTTTCTGTGTTAATAAGTCGTTATTTTCAAACTTATTTCAAAATTTTGATTATTTGAAATGACTCAGATTTCCTGCTCTTTACTATGCAATATTCTTTTTCTTTCCCTGGTTCTACTAATATATCATCTACATAAGTTAATAGTTCGCTCTTATTTAGAGGCTCGAAACTTACTTGAGAGTAAATTCTTGGACTTTCACAATACCCTTGAGGTAATCTGGTGTAGGTATATATTTTACCTTTAAACGTAAATACAAACCAGAATTGACTGTCTTTATGCACTGGTACTGAGAAAAATGCGTTGCTTATATCTACCACTGTGAAATATTTTGCCTTTGGGTTCAGAGAGTTCAATAGCGTGTGTGGATCCACCAAACAGGGACCTTTGGATCACTGTATTATTTACTGCTATCAAATCCTGAACAATTGTCCATCATGTTGATGGGGGTGCCTCATTTACAGGAAATATCGGTGTGTTTACGGGTGACTCAGCGTATTCTACTAGTACTCCCGCCTTCTTTAGATCTTCTATTACTGGTTCTATTCCTTCCATTGCATCTGGTCTTAAAGGATATTGTTTTATTCTGGGCCGATGTTCTGTTTTGGGTCTTATTATTATAGGTTGTGCTCCTTTTACTAGTCCTACATCTGTGGGTCCCTGGGACCATAGTTTATTAGGAATTTGTTTTAATAGCTCCTGCTGTTCCTTAGTAAAGTAAATGTGTCATTCCTTCTTTTTTTTTCAGATGTACTCCTGAGTTTACTATTATAGTCCAGAATAATGACTTCCTGGATAGTCCAGTAGAATCGCTGAACCATGTGTTAACGCCTGTTGCTACCCAATACCGTACATTTTCTCCTCTGTAATATTATTTGTGTATAAATATTGTGGTATTTCTTTCTTCTTCTTCTTCTAAAGCAAAACAACATATTATGTCCATGCTTATTAGCATTTAATTAGATATTCATCCCCTTGAAATAATTTTCTTTTATATTTGTAGCTTTTCTATAAAAGTAATGTTATAAATGGTAAATGGTCTGCATTTATACAGCGCTTTTCAAATCAACGAAGACCTCCAAAAGCACTCTATAATGTGCTTTACTCTCACCCATTTGCTTTTTTAGTCATCTAGACTTAACACAATTCAATGTTGAAAAAGTAAAGTTATTTGTCCCAATCTATGGTATTACGGTTAGTCTCACTTAATTTTCAACCAATTATCTTTTTTGATATTTAATTAACTTTCCCCTTTATGTTTCTCTTTCTCTTTTTTTTTTGTATGCTCCTTTTCTTAATATTTATTTTCTTTTCCCTTTATACCTTCTTTTACTTACTCTTATCTTTCTGTATTTGTAACTTCCCTACCTGTTCTGCCAACAATCCATTCTCAACATAACATTCCTTCCTTACACGCCCTCTCACAATAGCTTTTTAGCTCACTAGTTTAATGCGAAAATGACGTTTAATCATCTCACTTAATTTTAATTTTTTCCTTCAAACCAATTAAATCTACTATTTTAGCTTCACTTATTTAATGTGAAATTCACATATATTGATGTGCAACAAGTTATATTACTCATTTGTATTCCACTCAATACATTTTTCCTCCATATTCATTGAAAATAAATTATTTATTAACGCTTTTTCAATACTTTTTGTATAAAAATGCCTTTATCTCAAATTAATTTATTCCAATTCACTCAAATAGATTTTTTCCTAGTCTTCCCAGTCCTTATTTTACCAATTTTTTTTACTGAAAACAGGAATATCTTATCTTTTTCTGTATTATTCTGTCATTATCTTGAATTAACGCATCTAAAATAACTCAGTCATTTTTTTTTCCTAAATTTCTCAGTTTTTAATTTATCGATTTTCAACTAAAAAAATTCGGACCGCAAGAAAATCTCCAGAACCATCTATGGCCCCCGGTGCCTGTGTTAAACACCCTTATGGTGAACACCTATTCCTCAAAAAATCTACTTTTTCCAACTCCTTTAATCTGTTCTATCAATTCTTCTTAAATATCACTCTTTAAACAATCTCAGCTCTTTTGAAAACGTACTTTTTTTAGCGTTTAGCTTTCTTTTTGACAAGTAAGACAGACAAACATATAACATAAGACATACACAGGGCCCAAACAATCAAACTTCTAATAAATTTAACAAAATTTGGTGATTTAGGTTTCTTATTTTCTCTTTATACAGTATGTTTTCTAAGTTTAAAACCTCTTCTTCAAATCTCTCATGGCGAGTTTTGAAAAGATATTCTTCCTCTTCCTCATTTTTATCCTTTAGCTTTATCTCTATCTAAAATTTCATTTCAGGCTTTGGTCCTGGTTCCGGGCCTAGTCATGCACTCTGATGGTCTTGTGGGGAAGAGTTGCCTCTGCAATTTATAGCAATATGCCCTTCCTTCCCACAAGACCAACAGGTTCTAGGTTTATTGCTTGCACGTGATCCAAAACCTCTGCCTCTACCTCTAGATTGTTGAAAGAACACTGTGGTTCCTTCATCTTCTTGGTAGAAAATTGTTGATGGCTTCTTCTCCCCTTTCTTACTTTTGATCACTTTCTCAGCATGGAGGGCATGATTTATGTATTCTGCAAGTGTTCCTCCATTCATGCTTATATAGTGGCGATTTACCCATCCACTAATCTCTGGTAAGGAGCCTGAGTGCAATGCATTTTTTAATTGTTGTTTATAGGGGCCCTCGTCAGCTCCATCACCAGGTTCTAACCCACTATGTGCCCTAAACACCTTTTCCATTCTTACTCTGTATTCATCAAATGGCTCATCTGGTTTTTGTTTACATCTCCCTATTTCATTGTAATTTGCTCTTTTCCTGTATTTAGTTCTGATTCTTTCTAGGAGAGGGGTCACCTGTTGTGTCAATCGTTTAGATTCGGGTGCAAGTATCACGGGAGGGTTAGCGTCATTAGTTGGAGAGTATGCTACTTTTACGTGGAACCAATCTGGCCCTAATTGTGTCATCCAAACTTGCTGTACTTCCATTCCGTTTAGATGATAAGATCGCCTTAGATTTTCTATCTGCGTTATGAATTCCTCTACATCCTCTCTCTCCTGTCTTGCTATTTTTATCCAGACTTGTGTCTGTTCATAACCTTCTTTTCTCATCTTATTATTTTTCTGTTTGCATTTGTTTCTTATTTTTTGTTGCAGTTCTCTAATGCCTGCTGTGGACAACTTCCCATTAAGGTTATATTGTTTTATCCAGTAACATAGGGGTTCTATTGCTGAGGAATCTTCCTTTTCAATAACTTTCCAGTCTTTGCACGAAAAATCTTCTAAAAGCTTCTGTTTTGCTTTACTTTGCCCCTTTCCCATTTTTAGAACTAAATTTGGACTCAGTGGTTTTTAATACCTAGTGTATTCTAACACTGAGTTTCTCTTTCAACAGGATGGTGATAAATAACCTTTTGTGGTAAAACTCACTTCAACCTTTTTCTTGCCTACATGCATCCACAAAGGCTCACCATTTATTCCCTGTTGCTTTGGTATAAAATACAATTACCTAGTGGTAATAGTATTTTCTTTCACACTCACTTTCACTCTTTTTGAAGAACAAAGAACTTCCCTTGAGTTCTTTTTAAACAGAGAGGAACCCTTGCCCTTTTACTTAGAGGAACCCTTGCCCTCTTACTTAAAGAACTTCCCTTGAGTTCTTTTTGAAACGGAGAGGAACCCTTTCCCTCTTACTTAAGACTTCACTTATTGAAACATGAATATTTTGTTTGTTTGTTTGTACATGATTCAATTGTTTGTTTGTTTGTTTGTAAATGATTCAAATTGAATCTTTTCTTCCGGAGCTGTCACGAATGGCAGCCACTCCAGCAGCTCCCGTGTTATTTTCGATTGTTCTCGATTGTTCTCAGCTCAGGGATGCTGCTGGAAATGTGAATTTCCCTTCGGGGATGAACAAAGTATCTATCTATCTATCTATCTGTGTCTTAAGTCTTACTGGCCACGTTTCTCTTTTACCTAATAGTGCCTAGGATTGTTAGGATTTATTTTCTTAACTCTGTTTTGAATTCTTCACACTCATACCCTTTTACTTTAGTCACATGCATTCCTTTTTAAAATAAAAGTTTTACTCACAGTTCTCTGAGTCCTTGGACTTTCCGTCAACCTTCGGATCCCAACTTGTAAGGAAAAGGACCAGTCCCGAAAAGGGTCTTAATGCTGTGGCCACAGACTTGCCTGGATCTTTACTCACACGCTGGGATCGTCAGGTATCTTGGAATCCGGCTCTCGAAGGACCAAATAAATGTCAGGTTTAACCCAACAGATGTACAAAACCTATATACAAAAAGACACAAAGAATCGTGAGTATAACTTACTTGCAAGGAAAATATCCATAGTCTACCCTAAGGCAGTCTGCTGGATACTCTGAAATATTCTTATGCTCCTTGTCTATTTATTGTGCTCGGAAGGCCCTAATTTACATAAGGTCACCTCTGCTAAGGGAAGGGGAGTAATCAAAACAAACAGTTGAGACCTGTTTATACGATAACATGTTATCCATAGCAAACAAAAACTAGGCGTGCCTGCGGTCAGACAGGTCCCTTATCTGGCCGCAAATAAGGTGTTATCCTGTTTCCTCCTTCTTCAAACACAAGCAAGAAAGGCGCATTGTATGCAAAGAAGCTTGTGCAATAGTAGAATAACATCTTTAGAGTTTAAATCCATCAGATACCTCTACTTACGATTCGATTCGTAACCTGAAACGCGTTTTGAAGGGAAATGCGCTGATCCGTACCAAGCCCCGCGTCATTGTGCTTTTTTTTTTAAAAAAGAGCATCAGAACATGATACGTAAAAACATCGATCCAAAATAATCATTTTCCCCGGTTTCTTAAAAAACGGATCCAATGACGTCTGCTTTTGTTAAAATGAGATCATAAACATAAAACGAGAGGCGCGTCGTGTAAAAAAACAAAGAATAAAAGAAATCATCAAAATACGAATAGACCGTTTTGCCTCGTGTTTCTTGAAAAACCGATCCGACGACGTCTGCGTTTGCCAGTCTGTGGAAAATGCACGAGGCAGACACTTGAATTACTACAATTTTTTTTAAAAATAATAAAATAACTCCTTTTGTATATTTTTTTAAATTACAGGCAAAATACTATTTAACAAAATGAGTGAAATGAAGACTGTCCACTGTTGATAATCCACAAAAACTAAATCATGTCAAAAATATACACATATAATACTTGCTGACACTACTATTTTATGTGTTGGACTATAAAACCTATAAAATACTTCAGAAATACTACAAAAGTACCATAAAAAAAACACTAGAGTAATAGTACAAAAATATTGGTTTTGCGCCCAGCAAACATTCTTTTCTTTAGCATGCAAAGAGTCATTACTGAGTTGTCGACACCAGAGATGGTCAAAAGAATCCGGCAGTTGGCTATCCTTTGGGCATTCTATGTAGGAAAGCTGAACTACCTCTAAAGTTAAAGGGAAACTGCAAAATTGTAACCCCCTAAGAACACCCGAGTTTCCTGTGGACCGGTTCTAAAAATAGCTTACCGGTAATAGGTCATTGTCATTTTCTAGGAAATCTGATTTTAGAAATCAGGGTCTTTAAACACACCATCAACTCTTCCAAACCCATTTTCAAAATGAGCCTATCATGAATCCGTGTCAATCTCTAAATGTCCTTGCATGTTTTAGTGGTTGACCGAGCCTATTTTAACTCTACTTTTGACCTTGACATCCTTGTAATAACATAATCTTTACATAGTAATGACACGATAGCTTGTTAATTCACAAATGCGTGACAAACTGACCTATAGGGGAACTATCTATCCATCTATCTACCTTGGTCATATCCCTCAAGAGGGGTGAGCGACAACAGGACAAAACACATACAATAACAAAGAAAATAAAAAAGGGGGGAAAATAGCAAAAAACACACACTCAATGTTTTGGGGGACCAAGCCAAATTCCCAAACACCCAAACAAGTTAGGCACCTCGCCACCTAAGTTAGTCTTTCTTTCGTCCCACCAAATGAAACGGGATACCAGAAAGCGGCCATGTCACTCGGATCAGGGTGACGCAACACACTCTTCTCTTCAACAGCAGGGCCTGACAGCTTTCGCTGGTTTACCCCTGCCTCATCATAGATATCGTCCAAACATCCCACTATCCTTTCACAACACCTCTCCACTCCTTTCAATCACCAACAAGAGCTCTAGCTTCCATTATATTTCGACCTCTTTCCTGCAGTGCACTCATAACACCATCCATCCACGTCAATCGCGGCCTTCCTCTCGGTCTCCTTCCATTTAATTCTCCTCTGTTGATCCTCTTCAACATTGGCTCCTCATCCATCCTCTCCGTGTGTCCAAACCAACAGAGTACTCTTATCCACACGCTTGCTCAGTTCTGTCTCTCACAATTTCATTTCTCAGTCTATCCAATCTTGTCACTCCTAACATACTCCTCAAACACTTCATCTCAAAAACATTTCATTTCCTTCTCAAATCTGTGTTCAGGCTCCGAGTCTCTGCACCATACAACACAGTCGGCACAATCACACTCTCATTTGGTCCCCTCTTAACATCCTTACTCATACTCCCCTCAGAGCAGCCAAAACCTTGCTTCCTTGATTGACTCTGTGCAATACCTGGCACTCCATTCCACCAACTGCAGCCACGTCACAACCCAAGTACCTAGAGCTTTCAACTTCTTCCATGAAACCAGATTTCTAACGTCATGCCCACTCCATCACGTGAACACGTCATCACCTTAATCTTCCCAACATTCACACATAACTTAGCCTATCACATACTCTTCCAAAGTCCGTTACCAACCTTCTCAATGTTTCCTCAGAATCGGCCACAAGCGCTGTGTCATCTGCAAACAACAACTGACTTACCTGCCACACCGTTCCACTGTTGTCCATCATCTCAACACCTCTGCCAAATACTCTGGCATTCACCTCTCTCACCACGCCGTCCATGTCCACATTAAACAGCCATGGTGACATCACACACCCCTGTCTCACAGCGGTCGATAGAAGAACTCCACGGACACAAATCCATTTCCCCTTTTTCCAATCAATGAGATAGACCCACAATTCATGAGCAGGAAGTGACCAGACGCCATTCCCTCTCTCTTTTTTCTTCACAAGCACTGGAAGGGGAGGCCTCGCCGGCCTATGCCCCCCCTTGGGTCAATGGGGACTAAGAAGGGTCAAATCCACGGGATCGTCTCCTCAGCCAGGTTCACCGTGCGACAACCCCCCCACACATTTTATTTTCTCAATGTGAATCGTTTTGTCTGACCCGAAGGTAGGCAAGAAAGGATTTTGTAATCCAGGAGATTTCATAGGAAGAAAGTGTGAAGGAAAGGGCTTTTAGGACATGTTGGAATTTCTTGTCTGAGGTTTGGGCTCTCTACCCTTTTCACCTTGCAAGTTCAAAATCTATATATGTCTTTTTAAAATTGTAGTTTCCACAAATACTGGCCAATGATGCTAATTTAAGAACAGGCAATTCAATAACAGACTGACTTTTTTTTACGGCATAAAGCATTGACGACAAAACGGGAAGGTACCTGAGTGGCATAGATGGCTCTCTTCATGATCGTGAAGTCATCTCTATCCAGGATGGACTCCATGTCCGGGATCTCGCCTCTGATCGCGACACCAAATATTTGCTCCGATATTCAATGATGGGAAATGTAACCCCTTAACGTTCCCATGATCCTTGTTGTCATGGGTTTGTTTCGCCCCATAATTCCCCTTTTAAAATGAATAGACTCGTTATATAATTTCCATTACGGCTTAATATCACCAGCCATTAGTGTCCGTTTGAGACGATGATTGACACATTGGTTAGACAAGGAAATTCCTAACATCATTTTATGCAACTGTACTTAAAGTATTTAAATCAGAGCCAAAAATAAGCATGCCTAAATTTAACCTGGGATCCATTTTTACCAACGATTATCACACCATTGACTTCTGAAAAGAGAAGTCAAACATTTACAACTCTTTCACAATATCTAGAAGATGGCCAAAATAAAATACACGCTTGCAACGACTTTAGAGCTGTAAACCGGTCGTCTCCAAATGGCCACTTTTGTAACCGCTTTGACGTACCTTCAGAAAAATGTTTAAAATACGATGTTTAGTGTTTCAGATAGTCATCGAATTCGACCTGGGACCAGGTAAGGCTTCATGCTATTGTCCTAGCTGTTTTCCAACTCAGACGCCCATGCGACACTCATCTGCAGGCATGTGTTTGCAAAAAAAATAATTAAGACGAGAAGAAAGAGACCAAAGCCGTCCATATTCAATCGACTGGGTACTGTAAAGTAGACTTAAAATGTATTTCCTTCAAAGTGTGTATTTCTAACCAGACGGTATCACGTTTCTGTTTTAAATATTGGTACCGCCCAAAGGGGCCTTTCTTTCTTTCTCTTTCTTTGTTCTGCCTAAATAAATGCAGTTTGGTGGGGGAAGGGCCCCCCAGAGTTAGGAGCGCGGCCAAGGAGACGGACGTGAGTAAGTTCCTCCTCTCCGGGCCCCTCCCCCTCTCCAACTGCAGTTGTAAGAGGTCGAATGCCCGATGTATCTTTTTTAGCGTTAGCCAACTTTTAGAATAGCTCTCCCACAACATGTAAGAGGTCGATTTCGACCCCACACTACGGGAATTTGACAGGAACGTTAAGGGGTTAAGTCTGGTTTATCGCAAAGGCTCTACTTACGTTAACAGAGCATCATATAACCGTTTCCCAAACTTCTCTTTCACGGCGTGGGCGGTATCCCTTCGGAGTAAAATTTGTTATCCAATTAAAAAATCAACATTTTGTCTGCCTCAAATACAGAAATTCTGGAATTCCATTTGAGAGAAAACATCCAATATGACAAAGAAAGCGTAACACGGCGTACCAGAGTTGTTTGCGGATAGCTTGGCCCTTCAAGGACTCCACGTTGAAGTTGTTGGTCTTAGCCGGCATGATGAAGAAGACCACCACCGTCACGTCGTTTCGGTGTACCTGCGGATGAGATGGAGCCGGGAATCGGAGAGTCCTGGGTCCTGGGACGGTGCGAGGACTCACTCGGAGCAGGTAGTTGAGTCTCGACAGCGATTCCAGGAAAAGGTCCGCTCCTTTGTTGGAGAACTCGTAGCGCCCGGCGATGAAGAAGAAGAGCGTTTTATCCAGGTTGAAGTCCAGGTGTCTGCTCAAATGAAGCATACGTTGTTGGAGCCCCCAAAAAGGAAAACAAATCACTCACGGTAATCTCCTGTATACGACTGTTCAAATGTTTGGGGTCACACTCTTCATTATTATTTAGGTCGTCCAATATCTGTGTTCTTTTGCCCATAGTAATGGTAATGGCGTCCTTTTGTTGGCCGGTCTCAGATATAGCTTCTTCTTTGCCACTCTGCGTCTCAGAGTCTCATCTTCACTGGAGATGTTGACCTTCTGTACTATTTTTCTGGCTTTGTATCCTGAAACGCCTTTGTAACGTGAAGTAACATTTTCCCGTTCATGTATTTTGTAACCTGAAACCTTTGCATGTAGAGACATACGTAAGCAGAAGTACCACTGTAGTTATTGAATACATTAAAAACAATCGAACTTGCCGAACGAAGAGTAGTTCGTGATCTCTGTTACTCTCAACTAGTCAATGGTACAAGCTGTTCTTCACAAAGGGCAAAACGTGAACACCCTAAATGTAACCGTAAATAGGCAAAATGAGCTATCTTTGAATAAACTTGTCATGTGTTTCTTTGCAGTTTTTGGAATTTCTTGATAAGAAGTTCCCCAAAGCGCTGGATTCGCTACCTAGCGATACGCAATCCATTGCGAGTCTTACCCGTAAAAGTGTCCCCTGACAAACTCCTGAATGCGAGCTTTGTTGACGGAGTGCAGGTTCTGAAACTCGTGCGTGGCCCAAAACTTTTTGACATTCAGCCCGTTCGGAGTCACCGCGTCTGTTTCGTCAACACAATACAAAAGAGAAATACTTTTACGACACCGCTTGGAACCAGGAAATGAAGAGATTGACGGTGTTTATTATTCACTGCCGCCAAGTGGTGAAAAACAAAAACTGAATTCATGACAAAAAACGATTTTGACTTTCAAAATAAGCTAAAACGCATGAACTACGGTATAAACGTGCATTTCTAAATACTTGTAGTTTGAGGCAAACTCTGGTGTCAACAATTCATTTATGACCCTTCGCTTGCTAATGTGAAGAAAAGAATGTTTAGTGGGGGCAAAATCAGCCCCTATTTTTGTAGTATTACTCTAGTGGTATTTTTGTGGTATTTTTGTAGTATTTCTGGAGTCTGATTTTTATAGTACATTTGTGGTATTTTTTTAGTGTTACGGTACTTTAATTTTGTAGTATTTCTACAGTGTTTTTGTAGTATCTCCATAGGATATTTTTTGTAGTGTTTCTCTCGTTGTCACGGTTGCCATGGCGCCCAATTGCCCCCCGCCGTGTGGCGCCAGCTTCTGTCACGGTTGCCATGGCGCCCACTTGGCCCCGCCCGTGGGCACCAACTCGTTGACAGATTCACCTTCAAACAAAGACAGGAAGACTAGGAGACGGCCAAAAGGAACATCAAACTGATTAGAAATACACACCTTGTGTAAATACGTTTAAGCCTACTTTACAGTTTTGATGCGTAGTAGATACCCTACTGAATATCTCCCTGACTGAAGAAAACCCATCGACTCATCTCTTTAAGGAAAATAGACCTCATTGGTTATAAAGACAAAGTAAATAGATACCCGGCTTCCTGCGCAGCATATGATTGGCCTCCACGGCGGTGATCTGCGAGACGGTGGTGAAAACGTGACAACAGTGGACGGCGGCTCTCTCCAAGCAGTAGCGGTGGTAAATCTGCCGTTCGCCAGCCTCCTTGTCGATATTGAACTGCAGTTTTGCGAACACAAAACAAAGTCTTTCAATCGAGTACCGTATTTTTCGGACCATCGGGCCCACCTAACAACCCCGAAATGGCCAGAAATTCGAAAGTGTGCCTCATACACCAGAAAATACAGCATCTAAAACTGGAAATTCATAGTTACAATCAAACAATACTGCATATGAAGTTATATTCTACTTTACACGCAATTTATTCCACTTACTGTATACTCAAAATACTTGTTCTAAACTCTAACTTCAGTGTTTGAGGGCAAACTCTGAGAGAAGGAAGTCTTACAACGCCTGTGCTTTGGAATGTGTCTTTGGTTTCGTTTGTGCAGAAAATAATGATTTGTCACTTCCTGGAGGGGTTAGAATGTGTGTGTCGTGACGAATTCTGTGCGGAGGGCGATGACCTATCACCCCTCCTCCCATTCTTCAACCACGGTTGGGAATTTGCATCGATGACGGCGCGGAACAATCAGCCAGTGTCTTGGTCATGGGGCGTAAACATTTCATCGGCATGAATTAGAACAGAGGAGCCCCCGGAACCTCGGCGAGCTCTCCTGCACGCTATTGTAATTGGCAAGGAAGAAAGATGTGTTAAACTCTTTGATTCGGCTAAATAAATCAATATGTGGACTATACTTGGCTCAATAACTTCTCTGACTATAGAACATGCTCCGACTGTAAGGAATTAGACGAGACACATGAAGTGTCTCCGGAGTCAGATTTCAGTTTAATAAATGCTAAACCTTACACATATGATAGCTGTTCTGTGTTTGAGAAGCACAGAGACTGGTTTTTGAAAGCCGTCTTGTGGTTTACATATGAATTGTTTGTTGCTGAAAGGAAAGAAAAGAGAAGCGCAGAACTTTCCAACGCTCATTCACGATTCTCTTTTGTTGTTGCTTTGGACACTAGTTCAAAATATTTTGATGACTGAAAAGAAAGTTTGAGCATATTACTACAATATTGGCTAGCGTGCACAGGCTCCCGGTCCACTTAAGATGTGACTTTCAAGGTTCTCTTGGTAACAATTATTTGCGTGGACTTGCCCCCTCTTCTCTCTCTGATTTGGTTTTCCCCTATGTTCCTGCACGGGGCCTACGCTCAGGAAATGCCGGTCCACCGGTGACTCAGAGAGCCAAGAAGAAATCTGTAGGCTCGAAAACGTTGTCCTTCAGGGCCCCGGTGCTGTGGAATGCTCTGTCTTTTCTGGCTGACTGGCTGGTGGCGAGTGAGGTCGAAGTACTAACCGGGAGGAGTCGGTGGACCACAACCAAAACCTGGACCTGAAACATGACATCCACTGCATTGAGCAGACAACTTATGTTTATGACATTCTGTTCCATCAGATCTTGGCACTGGGGTCCTCAAGGGCAGCAGGTCCTGCCTGGTTTTAGAGGTTTCTCTGCTCCAGTAGAGACGATGACAAGTTCCTACGAGCTTGCTCACGAGCTCATACTTCCAAAATCCCGCACGACATGCGGTCCTCGAGGACCAGAGTGCCCAAGTCTGTGTTACCTATGAAAATAGTCATTAGTTGCAGTCCCGAATGATATTTTTGACATACCACGTGAAATCGATAGTACAATACTGTACTCTTCACTGTGGCTTAGTAGAAAAGACACGAGCAGCTCGGGCGGCAGTAGCTCTGGGAAGCGCTCGTCTTGGGACCAAGGGGTCACAGGTTCGAATCCCCGCTCCTCCGAAATATATGTTGAAGTGTCCTTGGGCAAGACACTGAATCCCGAATGCCCCCGAGAAGCAGGTAGGCACCTTGCAGGTGAGACTCCACTATCGGCGTGTGAGTGTGAATGGGTGGAGTGCAAAGTACATGGTAGAGAGATCATCTTGGGACCAAGGGGTCACAGGTTCAAATCCCGGCTCCTCCGAGATATATGCTGAAGTGTCCTTGGGCAAGACACTGAATCCCTAATACCCCCAAGAAGTAGGTAGGTTCTCCACTATCGGCATGTGTGTGAATTGTTTGATCGTAAAGTACATGGTAGAGATTCCTGGCTTCTCCAAGTTAAATGTGAAAGTGTCCTTGGGCAAGACGCTGAATCCCTAATGCCCCGAGAAGCATGTAGGCACCTTACATGAGGGACTCCGCTATTGGCGTGTGAGTGTGAATGGGTACAGTGCAAAGTACATGGTAGAGCAATCATCTTGGGACCAAGAGGTCGCAGGTTCGATTCCCCGGCTCCTCTGAGTTAAATGTGAAAGTGTCCTCGGGCAAGATGCTGAATCCCTAGTCCCCCTGATTAGCAGGTAGCCAGGTACCTTGCATGGCTGACTTGGCTAATGGTCTGTGGGCGGGTGTGAAGTACTTCGGGAGCTCTTCGGTGACTTAAAAACACGACACAAACGCAGTCCCTTTACCGTTTCTTCAATCTTTTTGGAGCGCAAAAGTGGAAAAGGGATCATGTGCTCCAAACGATCCCGTCCATAAAACTCATGAAGAAAATATGGATTTACTGTTCAGGTCAAACCGTTTGAATTTGCTGTCAATCATCCTCGGAGTTGCTTTTGTGGCCTTTAGCTTCATGCTGACCTTTACAGAGGGCCAATTACAAAAGCCCGCTTCAACCCAAGTTTTTAATAACACTCCCGGTACCGTAAATTTTGGACTATAAGGCGCATCCAGAATTGGCCAAAAATTCTAAAGCGCACCTTATAACCCAGTGAGCCTTATATACTGCAGAATACGGCGGATAAGATGGGAAATGCAAAGAGTCATTTCTGGTATGCGTTACCGTATAAGGATTTTACAGTAATGCCGTATTTGAGCAATTATTGCGCCATCAAATTGATAAACATCCCTAACAGGAACAGGAACAGGAATTGAACCTGAGAAGTGGCGGTGAGTCAACTCAAGTCATGTTTATTTGTTCGGCCCTTGATCACAAGAAGTCTGAAAGGGCTGCACAGACCACAGACTATTATGACAGCATCCCCTGATTTAAAACCTACATGAGGGCAAGGAAAAACTCAAAAACCTCAGCAGAGCCATCATATTACCACTAGACCACCAGTGGTACAGGAAACATACAAAAAGGCATTGGGCCATATCTCATTATAACCCTATTTTACTTACAGTATCAGGTACACTGATTTGCAGAGTGCATTTTGATAAGTTAGACAGTCCCTCAAGCGCTGATGGTTAGAGAATGGAGAAAACGCAAATCCTTTCAACCAAATACTATAGGAGCTCTTTGACGTACGATCCTGTTCTGGTTCTGGACCGTTTCTCAGCGATTTTAAAGTTGACCTTATCTAAGTTGTTGTAGAAGTCCACGTTCCCTGCGCAGAGGTATCGTCCCAGCAAGGTGGCGTGAGTGGTGAAGACGGTGGCCATGGGGATCTTCCGCGCCCGGCACAGAATCAAACCCGGACCCGCTTGCCACTCGTGGAAATGAGCCACCACGTCCGGCTTGTCGCCCAGCTCGTCCGTTAACTGCCGGAGAAATTGCAAAATTGCTCTTCTATAAAAAGAGGATTAGCTTCAAAATCCAAACGGATTCTTGAGAGAGAGCAACTCGGGGAACCGGTAACCCAAACTGAAAAACCGATGCCGAATTGACTCCATTGTCATTTTTGTAAATGGCTTCCAAACAAAAGATTGAAATCCCGATTGATATATTTCAAGTAAGTTACACCGACGCTAAAATATTTTGACGCTGTTCTATCGCATAGCCAAATGAAAAGGAGTCCGTTCCACACCGTTCCATGTCATTTATTTCCCAGCGGCGAGCGGACGGACTCCTTTTAAAGGTATTCCCAAACAGAATATGATTTTTCAGTCAGGCACAGAATGTGTAGGGTTCCTCCTCATGAGAGACTTGAAAGAAAGAAAGTGAGAGAGAGAGAGAAAGAGAGGGACAAAGATAGAGACAAAGAAATCAAAAGAAAGACACAAAGAATGAGGTAAAGAGAAAGAGATGAAGAGAAAGAGATAAGGAAAGAGATAACAAAAGAAAGAAAGCAAGAAAGAAATGGAGGAAGACAGAGGGGAAGACAGGGAGGAAGACAGAGGGGAAGACAGAGAAAGACAAAGGGAGAAAAATAGTGAGAAAAAGAGAGAGAATGTAAGTGACCTAGAGAGAAAAAGAGGAAGGAGAAAGTGAGAGAGAGAGCAGGAGAGAGAGAGAGAGAGATAGAGAGAGGGTGAGAGAGAGCAGGAGAGAGAGAGAGAGAAAGAGAAATTTAGCACGTTTAATTTATCAATGTGAAAAATGAAGCCATGTCCCCCTAGTTGAGAACATTAAGCCGGCAGCACAACAAGGGCCGAGTCGCTTTGCCACGCGAGCCTTCGACAGCATCGAGGCCCGACAGCATACGCCGGTTTACCCCCTCCGCATCGTATGCGTCCATCTCAGTCATTGTTAACTATCTTTCGCCATTGAGTTTTTTTTCTTTGGGTTTCAGAAAGGAAAAACAGTAACCTCTTTGAAGAACCAGGCGATCAAAGAGCCGAGGACGAGAGCGTCTTCGGCTTCCCGGTCTCGGGCCGGCAGGCCGATATTGCAGCTTTGCCACAAGTCTCCCTTCCAGCGATCCAAGTTCCGAGCCGCCGACCCGATATCGAAAAGTATCACGTAGGGATTGCCTTCGATCAGCCAGCGGCCGAAATAAACCTGGGAGAAATAAGATCGGTCAATCCAATTTTCTTAAAAAAGATCAAAGACAATCAGGATAAATAGGCAAAAGAAATCATGACGATGTAGTTCAGTAAAAAAACAACAACAAATGAGTCCAACTATATGGATGCTTTCACAGTTTTGTTGCTTGTTTAGGATGGTGACGGCCCTGGGTTTGATCCCAAGCTGGTAAGGTCCTCTGGACTAGGCAGAGAACAGCCGATGGTCTTCTGGGCTGTGTGGATGACTCTCTGTTTGCCCGCAGTCCTTTTTAAGTGATATCAAGAGTTATTAAAGAAGACATTGTAGGTCTATTCGAACCTGACTGCAGGGGGTTTATGGATAGTCCAGGGGTCAGGAAGCATTTTGGACCAGAGAGCCAGAAAAGCGAAATATTATTATTGATTTTTTTTTTCCCATCAAGATCCGTACCATAAGAAATCCCGCTCTCCAGACAAAAAGCTAATTTTAGGACTCAACGTTTGATGATTTGATCAAATCTATGCAATATAACAATAATGTCTCCCATTTCATCCAATATAGCACTTGAGGCTTCTATTGACTGTGGAAAGTCATGCTTTTGAAACAAGATGCAAGCAGAGTCCTTTCGTAAAAATGTCACAAATGACGGCAAATGAGAAGGAAACCGTTGCAATGAGGGGAGGGCGCTATGTGTGCAGAAATCCGCCCACCCAAACAATGTTTGGCTGGTGTATTCAGGTGGTTACAGTTTGTTCCGTGGCTTTTCATCATACATTTCCTTGCAAGCTTCCGTATACAGGATTCCTTAGAGACGTACAGCCAAAACGGAGTCTTTTGGTGTAACACCGTGAACTCTAATTGAGACTGTGTCATATATATTTTGGACCATACCTTTTGTCAAGAACCAAAACAGGATCAGGACCCAAAGGCGTGACGTTTCTCACAAGCCTTTTATTTTACGGGAAATAAGGAGTCGTGCACGTTAGGCCGCAGTCTGGCGTGAAATGATAGGAAGCCAGAGGCCGACCAGATCGATACCAATTGCCTGAGCGGATATCGGACAAATGGGGTCGACATCGGACAGGACGGGACTGACAGGATTGATAATGGAACAGGATATAGAAATAAAACAGGACAAACAAGACGAAAAAGAAAACTGGAGAGAATATTAAATGGGAAAAAAATAGACGGGAACGAAACTAGAAACTAAAATAAACAGGACAAAAATAAACGGGAACAATACAGGACAGGAAATGCCGACAGGAAACAGGACCGAGGCAAAACCCACGTCTTGCGGGGTAGAGGTTTGTTGACGGACTGACCAAGAAAGAATGAGAGAACTGAGCTTAAAAAGACGGAAAGCCAATCTGTCAATGAGCCGCAGCTGGCGCCTCACGGGCGGGGCCAATTGGGCGCATGGCAACCGGGATACCTTCAAATGTCGCAGCATGACTTTCGCTTTGCATATACTTCAATGTTTGCACAGGTTATATTTGATCTCCATTGAAAGAGAAAAAGGGCAAGCGCATTCAGGTTTCTCACCTGGCATCCATTTTGAACGAGCGCATCCACGGCCTTCCTGATTGGAGGAGAAGGCGGCTCGCAGGCTTCCACTTGGGTCTTAAAGTTTTGCTCAAAATAGGGTCCCAACATGAAGTAGCGGTCCCCCCATTCGTCCACCGTGATTTTGGCTTTGGTCTGGATCACCGTGTAGATTCCTCCCACTGCGAATGAAAAACAAGGCCCGATATCATTACTGACTACTTGTTTGTTAGCTGTTGTACGACATCTATACATTGCATCCGCCCGGTTTTCAAGTCAATGACTTCCCAAAGCACTTTATAATGTGCTCCACATTTCCTTGCGGCCATGTAAGGCGCTAACCTGCTTATTGGGGGTATTAGGGGTTCAGTGTCTTACCCAAGGACACTTCCACATATAAGACGGTGGAGCCGGGATTCGAACTGGGATCCCTTGATCCCAAGACGAACGCTCTACCTCCAGATCTACTGCCGCCCCGAGATGTAGTCGGGATCGGAAACGGGTCGTAGCCGGAGACAAAGGGGGGGATCCGGAACGGACGGGTGGAAAAACGGGTGCAAAAACGGGACAGGCGGGAGTCAGGGTCAAAGAGGCTCGCCTCGTAACAACAGAGGTTCGCAGACGGACTGACAACCTGAGAGTGACAGGACTGGGTTTAAAAAGGGACAGGTGATCCGAATCAATAATCCTGACGATAAGTTGTTGTTTGAAATATGTTTTTGCGTCAATTGGGAAGAAAAAGTAGCTCTCGGCTTGAAAAAGGTTGAAAAGCGATGGATTCAATCTGGTTTTCTCGTTCTGCCGATCAAATCATGAATACGATTTAGCTCCGTTTATGAGTCAACGCGCCTCCCCTCATTGCACTTCACCGCATCCACAATGTCAATATACTGCGCCTTCATTTTTTTGCTTTTCCACCGCTAATGTTTAACGACATGTTTTTCTGCGTTGCGCAACATAACAAACAACACGCAGGTTTTTTTTTTTTCTTCTTCGACGTCCGCCTGGGAAAATAAATCGCTACTCCAAAAGCCCTTTTCACTCAAAAATAGTAGTCTTCGGACACCGCTATTTCAAGTGCAGTCATCTTAGCAAAGAGGTTGTCAAATAGGACATTTTTAAAGCCTAAGGTTGTAAGATGTGACCACGAGATGGCAGTGTTGTCTAATGCTAACATAAAGCAGTGCCGGGGCAAGCAAAGCGCCGGAGAAACCTGGCAGCGAGTTGAGTAGGGATTCCATCTTGTTAAATAATCCCTCTTCCAAGTTTTTTTCTTAACTCAGGAGGGATCAAGAGGTCGCAGGTTCGATTCCCGGCTCCTCCGTGTTATATGTGAAAGTGTCCTCGAGCAAGACACTGAATCCCTAATGCCCCCGATAGCAGGTAGGCGCCTTGCGTGGCTGCATGGCCGTTATTGGTGTGTGAGTGTGTGTGTGAATGGGTGAGTGTGAAGCACATTGTAAAGCGCTTTAGGAGGTCTTCATTGACATGAAAAGCGCTCTATAAAAAGGCAGACCATTTACCATTGACTTAAAAGCGAGGACACCCCTAATGTATGCAACGGTTCGATAAAGCGGCAAGATTTGAAAATGATCATTCCAGGGAAGTTATTGTCAAAATATTTAGAAATGACAGAATCAGAATCACCTTATTTCAAGGAGATTCCGGTTGCACTCCACTTGGCAGAAAAATATGCACTATAAAGACGGAATCGAAAAAAAGATATAATGTGTTCACCTCGAATATAAAGTACATGTCGAATCAATTCTTGTTTATTCCCCTTCATCGCAAAATGCTTCAAAGGACCGCAACGGTTACTATGACAACATCCACCGATCTGAAACCGACATGCGGGCAAGAAAAAACTCACAAGCGGTGATCTCAGGGAGCACTGCAGTTGGCATTGGGTAACAGTACACAAAACATCTCGAACCTCAATAAAAAATATAGCTCGTACATAAAAATGTGTCCAGAAAGTCCATGACCAAAACGATGCCTCGAGTGTACAAAACTCTGAAATAAAAACCGAAAAATCTGAAAAGTTATGGAAACGAAGTGTAAATAAGTCAACGGTACAATATGAAACCTTTAACACTACAAAAATAAAGTACTTCTTCTGCCTAAATTTGTTAAACAAATACTTAGGCCTGCATGTGAAGGTAAGGTTTGTTCTTTGGGTTTTTTGTATGATAGAGAATTTCATAAACAAATAAAGCTTTGGACCTGGGTTTTGAGTATGGTGGTAACGCAACCCCCGCGAGAAGCAGAGATCAGCGTCCTACCTTCTAAAGACAACGAAAGCTCCGGATCTCACCTTTATTGGTGACTTCCCAGGCCACCTCGAAGAGCAGCAGATCCTCCACGGGAAGTCGCTCTTCATCCCAGGACGGCAAGACGCCGCTTAGAGACGTCATCGACAAGGATCGCGACAACGGCATCTTCGACGTATTCGCCGGTGGTTTCGAATCGCGGCAAACGCGGAGGAGGTTCGAATCCGGGACCGTCCGGACGAGACGGCTTCCGGTCCGATAGAGGGGAAAGGACTCCCGAGCTCAACCTTTAGCCTAGCGAGACACAAACAAATACGAGCGCCACCAAATTTGGTGGAGTGACGTCGTTTATGGGGCTGCTTGCGCAATGTTACACGGCTTTTCTCGCAAAAGTATTAGCTTCGTTGGAACTTTCTGACTTGACACTAAAACTAGCATTAGAACCGTTTTATTGACATTGACAACAACGTAGTGAACTCTGAAACAGTCTTGGTTTACAACTGAAAATTCACAGCTTTAAACTACTCTAGGAACGGTCGGTCTGGTCAGAGTACAAACTGCAAGGGTCTTGGTGTGTATGTCCGTCCTCTTTCTAATGTTGGGTATTTGGTAATATTCGTTGATGTCATTTTTTGGGGTTGTCTCTTGTTCTATACTGGTTGTGTCCTGACCATTTATCCGTTTTTGTCCCCACTATAAGAACGACACTGGCCAAAAATGGCATCCATGGGAGAGTTTGCAGGTGAAAAGCACCGCTGTCACAAAATAATATAAAGAGTCGTTTCACATTCATCTAAAGCATCTTGATTATCCTCAAGACTTTTAGAGACTGATGATTAAGAAATGAAACTCATTTGAAGGCGTGCCGGCCGTTACATCTGGCGTGAAATTGGCACAGCGTCTGACAAAAAAAAAAACATGATGGAGTTAGAGCGCTCGTCTGGGGATCAGGAGGTCGCAGGTTCGATTCCCGGCTCCTACGTGTTCTATGTCAAGGTGTCCTTGGGCAAGACACTGAATCCCTAATGCCCCCAATAAGCAGGTCGGCGCCTTGCATGGCTGCATGGCTGCTCTTGGTGTATGTGTGTGTGAATGGGTGAAGCACATTGTAAAGCACTTAGGGAGGTCTTCATTGACTTAAGAAGCGCTATAGAAATACAAAACATTTACCATTTACATTTGTTTGTGTCTGTGGCGCCTCCGTCCACCAGAGGGCGCCTAATCCGTTTGTAATTGGGACATCTCACTTTCGTCCCAAATCAGCCTCACCCTTCATGAGAACATGTGGACAGCACTCCATGTCGGGAGATTTTCGTTTCCACCTTTGTTTTTCACCGTCACCTTTTCCCGGTGCGTCCTGCTTTCTGTCAAGTCCTGTTTATTTGTTTGGCCCTTAATCACAAAGAGTCTCAAAGGGCTGCACAGACCACAGACTATTAGGACACCATCCCTGATCTAAAAGCATTTTTGTGATAAATACATAATCATTTTGAGTACTGTGAGGTTTTTGTTCTCCTACGTTTGAGTCCACCGGCAAATTCACCACATAATCCCCGCAACTCAAGCTCAAAATCTTCCTTCACTCCATTCAAACTCATCTTGCCATTCCCCCTCTTTTTAGACAAATTTAACAAAATCCTCAAACCCGCTCTTCAGACAGAAGAGAATTCCTTTTATTTCACTGATGATTTGATCTATGAAAATAATCCTAATATCAGAGCCTGCGTCCCATAAAACATATATATATATATATATATATATATATATATATATATATATGCCACTTAAAATAAGTCTCCTCTCCGCAGTCACTTAAGAATTGAGAAGCTTATTTTGACATTTCTTATTGTTGTCCTAAACAATGGTTTCAAAAGAAGCCACAAGAGTCATAAAAAACTGGACATATTTAGCTTCAGTGCTGGGCGAGAAGAAAGAGCGGGCGCGCCCGTCTATACCTCCGCCTCTGTCATGATGACTCATGACACTCACCTGTGCCCGCTTGTTTGGCGCCAGCTTCTGCTGGATACCTGATTGGTTCCCCCTCCTATTTAAGCTCAGTCCTTTCACTCGCCGGTTGTCAGTCTGTCAGCGAACCTCTGTTTTCACAAGGCAAGCATTCTTGACTCCGTCACCCGTTTTCCACTCATCCGTTCCCGATTTCCCCGTTTGTCTCCTGCTACGGTTCGTTTTTTGACCCCGACCACGTTTTGATCTCCCGTCCCGGCTAACGACCCGTTTTTTGACCCGGACCACGTTCTGATCTCCCGTCCCGGCTCACGACCCGTTTATCCGTCCGACGACGCTACGATCTCCCGCTACGGAAGATCCACTTCCGTATTCGGTACACGCTCCGATCCCGAGAGCGGCTCGCTTCCTGCGTTCGGTGAGCACCGGATCGCTGGCGCTGCCTTTCCTGCATATTTTAATAAACTTGTGAGTAACGTTACGCATCTTGGTCTTACTTCTGTTGTGGTCGTGACAACCGCTCACCCGATCAAATGGCTCTAGGTGCTTTGCTAACGCTTCTGGGTGTTTAAAGTGCGTTCTGTAGCTTTTCATCATAAAATGTCTCAAGAATGAAGGTAAATTGTCGAATGAGCTTCCATATAAAGAATTTTTGAGGGATTTACAAGCCAAAATGGGGTCGGTTGGTGTGACACCTCGAAACTGTAGTGGAAATTCTGTCTTATATATACTGGACTGAACAGTATGTGCCACCATTGTCTCTGTAAATAATAACGCATTCGAATTTGTGGTATTTTACCTCCGAGCCATGGCTCCCTGCTCCGCGGATACCTTTGCTGTGTTTCCGTAAACGTAAACAATCACGTTCCATTTCTTCATCTTTCCCAATCAGGCTTTCAAATTGGATTTCCGCGGCGTACGCGGAGGGACGAGCTCAACTCCAAACGGACGCGTCCTCGTTTCCCAGAAAAACAAAGCCGTGATGCATTTTGGCAATTTACGGCCCGCCAAACGCCGGCGCTCGCCATTGGCCGCCGGCTCGGGGGCACCGGGTCACCCGCCCGAGGGGGATATAAAACAAATGGCCGTGGACGAGGGAGAACATATCTTCGCGGCATTTTCCACAGCAGATCGAATCCTCACGGGGCAAAATGAAGTTTGCGCTGCTGTTTTTGATATGCGGCCTGATTTTTGCTGAAGATGCCAGGTGCCGGGGAGCCTCTCTGTCGGGGTTTGCACCTGGGCAGGAATTACGGCGAACAGGTCAGTTTCACACGCTGATTTTTAAGTGTGGGCAGCGCGGCGGCGCAGTGGCTAGCGCGCGCGAGGCACAGTTCTGAGGTCATGTACCTCCTGTGTGGAGTTTGCATGCTCTCCCCGTGCTTGTGCGGGTTTCCTCCCACGGTCCAAAAGGCGAATTGGCCGGTTCAAATAACACATTTGAAAATCAAACCATCCTCTTTCTTGGGACCTATCAATCATGGACAGAAAAAGGAGATAAAACAACTAAAATCACAATTAAATGAGATGCGGTCCCTCTAAAGCACAATTGGGTTGGCACCGATAGACTGACCTGGAAGAAGAGATCGAGAAGGGCATTATCACCAACTACTGTCTCATTTATCCTGTGTTTTTCTTCTTCTTGGCATTATTTCGCCAGGGCAACGGCCTTTACCGTGGTCATCTACAACCCTAGTAGCCTTGCGTTTAGGATTCAGCTTTCTCGCCGCTGCGATGCGGGTTCCATTCTCGTTGCATCCGATGCGCAGCAAACGGGGTCCGTGATATTAACCGACTGATCAATCGGTGCTCAATTACCACCGCAAGACCTCGGTATAACGGTGAACAAAATGCGTGTATACGATACAGGTTAGGCAAAAAATAAGGCAAGTTGATTTTTTATGCGCAGTCGGGTAACCTACGACCGTTACTGGTCTGGGGTCCACTTGTTGCTGTGTTAAAACACATTTTCAATCATTTCATTAAGAAAGAAGAGTGGACCAGCTCTAAAACAATCTGCAGGGTCCCCGAGGGTGCATGAAAATTTGCCTAGCCGGTCTATACGTGTCTTGTGGACTTGTAGAAGGCATTCCTCGAGGAGCCCTGTGGGGGGCTGCTCCGGGGATGTGGGGTACCGTAGAGTCTAATCCGGGCTGTGCGGTGCCTGTATGCCAGAGTTTGGTGGCCATTAGCGGCAAAAAGTCGGATCCGTTTTTAGTGGGAGTTGGACTCTGCCAAGGCTGCCCTATGTCACCCTATGGTCCGAATTTCTCAGCGCAGCCAGGGAAAGGCAGGGGTCCGGTTCGGAAGCCTCAGCATTGCATCTCTGCTTTTTGCAGAAAATGCGGTGCTGTAATCTTCAGCTCTCACTGGAGCGGTTTGGCGCAGAGTGTATAGCGACCCGGGACGAAGATCGCCAGACCATGGTTCTCAGATGGAAAAGGGTGGCATGCTCTTTCTGGGCCAGGAATGAGATCTTGCCCCAAGTGGAGGAGTTCAGGTATCGCAGGGTCTTGTTCAAGAGTCAGGGTAGGATGGAACTGGGGATCGACAAGCAGCGTCTGCTGCCATGTGGACCCTGTACCGGTCCGTCGTGGTGAAGGAGCTGAGCCTTATGGCGAAGCTCTTAATTTACTGGTCAATCTATGTTCCTATCCTTACCTATGGTCACGATTAAAAGAACAAAATCACCTTAAATGAATTTCCTCCCCATGGAGGCTGGGCTCTCTCTTAGAGTTAGGGTGAAAGTCAGTCATCCAGGAGAGACTAAGTCTAGAACCGCTGCGCCTCCTCTTGAAGGGGGCCATTTGAGGCATCTGATAAGCATGCCTCCTGGTTGCCTCCCTCAGGCATGTCCCACCAGCAGGATGACCCATGACACGCCGGAGAGACTATGTCTCTAGGCTGGTCTGGAAACACCTCGGGATCTCGTTGGAGGAGTTGGATGAAGGGGCTGGGGAGGTCCGGGCTTCCCTGCTGAAGCCGCTGCCCCCGTGACCTGACCCCGGATAGGCGGAAGACAGTGAATGGATGGATGGATCATTATGAGAGTCATTTCTAACCCAATCCCTTTTCTATTCCATCAGGCGGTTCCAGAAGAAGCACTGCGGAGGACTTTTCCGAAGATTCCAATTTGTGTCTCTCCCTGAGAGAAAAGGACGGACAACAAGAGCTGGAGCAGCAGCAGCTCGTTTGCAACGAGCGCCGGAACAAATTTAACATCAACCCGTTCGGCCTTCGCTTCGGCAAGCGCTACAATCGCGATTCCGTCTACCGGAGAGCTCCAAAACGAATCCCAACCGGCCGGCGATTTTCACCACTGACGCTCTTTTTGCGGCAACTGGAACTGCTGGTCTAAAACCGTTTTGGATGCGTGCGTCTCCCGCGTGGGAACTACAAAAATAAAATGGAAAAAGTGAAAAAAGAAACTGAATTCATTCATGTTCGTAGTTATTGAACTCTAGTGGTAGGCGCAGTATTTGGTCAATTACCAACTGTGTAAGTTCTCCTACTTGAAGATTAGAGAGGCTTGTAAAAAAACTGAAAAATAGATTGTTTGATTTCTAAGGAATATATTTCTAAATTTGAGTGGAAAATAAGTATGTGGCCAGCTACTGTACAAATAAGCAATATTTCTGGTTGTCAAAGAATATGTTTTGGTCAGATAAAACCAGAACAGAACTTTTTGGTAGAAACGTGGGTTCTCATGTTTGGAGGAGAAAGAAGACTAAGAACATCATACCCATTGTGAAACTCGGGGGTGTACACATCATGCTTTGGGGCTGCAAAGGATGACTGATCTGTGTAAAAGAAAGGATGATTAGGACCATGTATTAAGAGATTTTGAGGGAAAATATCCTTTAACCAGTGGCTGGGTCTTTCAGCATGACAATCATCCCAAACAAACAGACATGCCAAAGAAGGAATGGCTATGGAAGAAGCATTTCAAGGTCCCGGAGTGGCGGTTAGCAGATTAGCAGATCCCAACCCCATAAAAAGTCCGCGGAGGGAATTTAAAGTCAGTGTTGACCAACGACAAACCATAACTGCTCTAGAGGAGATCTGCTTGGAGGGATGGGCCAAAATACCAACAATAGTGTGTGAAAAGCTTGCAAAGAGTTACAGAAAACGTTTGGCCTCTGTTACTGATAACAAAGTATTGAGATGAGCTTTTGGTATTGACCAAATACTTATTTTCCACCATGATTTTCAAATAAATTCTTTTAAAATCAAATCATGCTATGTGTGTGTTTTTCTGTTACTGTCATTTTAGTTGAAATTTTGCTCCGTCGGCATTAAACGATGCCTTTTTTTGCTTCATTTTCCTTCCTTTTCTTGGCTTGCAAGATGTATACGCAAAACACAGTAAATTGATACAAATCCCAATTGTCTTCAAAATATTTTATTTGTTAAAATGTTTTGGCTAAAGATACAAATACACAGTGTTTCTAAAAATAGTGTTAAAGAATGAACAAAATCATGGGATTTTACAGAGAAATTTGCAATAATAAATGTCTTATTTACACATGTATCCTAAATACTGTAAATGTTAGTTTGGGAATTTAGGGCCATAAACCATAGGAGGCAGTCTACTGACTGAATCGTCTTTGAAAGGAAGGTTCCTATCAAAGTGGCTTTTATTTTCCCAGCTTACATTGGAAATGGCACACATCCAATTTTGGAATATTCCAATTCGAGGAAAGTCCGATTTTTCTGGTTCCTTATTTTGCACTCAGCATTCAAAATACACAATTTCAACCGGTCCATCATAATGACTGTGGATCAATTGTTAATATTTGTAACTTTGAGCGTGAACAATGTTAAAGGTGTTCTGTCTAACACAGAACTCTGGAGATATCTGGATGCTGGGCGGAGCTAGCCACGCGCTAAATGTTACCTCAAGTGACTGGGAATACATACGGTCATTATAAAGTGAAATGAGGCTGGGATGGCTCTGCCAGATCGCTAAAACAAACCTTTTTATTCTACTTGCGGTCCATTTCAGGTTGATGACAAATGAAACACGGGCAAAAGGGGACGCCGACACATAGCATAGCCTAGCGTAGCTTAGCCGTCAAAACCGTATGCCCCTACGGGTCAGTTACCTGTCCCGGCACAAACGTTCCTACCTTTGTGCCAATTAATGTGTGCCAACCCATTACGATAACTGCAGCCTTCCCTTCGTACACTGGGTCTGTTGACTCACTTACAAACAACTTCAGTACCGCTTTGGTTAATGTTCTTGATTCTGTGGCGCCCCTAAGGCATAAATTCCGAGCCAAGAAGAAAACACCTTGGTTTACCGAAGAAACTAGGTTACTCAAACAAAGTTGCAGAAAACTTGAACGAAAATGGCGCACTACTAAGCTGGAGGTTTGCTGAAATATAAAGTAGCTCTCGCCTCAGCTAAAGCTTCGTTTTTCTCCAAGATTATTGTTAAACGTAAGAATAATCCAAAATTTTCGTTTGACACAGTGGCGAAACTTACCAGACAACAACTTAACCCAAATGGTTGCACTTATTCTGCTAACGACATTATGGAATTTTTTGATAAAAAGATTCAACTCATCAGGAATGACATTTTAAAAGAACGCTCTGTATCCTCCTCCTATATCAAAGATGTGGAGGTGTTAGGTATGGACCGTGTCGGCGGTTGTTCAGAAACATTCTCCGGTTTCAATGATTTGTCGCTTGATAATCTAACACGGATGGTCAGTAGGGCCAAACAAACGACGTGCCTGCTCGATCCAATTCCAGCTTCACTGGTGAAGGATCTGTTTGGGATCTTAGGACCATCAGTTTTAAATATTATTAATAAATCCCTATCCTCGGGTATTGTTCCCGTAGCCTTCAAGTCTGCCGTCATTAAACCCACGCTTAAGCGACCTAACCTTGACCCAGAAAGCCTAGGTAATTATAGGCCAGTGTCAAATGTGCCATTTTTTGCGAAATGACTTGAAAAGGTCGTTGCACAGCAGCTAAATGACTTCATGTCAGAAAATAACCTTTTTGAAAGTGTCCAGTCAGCATTTAGGGCAAATCACTCTACTGAGACAGCCCTGGCTAAAGTAACCAATGATGTCCTTTGAGCAATAGATTCTGGTGCCTCATCAATGTTACTGCTGCTGGATCTCAGCGCTGCTTTTGATGCTGTCGACCACAACATATTATTGGTTCGTCTAGAACGCATTGGTATCTCGGGAACTGTACTCTCGTGGTTTAGGTCCTACCTGTCAGACAGGATGCAATGTGTTAACTATGGCAATCTGACCTCTAAACAATCTAATGTCCCCTGTGGTGTTCCTCAAGGCTCTGTACTTGGTCCCCTTCTTTTTAGTATTTATATGATCCCGCTTGGTGACATTATCCGCAATTATAATATGAGTTTCCATTGCTATGCAGCTGACACTCAACTGTATGTGCCACTGGAAACAACTGGACATTTAAGTTGTAGAAATCTGGAGGCTTGCTTTACTGAGATTCAAAGATGGATGTCACTTCATTTTTTACGCCTTAACCCAGAAAAAACTGAAATGTTGATTATTGGTCCAGCTCACTGTCGTCAGTTGTTTTCAAACACTACCCTGAACCTAGACAAATGTAATATCACCCATAGTGACTCGATCAAAAATCTAGGTGTTATATTTGATCCTAATCTGTCGTTTCAGTTACACGTGAAAAATATGACTAGAATAGCTTTCTACCACCTCCGTAATATTGCGAAGATTCGTTCGATGCTGTCCCAATCAGATGCAGAGATTTTAATTCATGCGTTTATTACTTCTCGGCTCGATTATTGTAATGTATTGCTTTTTGGTCTCCCGATGTCTAGCATTAAAAGTTTGCAGCTGGTTCAGAATGCGGCAGCTAGACTTTTGACTAAGACCAAAAAGTTTGAGCATATTACTCCTGTATTGGCCAACTTGCACTGGCTCCCAGTCCACTTAAGATGTGACTTTAAGGTTCTCTTATTAACATATAAATGTTTGCATGGGCTTGCACCCTCTTATCTCTCCGATTCGATTTCCCCCTATGTTCCTGCACGGAGTCTGCGCTCGGAAAATGCCGGTCTACTTGTGACTCAGAAAGCCAAGAAGTCTGCGGGCTCGAGAGCGTTCTCCATCCGGGCCCCGGTGTTATGGAACGCCCTGCCTCTGGAGATAAGATCTGCAACCTCGACGGAAGTTTTTAAATCGAGGCTTAAGACACACTTCTATTCCAAAGCGTATGATTGATGCCCACCTCATATTCTGTTTTGTCCCGTCTTTTTCCGACGCCTGCCTGGCTGATACGAAGGAGAAGGATGATTTGGGATGGGTCAACGGACCGGCGTCTGACCTGCAGCATGTCAACCCCTGCATTTACCAGCTGGCAGGGATGGGAGGCACCGTCGTAGACGTCATAGACTTTCTGGACTGGTTTGCAGGCCGGGGGCGTCGTTGATGTCATGCACTTTCCGGACATTTTCAACATCTTACCTTATGTTTACTATTATGTGTACAGTAATGCTAATTGTAATTCACCCTGTTCAATCCTGGAAGGGGGATTACCACATGTGAGGTCCTTTCTCAAGGTTTCTCTTTTCTCCTCACACTGAGGTTTTTGAGTTGTTCCTTGCCCGCATGCTGGTTTAAGATCAGGTCATTGTGTCATTTTGGAATTGTAATCCTGTGCAGTCCTTTGAGACATTTTTGTGATTAAGGGCGTCAGAAATAAATGTGACTTGACTTGACCCATGGAATACACCAAAAATAACAGTCAATGACACTAATTGTCACAGTTGCCACAGCGCCCAATTGGCCCCACCCATGGACACCAGCTGAAACGCGTTGACAGATTGCGGCCTGACTACTTAACCGCTGTCCTGTGTGTCGCCTTTTGTGGGAACGTCTGCAAAATTCCTGCCAAACTCTGTTGTGATAAGTCAAGCCCTGCGAATCCTCGTTTTTCCTGTGTTTTTTTCCTCGTTTTGCCAAGCCCTTCGAATCTCCGTTTTTGCCCGTGTTTGCTCCTGTTTCGTTCTCGCCCCGATCTGTTTGATTTTGACCACTTCCTCGTTTCGATCAATCGACTTCCGCGACCGACGATCCCCGGATCGAGTGTGCGCTCCTTCCTCTTCTCCCCAAAAAACTGTAGGTAACGTTACGCGATTGGGTTCTGCTTCCTGTTTCCTGTTCTGGTACGTGACACTAATATTATTTGGCTTTTACACACCAGACCCTAATTTTTGATGGAAGGCAGACACAACAATTAAAACAAATGAAAACAAATAAGGCACCACAATGTAACAAAACACTAACCGAAATACAGTGTAATACCACACTCATACCTCAAGTACTGTCACGGTTGTCATGGCGCCCAATTGGCCCCGCCTGTGTGGCGCCAGCTGCGACTTGTTGACAGATAGGCTCCCTGTCAGTATTTAAATTCTGTCCTGTGAGTCCCCTTTTGTCGGTCTGACTGCGAATCTCCGTTTTTACACGGCAAGCAATTTTTGCCTGTCCCGTTTTTGCTCCTGTTTGTCTCCCGCTACGATCCGTTTGATCTCGACCACGTCTGCTTTCCCGTCCCGAATTAAGACCCGTTTTGATCTCGACCACGTCCGTTCTCCCGTGCCGAATAACGATCCATTTTTTATCTTGACCACGTCTACTCTCCTTTCCTGGCTTTCGACTCGTTTCCGATCCCGACCGCGTTTTTTGCTCTCCCGTCCCGGCGACTGGCCAGCTCTTTTTCGCTACCGACGCCGCCATCGCTCGCCACGGAAGTCCCACTTCTGCGTTCGGAACGACCTGCTTCCCGCGCCCAGAAATCCCCGGATCCTGGGCGCAACCCCCTCCCTTTCTTCTAATAAAACTTGTGAGAAATGTTACACGAGTGGGTCCTGTTTCTGTTCTGGTCTTGACAAGTACTAGGCAAAGTATGGCCAGAGGGCCCTCCATGGCTCAGGCTGTGGTAAACGTGCTTGTTACAAAATCAAAAAAAACCCGTTCACAAAGTTACATTTAATGAAAACACACACACAATGCTTTTGCTCAATGGTTTGTATTGGTTTATTAGGTGATTTCCTCATAAAGCGGGATTCTAAGAATGAGACAATGTGCTTCTTTAGGTTCTTTGTACTTTCGAATTCTGCGTTCTAATGACGAGGAAAACGACACGTGGAAATTGAAACATTCGAGGGAGAACAGCTCAGTTAGGTTGGGCTGCAACTACAACTCTTTTCATGAAACGTTTCTCAGGAAAATATGCGCTGGTGTCATTTTTGGGAATAAAAGAATGCCTACAGGACCCTATCAATAAAGTACGTCGTAAATTCCAGACTACAACCTGTTACTTTTTTTTCTACATTTTAAAAACTGCAGCCTACAATATCATGTTTTTGGATGACAACCGGGGTTGACTTCTGCCAAGTGCTCTGAATGTCAAAGTAAACGAGTAACCGTGACTCCCTCCGGTAGCCAGATCCCACCAAGATTCCAAATGTCCCCATGAAATAAGATTGTAGTCTTGGCAGAAACAAGCGGGAAATGCCTAGAACAGGAAGGTAACGCAGCTGTCAGGAGCGATCAATCTCAATCCACCTGCGTCGCGGTCAATGAAATCGACATAAACATATACGTGGGAGTACCGCAAAACATTCTTAAAACAAATGAAAATACAAAAGCCCGTACAATCACAACACCTTGACCACTTGCTGAGCCATGCGACTGATCTTAAGCTCTCCCATCCCTTGCATACATGAGGAAGTGATAGAGAGGAGGCCGATTATTGCTGCTACTACGACATAAAAATCATTGTACGGGCTGACACTGGTTACCGACTAAGCTGGGGCATATGAGAATTATCCGGCTGACAGTTATTGGACCGATCGCCGTGTAATATCACGTCACAATTTTCCGCCCTGTAGAAAAAATATACTTGATGGTCACTTGCTATCAAAATAAATGTTCCATGAAGCGATGCTACGTGTTTGAATGATTCCAAGAATTTATGTGGAATGGTTTTTGTCAAGGTCTTGCGTTAGTGCCAGTTTCATTCCGAAGGACTCCTGTGCTCGTCCATTGGGACTGACAGCTGTGCAAACGACTGTACTAGACATTTCCCCGCTGATTTTCTTCAAATGTGAGAAATAGGCGTAAAGAGTTCCTTTGAATGACTGTTTAAGCCCGCGGCAGTTCTTTTCTTCATTTGTGCTTTGCGCTCTGTAGTCCGGAACTTACGGTACACCGGGGTTGTGCTACGGAAGGATAATGGCTCACGGGGCCCGGCTCACGGGGCGGCGTTTAAATCTCCTTGAGGTCTCGCTGGATTCCCCAAAGAGTATCGGCGCTCTTTTTCAGCTGAGCCACTTCGTCGTCGGTGAGGGTCATGTTGACCACGCTGCCCACGCCGCTGCTGTTCAGGACGCAAGGCAGGGACAGGAAAACCTCTTCGCCGATGCCGTACATGCCCTGTGTGGACGCACCGCAGACATGAAACAGAGAGCTTCTTCACACGCAGGTGAAAAAGTGGAGACTGCACTATGCAAACCCGGCAGAAGATTGTGATCATCGGATAAGCTATAATGCCTTGATGGGGATTTAGCAGCGACGGCCTTGCGGCAATGTGTCTGCGCTATCAGCGCCGGTCCTCCAGTTCGATTCCAATCGCATACAGTATATGATGTGTCATTTTGTTCAGGAGTACATACGAATGCATCGTACCTGTACACAGTGGAGCTTTTACTGTAGTTTGAATGTCACGTGCCTTAACGTTTGATGCCTCTTATGGATGAAAAATAGATGACAAAAGAATATTTTTAGGGGGATGCTGCCTTATCATCTGGTGCGCCCTGTAGCGCGTAAAATACAGTCCATTTTCAGTTTCTGTTTTGATAGTCAGCAGGGACCCGATGTCAGTCATTGTGCTGCTAATCCACCAAAGGACTAGTTACAGCCGAATTGCCGACAAAAGTCATAAAAACTGTTATTATTTTAAAAACTAGACATTATGACAGTTGGGGCTGGGCTCTGACATTTAGTCGTTAACTTGTAGTCATCGTCATCCGCTTGTTGGCATGTAGCCGTTAACGTGTATGGGTCACCGTGTCGCTGTTAGCATGCAGGCATTAGCGTGACGTAAATAGAATGTAGTCATTATTGTGTTGTCGTTGTATTGGTTAACATGTAGTTGACAGTATTTATCCCTTAACATTCACGTGTTAGCATGTAGTCATTAGCATGTAGTCGTTAGCATCTACTCATTACAATATAGTCATTAGCATGTACAGTAGTTGTTAGTATCCACGCATTAGCATGTAGTCGTTAGCATCTATTCGTTAACATCTACAGGTCAGCATGTACTCGTTAGCATGTAGACGTTAGTATCTACTCGTTCGCATGTAGCCATTAGTGTATATTGATTAGCGATTGTTATAGTTTACGTGTTAACATGTAGTCATTAGCATGACGTGATTAGTGTGTAGTCATTAGAATGTATTGGTGAGCATATATTGGTCAGCATGTTGTCGTTAGCATCTATTCCTTACCATTTACGTGTTAGCATGTAGTTGTTAGCATTTACTCATTAGCATCTACTCAATGGCATGTAGATGTTTGCACATAGTTGCTAGTATCTACTTAATAGCATCTACTCATTGCATGTAGTCGATAACGTGCACTTGTTTGCATGTAGTTGTTAGCATCTACTCATTAGCATGAAGTCATTAGCATGTAGCTGTTAGCGTGTAGCCTTTAGCGTATATCCTTTAGTATGTAGTCGTGAGTGTGTATTTGTTAGTGTGGAGTCAGTAGCCTAGATGGTAAGGCGCCCGCTTTGAGACTGGGAGGTTCGGGTTCGCGCCCCGGCCGAGTCATTCCTAAGACTTAAAAAGTGGTCGGCGGCGCCCTCTCTTGGCTGCGGCTGCATCGGGTCAGATGCAATCGACATTTCGTTCTGTGTACATTGTTACACAGAATGACAATACAAGGAAATTATTATTATTATTATTATTAGCGTGTAGCTGTTGGTGTGTAGACGTAAGCATGCAGTCATCAGCAAATAGTTGTCGGCAGCTACTTATTAGCATTTAGCTGTTAGCATCTACTCATTATCATCCACTGAATGGCAGGTAGATGATAGCATGTCGTCGTTTGCATGTAATTGTTAGTAGTAGCTGTTAGCGTGCATTCATTAGCATATAGTCCTTAGCGTGTAGTCCTTAGCGTGTAGTCGTTAATAGTTGTTGGCATCTAATTGTTAGCATGTAGCCGTGATTAAAAATGCTAGCGTGTCACTGACCTTGACCATGGTGGAAACGGGATGGACGCGGCTCATGTTCTTGACGATGCTCTCCGTCAGGTCGGCCACGCTGAGGCCGATGGCCCAGTTGGTGTATCCCTTCAGCCTGATCACCTCGTAGGCACTGGAGCACAATGCCGGACTTTCTTTAAAGGCTCTTCGCCTCGTTGAACGAAGCGCGTCGAGCGAGCGGTAGCAGCACCCAAAAAATGCTTGCCATTGACACTTTGAAATGAAATGATCTGCATTTTCTATAGCGCTTCTCAAGTCAATGACTTCCCAAAGCGCTTTACAATGTGCTCCACATTTCCCAATAGCGGCCTTGTATTGCACCGAGGACACTTCGACAGGATTCGAACTGGGATCCCTTGATCCCGAGACGAGCGCTCTACCTCCTGAGCTTACTAGGTAAACGTGTTCGTGTTTTAGTGTATTTGATCCTATTTTCAATATTCAACCCGCTATGAACGGAGTGACAACATAGCTACCACATGATGACAACATTTGGCATGTTTTTCTGCTATTTGGTAACAGGAAAGTAGCTCTCAGCTCCAAAAGGGCGCCCATTACAATCTGTTTTTCGGACTTTTGTCCGGACTCTGAACGGACGCGTACCTGTCCACCACAGCTTTATGCGTGGCCTTCCATTGTTCTTTATCCCCGTCGCTTCCGATGTCCGGATTCAGCTTCTGCAAATTGACCCCGGCCACGTTCGCGCCGCTCCACACGGGCACTGCAACACAAATGCGGTCTGACGCGTCCGTATCGGAAATACAGCTTGAAATACGGCGCCGATTCTTCAAACCGGCGCCTCTAGATACGAGGAATTCCAGATACGAGTTCTATTACGGGAAAAAAAATCCTTGCTCTATGTACGAGGGTGATTCCCAGCTACGAGCAGTCCCAGAGGCTAACGCTAGAGACTGCTCGGGATCGCCGATTACCAGATACAGCCGGTCCCGGTTCGTGCATGCCTGATCTTTATTTACGTTTCTATCACGGATGAAGGTCATTTCCATTGTATTGCATTTCTTTTTGGTGGCGTTTGTGAGCATAGCCACGAGTAGCCACGAGTGTTAGATGAATGATGTCAATTGAAACGAAGCAGCAAATCATAGACAGTCAATGCTGTAGCTAAGGAGTGAGTGCAGGTTACAAAGCCAAGGAAGGATTTTTGCAGCGCTTTGCTTCATTAAAGTAAAAGAAAGAAAATAAAAACAGTGCATGGTAAAAAACAAACCAAAAAAATGAGTGTACGTTTATTTAAAGTTACAGTCACTTTTGTTTATTTATTTTTCTATTTTTCTGTGCTCTTTGGGAAGACAGGAACAGTCCAATTCCTATTTAGCGTGTAGACGTGAGCATGTAGTCATCAACCAATAAATGTCATCATCTACTTGTTAGCATGTAGCTGTAAGCATCCACTCATTAGCATCTACTCAATGGCATGTAGTCGATAGCATGTAGTTGTTTGCATGTAGTTGTTAGCATCTACTCATTAGCATATAGTCATTAGCATGTAGCTAATTTGCTCACTACAAGCAGGTCCCTAGAACAAATTGAGCTGGTACGAAGAGGTAGCACCGTAGTAAGTGCGGGTGAACTTACCGCTGGTGTCTCCATGCTCGCCAAGCACCCAGCCGTTGAAGGAACTGGCGTGGATGCCGAGTCGTTCGGCCATCATGAAGCGGAATCGGGCCGAATCCAAGTTGGTGCCGCTGCCGATGACCCGGTGTTTGGGAAGGCCGCTCAACTTCCAGGTCACGTAGGTGAGGATGTCCACTAGCGACGCCGGTTCAAACAAATGACACAGACATGGCGATTTGGTGCTCAATTGCCGTAAATTCCGAACGACGGAGCCAGCCTGATTAATAGCCGCTCGTGCAAATTTAAGGAAAAAACGTAACAGTTTTTGTACAAGTCGCAGATTTCAAAAATGATCAGCGGGGAAATGTCAAGTAAAGAAAAGTAACACATTGTTCCGGGATTAAGACACTTGTTTCCGGAATGTGTCCACAACTTTCAATCTTAGTCAACGAGCGCAGGAGTCAATATGAATTCAATTGCCATAGACATATATGCCAGAGTGGCAGAAAATATTCTCAAAACAGAACTCCGTCTAAAGTACTAACATTACTAACTGGACTTAAAAAAACAAAAAGTCAGTACTATCACAACACATGCTGAGCCATGCGACTTATCTTAAGCTCTCCCATCCCTTGTGACCCACTTGCGTACCTTTCTCTCCGTTTTATTGGGAATAGAGTACTTGCTAAGAAATCCTTTTATATCAATGCTTTTAATATTTCTAATAAGTAGTGCTGGCTGATTTCAGTGTGGCAACATGTGATTGATTATGGTGTATATTTTTTAAACCGCCCTGAAACTGTGACGTCATTAGAGGCTGTTCGGAGTCTGATAACTGACAGCTCGATAATCATCATGTACCTCTCTTTAGTTTGTACCTAGTGTTGGCAAATATACTGATTCTTTTATATAGCAGTGGCAATTCTCGGTCTCCTGTCTCTCCATTTCTACGGGGATGAATAAACCATCTAACAATCTATCTCTATTATTTGTTGTGAACGCAAGGGATGGGAGAGCTTAAGATCAGTCGCATTAACAATCTTTTTGAATCTATGCAATCAGGACTCAGGGCTAACCACTCTATTGAGACAGCTCTGATTAAGGTAACCAATGATCTTCTATTGGCAATGGACTCTGGCGCTTCATCAGTCTTGCTGCTGCTGGACCTTAGTGCTGCCTTTGCTTCTGTGGACCATAATATCTTACTAAAACGGTTGGCAAAATGGAGGAACTGTCCTCTTATGGTTCAGATCCTACAGCTCTCAGATAGGACGCACTAAATTATATATGGTGAAATGACATCAGAGCCCTTGAGTGTTAGCTGTGGTGTTCCGCAGGGTTCAGTACTTGGCCCCCTTCTTTTCAGCATTGAGGCGATATTATTCGCAAGTATAATATCAGTTTTCACGCAGATGACACTCAACTCTATCTTCCGATGGAGGAATCTGCCACACTAAACTGTGGAAATTTGGAGGCCTGCCTCACTGTGATAAAAGAATGGATGTCACTCAACTTTTTGCGCCTTAACTCTGAAAAGACTGAAATGTGAGTTGCCGTGACTTGTTCTCAAAAATTGCTGTGAACGTCGGCAAATGCAATATCACCCAGAGTGACTCAGTTAAAAATTTATATTTGACCCCGATCTATCCTTTCAAACACACGTGAAGAATATGACTAGAACAGCTATTGTCCATCCTCGCAGTAGATTAAGATTAAAACCTGCGGACACACACTCCGGAAACGAATGTACTAATGGCGGCAGCACGCGTTACTCTCCGGATGGTTCGTGCTGAAGTTGTGACATGAAGAAGGGACGTCCCATTTCTCTCACCGGGGTTGGAAACCACGATGAGCGTGCAGTGCGGACTGTGCTTCATAATCTGCGGGACGATGGATTTGAAGACGTTGACGTTCCTCTGCACCAAATTCAGCCGACTTTCGCCTTCCTGCTGGCGGACTCCGGCGGTCACCACCACCAGCCGAGAGTTGGCCGTCACTGCGTAGTCTAACCGGTAGAGGACCAGAGAGTCTCCGTTATTGGACTTGCCGTGGGAATTCCGAAAGAGAGAGAGAGAGAGAAACTAATGGGAGAAGAAAGAGAGAGAAACTTAGGGAAACAGAGAGAGAGGGAGAAAGATAGAATAAGAGACGGAAAAAGAGAGAGAAAGTGAGAAAGACATAGAGATAGTAAAAGAGAAAATAGAGACAGAGGGGGGGGAGCGTTTCAAGCTCCCGTCGTTCATGTTAAAGAGTCATCTCGTTGAGCCGTTTCCACCGCAAATCGCCCATCACTAGTAATCGCACCGCTACAATACAGCGAGGACGGCGTTTGCTAACCTTTGTCGGCCACGATCTTGGAGGTCTTGAGGAAGAGGCTGCCGTGCTGGAGGTCCATCACCTCCCCCTTCAGGCGATCCTCCATGACGTCCACCAGGGCCAGCTCGTCACACAGATCCTGGCAAAGTCCACACGACAGGTCTTTTTTTCACCAAAGCCGGCGAAGATTGCATTCGGCTGCTTGGAGTGATCAGGAGCTGCGCTGACCGATTTGGCCACCGGAGGGGCGATAGAGACGCCACAAAAGCAGACCACGTGAAAGCAGATGTTTATGGATTTTGTTGGGGGTGTCTGACACAAAACCTAGCTAAGGACACTGGCAGGGGCCTAAAGTACAACTGTGTACCATTTAGGTCAAATCAGTTCAGATAATATAGGTCACATACAAACTCACCCACACGCAAACACAAATCCGGATCTATAAACTAGTTTAGCTGGATTAAATACTATTTTTCTGGAAAATAGTTCACGGTTCAAAGTTCACAAATCCCTTAAGCGCCAGGGTCATCAAGGCACCAATAAGGACGCAATTTTGGACAGCATCCTCCACTGTTAACGGTTACTGACCTGTTTTGGGGTGCTGGCAAAGTGGGCACCATTCCATTCCCTGATAATTAGGGCCCAGTTCTTTGTCTCCCCCTTGGATAGTGCCTTGGAGAATTATTATGACCTGTCCTGATGATCTTGTGGCGTGACCGTATCACTTTTCGTCAACAGTTCTCGGTATGGTCCAATGTGAACTCTGACGGTATGGTTTGTCAGATGGGCTATATAGCTGATGCCTAGAAGTGTCCCGTAGCATGCCATCTCCATGGTCTTCCCAGTCTTGTTCTGAGAGTCCATGTCTGGCAAGTGTATATAGGAAGATGGAAGTCACCAGCGCTTGCGTGAGTCTGATCTTTGATTTCACTGCTATGTTCTTGTCCCTCCAGACGGGTTTAGGTCTGGCAAGTGCGGCTGTGGTTTAAGCTATTCCGGCCATGATTTCTGGTTCTGACCCCTCTTCTGATATGGCAGCTCCAAAATATTTTGATGAAGTGACAGGTTCAAACTCTTGGTGGTTGATGGTGATGTTTATGGTGATACCTTTGGGGTTGGTGGTCTTAATTTTGTTGTTGTACTGATGTCCATCCCAAATTGGTTGATGATTTGTCCAGGCAATTGACCAGATCTCTGAGTTTCTGAGTTCCTGCACTTCTCCTGCCAGTCCAGCGATATCATCAGCAAAACTGAAGTTAGTGTCCCCCAATGCTGACTGTACCTTCATGATCAGACATGATCCTCTCCAGGAAGATGTTGAATAAAGTTGGAGAGAGAACGCAGCCTGGTCTCACATCGACTGTGGTTCAAAACCACGCTCCAATGGTACCATCGATAGGTACTGCACTGTTTCCGTTTGCATACAGTAGTTCAATGGTCTGAACTAGTTTCTAGTCCATGTTGTACTTCTTCTAAGTGTCTACGAAATTTCAAACTTGGCACGGTTGCCATGGCGCCCAATCGGCCCCGCCCGTGTGGCGCCAGCTGCGGCTCATTGACGGATTGGCTTTCCTCAGAGCTCTCATTTTTCCTTGGTCAGTCAGTCAATGAACATCTGCCCTGTTTTCCTGTTGGTATTTCCTGTGCAGTATGTTCCCGTTTACTTTGTCCTGTTTAATATCGGTTTCCAGTTTTGTTCCTGTCTATTTTTGTCCCGTTTATTATTCTCTCCAGTTACCCGTCTAGTTGGTCCCGTTTAATTTTCGATAACCTGTTTCATTATCAATCCCGTCTGTCCCGTTCTGTCCGGTATCGATCCCATCCGTCCGATATCTCCTCGGGCAATTGGAATCGATCTCGTCGGTCTCTGGCTTCCTGCCTTTCCACGCCAGACCGCTGCCTAAGGCGCACGACTCCCCATTTCCCGTCAAATAAAAGGCTTGTGTGAGAACGTCACGCGTTTGGGTCCTGATCCTGTTCTTGACAAAACTGAACACCAACGACATAGGTCTTTGGTGGCTATTTTTCTCCCGAAGCAAGCTTTTAAGGTCGGACCTCCTATTTTTAGGACAGTTTCAAAAATACTCGGATTCCGAAGGTCTCACCCGCAGGAGGATGCTGATGGCGCAGGCCATCCCCACTTGGCCCACACCGACGACCGTCACCTTGTTCCTGGGGGGCTCTTTGGAGCTTCCCGGCACAGGACTGATGAGTTTTTGGAGAACCGACGACATGCTGCAGCTGCAGAGAACGTACAAAGAGTCATGATTAATCATCTTCATTTTGTGTTGCTCCTGTGTTTGTTAGCAAAAGCATCCATCTTACTATATGTAGGAATAAAAGTAGAAATAAATAGACCGACAAATTTATGCCATATGATTAAATGGAAGGGCAGCACGGCGGTGCATGTGCGGCACGGTTCTGAGGTCATGGGTTCAAATCCAGCGACCAACCTTCCTGTGCGGAGTTTGCATGTTCTCCCCGTGCTCGCGCGGGTTCCCTCCGGGCACTCCGGTTTCCTCCCACATTCCAAAAACCGTGCATGTCAGGTTCATTGGCCGGTTGGAATTGTCCTTAGGTGTGAATGAGCGAGCGAGTTGTCTGTCTCCGTGTGCCCTGCGACAGTTGAGGGTGTCCCCTGCCCACTGCCCAAAAATAGCTGGGATGGGCTCCGGCACCCCCGCGACCCTACTGAGGAGAAGCGGTGCACATAATAAATAGATGGCAGGATCGGTCCTCCATACAGTTCAACTGCATGAGATGGCGAAATCATTGAGCTCTTGAGCGTGTTTTTGAACATTAGCGCTGAGAAATAAGAAGAATATTCGAACGGAATCGGAAAACGTGAATTTTCGCGTGTCCGTCAATCACACGCAGCATCGGTCCAAGGCCAAGGTCGAGCGCTGGCGGGGGACACAAAATGGAGACAAGGCGCGCAAATCGAAAGATTCCGATGGACAAAATAAACGAAAATCGCGACGAAGGAAAATGATTGCGTCGGTGAAACGTCCGCAGCCATTTTTGCACGTCGGACTGCGGCGGCGATGCCATCTGAATGTCGGATTGACGGTCGACGTGCGAATGGTCGGAATCCCCGCAGGAGGCCAACGTCCCACGCTCTCGCGCGCGCACATTTCCATCTCCGTCCTATCATCGAATCACTCACCTTTTCTTTTGCTTTTGGAATCCTTTCCCGGGATCTTGTCACGAGCAGGTGGCGCGACCCAAAAGGAGACTGGCGTGGAAATGATGCGGGTGGAGGGGGGCGGGGGGGGTGTCGTGACGTGACGTGGACGGCGACGTCAGGCCGCCACCATTCCAAAAAGCTCTTTTGGTTTTGGCCTCTCGCAATAAACACCAAGTAGTGCACTTGGGGTGAGGATTACGGAACACATCTTAATCGGATGAAGAGGTTTTTCATTCCCAATCCCGATCCATTTGGAAGAACGATTCGCATAACAGCAAGCGCGGCCGGAGCAGGGGCGGAACCGGCTCGTTTTGAGGGGTGCCCGAGCGCCCCCCATATTCCGCCCAAGCGCACCCATAAAGGATAGCATTTGGAAAAACTTTCTTTAGCTTTTAATAAATGAAATGAAAAGATCTGCATTTCTATAGCGCTTTTCAAGTCAATGACTTCCCAAAGCGCTTTACATTGTGCTTCACATTTCCCAATAGCGGCCGTGCAGCCATGTAAGGCGCTAACCTGCTTATTGGGGGTAATTGGGGGTTCAATGTCTTACCCAAGGACACTTCGACATGCAACACGGACAAGCCGGAATTCGAACTGGGATCCCTTAATCCTAAGACGATCGCTCTACCTCCTGAGCTACTGCCGCCCCATATAATAAAGGACAGGACACAAAAATGAAGTATTCTTTATGTAGTATTTCTGTTGTAATATTGATGTAGCAGTATTGTTTTCTAATATCAATGTAAGAGGGTTTCTAAAGATGGGGTTCCCTTTCAGAATAAAAGCAAAATAACATACGAGGTCCCACTCAATTTGATACTAATATTAATATGAATTTTTGTCAGGACCAGAACAGAGACAGGACCCACTTGCGTACCTTTCTCTCCGTTTTATTGGGAAAAGAGTGCACACGCGATCCAGTGATGGCTGGTCGCAGGGAGTAGGTTGCCCGGACGCCGAAGTGCTATTTCCGTGGCGAGCGAAGGCGGTGTCGAGAGCGGGAAAAACAGGTCGGTCGCCGGGACAGGAGAGCAAAATACGTGGTCGAGATCAGAAAATGGGTCGAAACCCAGAAAGCTCACTCTTTTGTTCCTTCGTCTATTTCTTTGTTAATTCGTTCATTCAGTCATTTATTCACTTGTCTGTAATTCCGTGGTCCGCATTTTTTTTGCAGAGCGATAATTGTTATTTTGTTACAGTCGTATATATATATATATATATATATATATATATATATATATATATTATGTTACCGATATCTAAAAAGTAAATACATCTTTCTACTTTGCGGGTTTAGACCAGGGGTCTCCAAGGTGGTGCCCCCGGAGGACAGTTGAGGTGCTCGCGGACCTGTATTGAAAATAGCTCACCGGTGCTAGGTCATTGAGATTTTCTAGTAAAATTATTTTTCTATTGGTTGACCGAGTCTAATTAAGCCGCTTATCTAACGCCTGTGCTCTCGTTAGTTGTTTCTCCTTTTTATTGGATTGGAACTGGGAAATCTTGATCAACACTACCAGTGGAAAAGCTTTAAAAAGGAACTCCTAGCACCAGTTTCATATTGTTAAGGATGGTCATATCCAAATACTTAATATAACGTTTTTCTTTTTATTCATGGTACCCGTGGCTCAGGAAGTCATGTATTTTGATACATTTTGAAAATTCCTCTATCTTTATCTCGTTTTTCACCTCCTAGAAAAATAAAATTAAAATGAGAATAAATGAAATTCCAGTGAAACAAAAGTCGATTTAATCTATTTCTGTACTTTTGTTTTGAAAAGAAAAATGTAATTAAAATCCACAAAATGATGTGGAATATTTTTTACACTATTATATATATATATATATATCTCATCTCATCTCATTAGCCGTACCGCTTATCCTCAGTAGGGTCGCGGGGGGGCTGGAGCCCATCCCAGCAATCATCGGGCAGTGGGCAGGGGACACCCTGAACTGGTTGCCAGCCAATCGTAGGGCACACAGGGACAGACAACTCACTCGCTCATTCACACCTAGGGACAATTTGGACCGGCCAATTCACCTGAAATGCATGTCTTTGGAATGTGGGAGGAAACCGGAGTGCCCGGAGGAAACCCACGCAAGCACGGGGAGAACATACAAACTCCGCACAGAAAGTCTGGAGCTGGATTTGAACCCACGACAGGTTCCCATGACATGAACTGTGCCGCACAAGCGCTAACCACTGCGCCGCCGTGCTGCCCCATATATATATATATATATATATATATATATCATTTTTTTTGTAGTGCATCTTTAACAGCTTCATCAAACAAGATATATTTAATATATTTCCCTACACTGTACTACATCATGAGTTTATGAAAAAAAAAATGTGATTTGTTATGTGATTTCTAGTGGACCCAAAGGCAAGGAAGCAGGAAAAGGCAAGATGCTCAAAAACAGGTGTCATTTTTTTAAAAACAACAAGAATACTGTGAGAACTGAAAAACAAAAAACAAACCTCACAGAGCAGGATGGACGGATCTGCATAAGATGGTGATGATATTCAATGTTGTTCACGCCTGGGGGTGCGGAATGTCTTTCGAGGAAGAAAAATGCAAGTCAACAAAACCAAAAGTGCTGAGGCCAGCGTTTCATGGCCTTTTCACATCTAGGGTAACTTACCCGACTCACTGTGAAAGATTGGATGTCATCGCTAAGTTCCTTTCTTATTTTCTTGGGCGGACAGACACACAAAGAAACAGATTATATATATATATATATATATATATATATATATATATATATATATATCCCAAATGAAACCATGTAGTTAAGAAAAAGGAACACCCAATTCTCGTGCATCCGTACTTCCCCTGAAAGTTAGGTCGATGATATTGACTTTGAGAGGCTGAGCTGCTAAAGCTGAATCCATTTCATAAATGTGAAACCTCCAGCGTGGAAAAGTTCTCGGGTCCGGTCAACTCCGAGGACCTCTCCCGGTAGGCCGGCACCAGAGCAGAGAAGGCCGAGGAGCGACTCCGCTTCTCGAGTCTTCTTAGGAGGAACAAGCTGAAGGAGAAGCCGCTGGATAAATTCTACAACGCCACCAACGTACTGCGTCACAGCGAGCAGAGTGCAGAGGATCACAAACACAGCCCAAAATATCAGCGGCTGCTGCCTGCCCAGCCTGGAGGACATTGCCAGCTCTCGCTTCCTCAGCAGAGCGAACACGTCCCGAAAGACTCGTCAGAGCCCGGTACCCTTTTTTTCCAACTGCTACGGTCGGGCCCACGGTTCAGATCCCACAAAAACCGGCGGACAAACACCTGGGGGAAAAGCTTCTACCCCAAAGCTGTAAGCGCACTAAAGTGCAGTTGTGAAACACAGTTTTGAGTGTAATACCCCAGTTTCAAAGTGCTATACCCCGTTTTCAAGTGCATTACCTCTGTTTTCAAGTGCAACACCCTGGTTTTCAGAGCAATGTACCAGTTTTAAGTGTAATACCCCAGTTTTAGGTGTTTTACATCACAGTTTTTAAGTGCAATACTCCAGTTTTAAAATGCAATGCCTTGGTTTTTAATTGCAATAACACGGTTTTTAAGCACCATTCCCTAGTTTTGAGTGCAATGCCCCAGTTTTAAAGTGCAATACCCTCATTTTAGGTGTAATAATCCAGTTTTAAAGTGCAATACCTCCGTTTTAATTGCAATATCCCGGTTTTTAAGTGCAACACCCCAGTTTTGAAGTGTAATATCCAAGTTCTAAAGAGCAATACCTCAGTTTTTAATTGCAATGCCTCGGTTTTTAATTGCAATATCCCGGTTTTTAAGTGCAATACGCTAGTTTTGAGTGCAGTACCTGAGTTTTAAAGTGCAATACCCCAATTTAAGTGCGATAGCCCAGTTTTTAAGTGCAATCGCCCAGTTTTTGAGGGGAATTCCTCAGTCCAATTGCAGTTTCCTGGTTGTGCAGTTTTTACTTGAAATGCTTTTGACATCATTCTAAACCAGTCACGTAGAAGACGTATCTTATTGCAGAAAACTTCTTTATTTATTTTTGTACTGTTAAAGGTTTTACATTGTACTGTTTGCTTATTTAGACTCGATTTCATTTTCGTAACTTTGTGCAAATTGAAATTCTTTTGAGTGCAATGCCCCAAATTAAAATTCTTTCAGTCGTCCCGTGACTGTTACGGTTTTAAAGGCAATATCCCGGTTCGAGTGCAATATTCTGGTTTCGAATAGTTCTTATCTCAGATGTAAATACTTTATATTAGAGCTCACACAGGTTCTATTTTTTTCAATTCACGAGTTTTTATATTGCACATTCGTCTGCCAAGCGAAGCGCAACCGGAATCTCCTCGTGGGAATACGATGATAACGAAGGGGATTCTGATTCCACGCCACCAAAGTCTCAGTAAAAAAAATTTTGACCTGATCACGGCGGCGCTTGAGGGAAATATTTTACCCAGCATGCCCCGCTGAAGCTGGCGGGCGGTGACATCAGCCAATGGGACCAGCGGCTCCAGCTTCTCTCCCGTCCAATGGGACGACGGGGTGCTCGTGAGTGAACGGGCCCCACCGACGGGATGCACGGGGACCTCCGGCGTGCGGGTTCCGAGACCCACGCCTTCCCGGCATGAAGAGAAAGGATCGGAGTGGGAAGGAGGCGGAGCTTGCGCGCTCTTACATAACAAGACAAAAGGGCCGCGGCGGGAGGCCTCACCCTATTCTTTTCGGTCTTTCGGAGTCACGCCGAAGGAATTGTGTCGGCGACTCTTGAAACGAAGGGATCCTTCAGATGCCGAGGTCTCCAAAATGCTGCCCGCGGGCACCGGAGTGGCCCCGAAAGACAGTCGAGGCGCCCGCAATCCTCTTTTATGGTTGACTGAGTCTATTCAGCCCTATTTTTAATCAGTAACTTGGTAATAGCGTGATAACTATTTTACAAATATAAATCCATAAATTCCAGGTGACAGGCTTCACGGCCAAAAACATATATTGATCGTTATTTTTGAGCAATTCATTAAGAAAATTAGATTCTATTTGTGTATTAAACACATTGACTTATTTATCTTTTATTGATTTATTTTCTAGGAAATACAACAAGCCAAATTCAAATTCATAGGTTTTCGAGCAAATAAGCAAAAACATTTTTTAGCTAGCTCTCCGGATACCTTTTTAGCTGGCTATCGTCCTCCATTTCTACTTTTTCATATTTTGCAAGCTATCTAGCCAACATTTGATCTTTTCTTGCCAGTTATCAAGCTAAAGGTTGTCCTCCTTTCGAGCTAGCTTTTCGAATCTTTCTATCTGGCTGTTGAGTTGGCTTTTTACTCCTTTAGCTAGCTATCCTGCTACCTTTCAGCTTTGTAGCAAACTCTCTACCTTTTTAGCTACTTAGCAAACTGTCTAGCTAGCTTTTTACCATTATTTTTTTTTGACATGCGATCTCGCTAACGTTTTATCTTAATTCGTTAACTGTTGTCCTCCTTTTTAGCTATCTTTTTTCAATCTTTTTATCAGACTATTGGGTTGGCTTTTTGCTCTTTTAGCTCGCTATCCTGCTACATTTTAGCCTCGTAGCTAGCTATTGTCCTACATTTCTACATTTTTATATTTTGCACGCTATCTAGCTTACATTTAATCTTTTCTTGCTAGTTATTAAGCTAAATTTTGGCATCCTTTCTAAACGACTATCTAGCATTCAGGCTATTTTGTTGGCTTTTTAATCCTTTAGCTAACTTCCCTGCTACCTTTTAGCTTTGAAGCTAGCTATCTTCCTACCTTTTTAGCTACTTAGCAAGCTTTCTAGCTAGCTTTTTACATTTTTTTTTTGCATTGCAATCTAGCTAACATTTTATCTTTTTTGTTAGTCTATTAGTTAAATGTTGTCCTCCTTTCTAGCTAACCTTTTTTAACCTTTCTATCTGGCTATTTGTTGGCTTTTTACTCTTTTAGCTGGCTGCCTTTTATTCTTTTCTAGCTAATCATCAAGCTACATTGTAGCTATTTAGCAAGCCATCTAAAGAAGTTGCTATATTAGAAATGCATACGAAAGCGCTAATTGGTAACAAAAAGTAGCTCAATGCTTGAAAACGTTTGGAGACCACTGTTCTCATCAGAGTAAGAAATGATTGTACCCCAAAAAATAGTCTTTGATGATAAATGGGAGATTGTCTGGTCAGAGCAACATTTCATTTTTTTCCTAAATAATGTTTTCAAAACAGTGCAAGCTAGGTTATTTGGTTATATATGGGCGAGGGAAAGAAGTACGCGCAGTGTGTATAGCTCCGCCCCTGCCTACAGCTCACCCAATCAAATTGCTCTAAATGGTTTCCTAGGGCTTTTTGGTGTTTACAGTTTGTTTTGTGGCTTTTCATCATAAATAGACCAAATATACAAAATATACAAAATTACAAAATAAAAAAAAATAAAAAAGGAAAATAAAATAGAAGAGAATAGAAGGCCTTAATTTTCTTTACACAAAGTGTTTTAGTGGTTGAAGTCACTTCTAATAATTAAAACCTGGTAATAACATAGCAATAACATAAGTTCTTATTTTTTTTTAACGGTCAACCATTTCGATATACAATCGGCAACCAAAAGTAGGCGAGGAGACCCCTGCTCTAGAACGATACGAGTTGCAGTCTGGAATGCCGCAAGGCTTTCAAATGGATGAATGGACGCATGAATGCACGTTTGATCCCCTTTGTACTCGTTAACCCTTTCCTTTGTCGGCCCGCGAGAGCCTCCGACGAGCAGCCGAGCGTACAACGGGCAAAATCCAGGCCCGAAATAACGGCTGTTGAATGCTAATCGAGTCCACTCGGAAAACATCTTTCGCGAGGTGTCGGACGGACCCAAATGCAGAACACGAGGGGACGGGATACAAGGGATGTCATCAAACGCTTCTCGGGGGACGTTTATTCAACAGCGACTCGACCTTTACTGGCGAGAAAGGGGTACGGAACTGCTGAGGAGATCTTGAGAGGGAGGCTTGCGGTGGGAAACTAGAGAGGGGTTGGTTTGGGGGTGGAGAAAAATATTGAAATTGAGATTCGGTTGTACCTTTTAGAAAGACGCCTTGGATGCATGGAACAAAGAGGGAACTGAAAAAGGTGGTTTGAGTGGCAGGTCTTGGTGTGGGTGAACTTGGAACAAGGAGGGAATTAAAGGAGCTCGTGAGAGGAAAAGCTTGCATTATAGAAAAGCATTATAATGCACGTGGGATTAAAAAAGAGCTACAGTTGCAAAAATGATAATAATAATAATAATAATAATTTCCTTTGTACAGGGAGTGCAGAATTATTAGGCAAATGAGTATTTTGACCACATCATCCTCTTTATGCATGTTGTCTTACTCCAAGCCGTATAGGCTCGAAAGCCTACTACCAATTAAGCATATCAGGTGATGTGCATCTCTGTAATGAGAAGGGGTGTGGTCTAATGACATCAACACCCTATATCAGGTGTGCATAATTATTAGGCAACTTCCTTTCCTTTGGCAAAATGGGTCAGAAGAGGGACTTGACAGGCTCTGAAAAGTCAAAAATAGTGAGATATCTTGCAGAGGGATGCAGCACTCTTAAAATTGCCAAGCTTCTGAAGCGTGATCATCGAACAATCAAGCGTTACATTCAAAATAGTCAACAGGGTCGCAAGAAGCGTGTAGAAAAACCAAGGCGCAAAATAACTGCCCGTCAACTGAGAAAAGTCAAGCGTACAACTGCCAAGATGCCACTTGCCACCAGTTTTGCCATATTTCAGAGCTGCAACATCACTGGAGTTCCCAAAAGCACAAGGTGTGCAATACTCAGAGACATGGCCAAGGTAAGAAAGGCTGAAAAACGACCACCACTGAACAAGACACACAAGCTGAAACGTCAAGACTGGGCCAAGAAAAATCTCAAGACGGATTTTTCTAAGGTTTTATGGACTGATGAAATGAGAGTGAGTCTTGATGGGCCAGATGGATGGGCCCGTGGCTGGATCGGTAAAGGGCAGAGAGCTCCAGTCCGCCTCAGACGCCAGCAAGGTGGAGGTGGGGTACTGGTATGGGCCGGTATCATCAAAGATGAGCTTGTGGGGCCTTTTCGGGTTGAGGATGGACTCAAGCTCAACTCCCAGTCCTACTGCCAGTTTTGATGGTCCCTCATCAAATGTGAGATTTACAAGGAGGGAAAACAGTACACCTCTCTGAACAGTGTCTGGGAGGCTGTGGTTGCTGCTGCACGCAATGTTGATCGTGAACAGATCAAAACACTGACAGAATCCATGGATGGCAGGCTTTTGAGTGTCCTTGCAAAGAAAGGTGGCTATATTGGTCACTGATTTGTTTTTGTTTTGTTTTTGAATGTCAGAAATGTATATTTGTGAATGTTGAGCTGTTATATTGGTTTCCCTGATGAAAATAAATAATTGAAATGGGTATACATTTGTTTTTTGTTAAGTTGCCTAATAATTATGCACAGTAATAGTCACCTGCACACACAGATATCCTCCTAAAATAGCTAAAACTAAAAAAGCCCCACTCCAACTTCCAAAATATTCAGCTTTGATATTAATGAGACTTTTGGGTTCATTAAGAACATGGTTGTTGTTCAATAATAAAATTAATCCTCAAAAATACAACTTGCCTAATAATTCTGCACTCCCTGTATTGTCATTCTTTGTAACAATGTACACAGAACGAAATGTCGATACACCTGACCCGTTGTAGCGAGCCGATGCAGCCGCAGCCAACAGAGGGCGCCGCCATTTTACCAATGTTATAAGTCTTAGGTATGACTCGGCCGAGGCGCGAATACATTTAAATGTTTAAAGAATATTTCGTAGAACCTAAATGAGGACATCTGGTTTCACCACAAAAAAATAAATGGTCATCGTGTTGTCCTCACTCACTCAACAAAAAAAGAAAAAAAACTCTGTATATTCCCCTTTTTTTCCTTAAATCAAAATGACCAGCAAAACCCAAACTGCAGCAAGTACCGTATACACTTGCATATAATTAAGATAGACGATTTAAAATATTAATAAAGCGAGGGACCTTACTATCAATCATTTTTAAATGATGTAGTTAAAGACTAAAAGACTAGTAGAAAAGCCAAAAATATAATATTTTCAAACCATGTAGCGCAGTTTCTAGCTGCCCACCGTTTTCATATTCAGCAATCACCGCTTTCCCTTCCTTTAATACGAACTCTCTCCATTATCAAGGGCAGAAAAGGGAAAGACAACCCACAAAATCACAATGAAAAGAGATGTGGCCCCTCTTAAACGCTGGGATCGACTGAGGAGCTAAAAGAGATGGAGCAGGGCGCCGTCGCCATCTACTGTCGAGGAGTGTAATCGACCCTCTTAGCATTAAGGAACGGGCCTGCGGGGTGCGAAAAGACAGGTCCGCGACCCACTTTTGGCTCCCGAGCCACCGGTTCACAAACACCGCACCCTACTTTTATACGGAATAACACCTCATCCTAAAAGCGGCGTATACGGCTAGCAAACTATCCTTCGCGTCTCTGGCGGAAACCCGGCGTACTTTTGCGGGGTTTTTTTCCGCAAACGCGCGGCGTATTTTCTTCAACGGCGTCACGGCGACGACCCAAATGGCTCCCATTTGCCGTGACCCCCCCTTTCGCCGGCAGACCCCGCTGGGCTAGCGCTAAGGCGCGCGGCATACAAAGTGGCTACTTTAGGAGCTAGCAAATGGATTTGTCATCGCGTTGCCGTACGGAAGCGGACGACGTACCGTGACCCCGGGCCGAGCGCGTTCCCATTTAATGATGCCCACGGCGAACCGCGCCAGCGTCTTTACCGGTTTTCCATACGTGGCATTAGCGGGGGGACATTTTAGGTTTAGGGTGGGCAAACTACGGCAGGCGGGCCACTCGCGGTCCCGCCGGCCCTCTTCGTCCTTCCCGCCAAACAAAAAAATGGGCAAACTATAATGAAGAAATATAGAATAGTAAACAGAGTACTAACAATAAAAAGTGTTTTTTTTTTGGTGCCAACTTTGTCACCAAAATACTACAAAATTAAGTATCTAACCGAGTGCTTAAATACAAGGACCTAAAACATATTTGTGTCCTCGTTCTGATAATACGATAGAAAATGCCACAAAAATACTATTACAGTAACACTGTGATGCAAAATTACAAAGACAGAAATATTGCAACAGAAATACAACAAAAATATAACTACAGTTATATTAAAGACACTACAAAATACTACAAAGATAATCGTAAGGAAATACTTAAACAAAAATACCACGACAGTAACACTATGATACAAACACCTTGCTACATATACATGACTACAGAATTACTACAAAAATACAACTACAGTAATAGTAAAAATGCTAAAAACATACCAGTATAGAAATACTTCTACAAGACTATCACGATAGTAACACTATAATATCAAAACACGGCTACATAAATATTACAACAGAAATACTCCAAAAATATTTTTACAGATATATTATGACATAGTACAAAAATACTACAATAATAGTATAGATATACTACAACAAATGTGCTCTGGAAATGCTACAAAAATACTACTTTGGAAATACTACAAAATACTTTATTTGAAAAGTACTGTAATACTATGAAAACAATTCTACAGAAATACTACAAAAATACAACTAAAGCAAGAACACAAAAATACTAAATATACACAACTACGAATCTACGAATGACATAACACTAAAAACCCTCCAAAAGTGCTACAAAAACTACAGAAATATTTGAAATATATCTACATAAATACAACTACAGTAACACTACAGATATTTTACAAAAAATCGACTACAGAAGTCCTACGAAAACAGTATTGCAAAAATACGACAACGTGGTGCTCGGAATCAAATGGACTGAACCATTTCAACCATTAGCTTATCCTGTCCTTTCTTATGGGAGTTTTTTAAAAATGCTCTAATTCTTGGGAGTGATTGGGTTCAACTTGAGCACCCCTTACATGCTTACTTTTAAGGAGGAAAAAAACCAAAGCACATAAATGCTCTTTAGAAGCGTTTTCATGATTGTCTTGTCAATGTGGTACAGAGGCTAGTGTGTCATTCCACGCACTGCCACCTACCGGTCAAATACAGAATGCCTCCAAGTGGTACAAAAAAACTCACTGAGGGGGAAAAAAATCCCATTTATTTGACCAGTAAGCAAAAATACATGAACTATCATACTGCTGTATCTTTATAAATATAAGAAGAAATGTGTATTTGGAATCCCCTTTCAGGTGGCGCCATGTTTGTCCGCCATCCTACCGCCACGGTGGACCTCGCTCGTACCAGACAACAGTGCCATCGAGTGGCCAAATACAGCACTACACATTGGGGTCTTAAATCGTGTATAGATCCCTAGATAATAATAATAATTTCCTTTGTATTGTCATTCTTTGTAACAGTGTACACAGAACGAAATGTCGATACACCTGACCCGTTGTAGCGAGTCGATGCAGCCGCAGCCAACAGAGGGCGCCGCCGTTATAGCAATTAGGTATGTCTCGGCCGAGGCGCGAACCAGCGAACACCCAGTCTCAAAGCGGGCACACTACCATCTAGGCTACTGATGTCTCAGAGACATCAAATACATCTGAATATTTAGTTTTTAAGATTCAATTCCAACTCTAGGCAAAAGCTAATTCTTCAGCACATTTTACTGTGTGCCCTTCGGTGATTTGGTGAAATCTCTAAAACCTTTATCAAAATACTTACAATTTCTCTCCCCCCCATAGTGACTTAACATTCAGGCCCATTTTTATCCCAAATCACGGTGTCAATACAAGAGAGCACTTTTTGAAAATGTCATGAGAAGGATAGAGATGTATTTACCTTGGGCGCAAAAGCCTCCAGGTGCTAGGCTGGGGTTTTCATCTGTTGACAGTTTGTTCTGTGGGTTTTCACATTATAACAAGTCTCTGAAGTTCTCTTAACGTTAGCATGTCAAACAGTTGAAGACGGTAAGTGTCATGGCATCCCAACCGTGACGTTCCCTCTTAAGTACCCGAGTGCAGAGCCGACCTGAGACTTCATGGGGCCCTAAGCAAAATGGGATCGGATCATTTGCATACCTACTAGAACCCATTCCATGTTGTACTCCAGGAGTGAGTAGGGGGCCGCACTGGGTCCAAAAGTTTTGGCCAAGGGACCGACCTTGGAAAAAGATATCCATGCAGACATTTCCATGACGTAATTCTCTTGAACTGGTCTCACCAAATTGGTTTTGAAACCATCGCAATTAAAGTTCATCAAAATATAAGGTCCCTGTTTTAAGCAATTTATTTGATATTTAGTTTAAGGGTTACACTAGTTGTACGTTTTTCAAGTATTTTAGTATATCTGTCGTCAGATTTTTGTTGAAGCGCAGTCGTGTTTTGAAGCATTACTGAAGTTTTTGGTACCGTTACTGCAGTTGTTTTCTTGGTAGTTTTTCCATAGTAGTAACATCTTAGTATTTCTGTAGTATTTTTGTTGTATTACGATCGTAGATATTTTGTTGTATGTCTGTAGTCTTACAGTACTAACAATTTTAGTATTTTTGTACTGGCTTTGTTGTATTCTTGCTGTATCCGTTGTAATAGTATTTCTGTAGCAATAATTTTCTGGTGTTTTGTATTATGAAGTGGTACTTTTGAAGTATTTCTAAAGCAGTATTTTAGAAATATTTTTTTTTCTTAAATTTTGAAGTTTTTACATTGTATTGTCATATTTCTCCCGTAGTTGTTTTTGTAGTAATTATCGAGTAATATCTCTATAGTATTTTGTATCGTACTATTTCTCCTTTTCCAGTGGAAATCAAAATAAAATAAGTCGTCCCTGTTTTTATGCACTTTATGTGATAGTTTTGCAGTATTTCTGTCCAAGTTTTGTTGTAGACACACGAAAGTGACAATAGGCGCAAAGTCTGCTTCAAGTAGCCGCTTAGTTTGCCTATGCCTTCGTGTCACAAAACATGCTTTTGGATGTGTTTTTCTTAACTGTTATCAGAATGTATCTTACTGCATTATGTGTTCTGTGTAGCACTATTTAGTTACTCTATATAACATGCTAAAGTGGGCATTTGCACGTCACACTGGGTATTTGTATATTGGATTCTTTTGGCTTTATTATTGTATTGTTCTCAGCTCAGGGATGCTGCTGGAAATGTGAATTTCCCTTAGGGGATGAATAAAGTATCTATCTATCTATGTTGAACTATTAGAGACTGATACTGAAACCCAATGTGAAAAAAATCCTTGGCAAAAAAAGACCGATTTCATCAGCAAAATACATTTAAGACATACTTTCCTTGAAATTGCTTTCATTTATAGATAATCAAAGTTCATGTAATATCAGGTTCAATGGATATATCCATTGATAGTGGTAAAGGAAGTAGATACTATTAATATTACTGATACCTTAAAAAGGCTTGCATGAAATATCTTGTTTTTGATATCTCACTGGGTTAAAACGCTACGTATCATCTTAATCATACAAGGACAGATTTGTTTAAAAGCAAGCTTTTGGGAATGTGAATACTTCATATTGTAGTTTTTTAATCCCATACGAACTGATATCGAAAGAACACCTACTCCTCGTCCTAATCAATTCCTGAAAACGGTTAACCCTCAGAGTCATTCCAGGCCTCAACTGAATTTGTGCCCGTGTACTTCCATTTGCATTTTGATCTGCATTTTGGCGCCTGTCCCTAAAACACGTTTGAACCATCTTTGATTTGAGGTCATTCGACAGTTTTTGCCACTTAGCAGGAAAGCTCACTATAGAAAAACTTTCAACTGGCCACCTTCACCAATATATGTGCCTTAAGCATGGAACAAATGACCAGTTTTGGGTTCCAATGAAACAAGAGCGGCCAAATATGTGCACCTATCTACATTTGTTTAATAGACACTTTCTACAAACCTTATACACGTCACTTTACTATATACAAATTGCTGACCCAAACAGGCAATGAAACCACAAGAATATACTAGCTGTTCCAAGGGGGAAAAAAACTATGGATAACTGTTGTTTTTTTTTTTTTTAATTCCATATATTGTGTTATCTGTTGTAAGCTGCTAGTACAAACAAAAATCAATATAAGCGAGGACTACTTTTGATGAGACAGCCTCACGGTGCCAAACTTTACGGGCATCACCGTCATTTGACAGCACTATCAACGCAGGATTTCGAGATCATTTTGTGGACTTTGTTTGCTCTTAAATTGGTGGATTTGGCTTCGTGGCAAACGAATGAAAATAAACCTTCCCGAGGAAATCTTTTTAATTTGGTGACAGCGGGGAAAGAAAAAAGAATCAAACAAGTGTTTTACACCAAGGAATATTGTTTGTCCATCTTTCAAAGAGCAAAGACGGACAAGACCGGTATATCGGTAACTTCATTCTGTCTATGAAATATACATGATCGTCGCAACCCCATTTGTTGAAACAACTGGACCGAGGGCATAAATATAGAAGACCGCTTTCCGCACCAAACTCGAGCGGGGAAAGGAGTCGTCGTCTTTAAACGGCCACTCGGGACCCATTACTCCACGCCGAGCTTCTTCTTCAGGGACTCCGGCATCTCGGGGGGAGGCGGGCGAGGCAGACGGAAGTACACCTTGACCGAATCGTAAATGAACCACTGCAAGGCCGTCAGGGTACCGATCATGATGATACGGGCCACCAAACCCTTCCATACGCCTGCGCACAACAATGAGACACAAATCAGTTTGCCGTCATTCCGGACGACAAGCCGCACGATACGACGCGTCTATTTCCCCCCGACAAAGTAAAACATTGTTCCGCCTTTAGGACGCTCGTCCCTCAGCGCTCGATATAAATTAAATTGGTATACGAGGGATCGTGACAAAAACATTCTTGAAACAAAACTCGATTTAGTGCAGCGACTACCATCTAGATGCCCGAAATATCACAACAGACTGTAGACACGCAGAAGAGTTCAACTCATCTTAAGCTTTGCCGCCCCTTGGGCGTACGACAAAGTCATAGAAAACCAAGTAATGCCACTACTACATGAAAAAAAACCATTAGACATGCCAACACTAGTGACAAATTTGGAGGGGTACGCAATCATTATCAGGCTGACAGTTATCAAGACTGATAACAGCCTAATGACTCGAGTTTTAAGCCCGATTAGGAAAATTATACCCAATGATGAGTCACTAACAGCCACACTTAGGTAATCAAATTCCAAGAATTTATGTATGATTTTTAAATGCAGTAGTAGAGCTTGGTTTCCTCTCCATCACTTTGGCTAGGTTGCCACGGCCTGATGCTCAATTTTTGGGGTGGAATCCAATTTTTGTTGAGATCTTTCACATTTCAAACTAAATACAACTTCATCTCCAGCGTGAACACCACACGACTGTACCGCATGCACAGGAAAGGACACGTGGCATCACACACAATGCGCTCGTGTTTGCAGATGTACTCATGGATGTTAACAGCGGGCCGCCACCTCCCGGCCCCCAAATATTAATTTCAATCCAAATCCTCAATTTTACCCCATTGAATTCAGTTTTTGTGGTGGGATTTGAATTTAAATACTCTAGATGTGTGCCGTTTGAAAAGACTTTATCAGATTAAATACAGGCCACGCATGCGCAAAAAAGCATACAAAAAAAACTAAGAAGAAAAATAAGGATTTCCCGGCAGTGTGAACCTAGCCTTTGTCGTGTGCACAAGGCACGGGCGGATTGAAGATCGACCCCACGGCTCTCCATGTCTAAAAGCTGTGTCTTTACGGGCTTCTGAATTTAAGTCAGTAAAGTACATCAGTTTTGTTTCGAGAATATTTTTGTCGCACGTGTTCGTATATGGTACAACATTGCCTTCTAACGGTATTTTGTTCAGTGCCCTGAAAAAATGTCCGTCCACCGGGCTAGCAACACTGGTTGGGTTCCTGTCTGATAAGGACAGGCTTCCCAGTGGTGCAGTTGGGCCGGGAGACAGGTATAATGCTCTTACACGCCAATGACTCAAACACCTCCAACAGAACAGCCAGAAAGCTGCCGAGGGGCCGCGCCCAAGGGCACAGCGCCCTCTAGAGGTGGCTCTAAGGAACGTGTAGATGAGAAACCCTTTCCAGCCTCGATACTGACCTCTGGGTCCAAGTTTCTTTAAGACCTGGGCAGCGGTGCTTCCCTTTTCCTTGTTCAGCACGGACACCACAGAATCAGCAGGGTGGGACACGATGGCGCAAAAAACACCAGCTGGACACACAGAAATTTCATGAATTACTCAAACGGGATTGGGAAGAGGGGAAGAAAACATCACACCAAAAGATGGCCATCTCCATTGTGGTGCCTGCAGGCACCATCTAGGCCCCTAACAGCATCGGAGTAGCTCGCGGACCAGCTTTGAAAATACCTCGCCAGTGATTTTTCAGGATATTTAATTTCTAAATGGCATGCGAAATCATTGACGTGATCGGTGTCTTTGAAAACTATGGTTTAAGGGCTTATTTGAACCCTGCTACCAATAATTACAACCGGATAAAAAAAAAAAAAAAGTTTTTTATTTTGGGAATGCATTTCCTACCAGAAGCCCTCCGCGCTAATCAGTAACAAAAAAAACGTAGTTCAAAAAAGTAGGCGACACCTGTTCTAGTTATACAAGAGTAAATGTGATCATATTCAGTTTTTTAAAATATTTTCCTGATATACTAAAATTATATTTGTTTTTCTCTTGAAATATATTACAACTGTATTTTTATTTAGGGGTTATGACATCTTATCATCACAATTACAATTTCCAATTATTTTTAAATTGATTAAACAACTGTTTAGATCAGGGGCCCCAAACCTTTAAGCAAAGAGCTACATTTTGTTATCAGTTAGCTTAAAGGCCATCCAGTTTTGTATACATTTCTTAATTTATCATTATTATTACTATGTTGTTAATATGTAAAAAGAACTCATCTAAATAGGTAAACCACAAATACACAACCTTCAACTTCCGACACACTCACTCAGCTGTAGCTAGATCTAACAACCAGGTTAAGATGAGTGATCAACAGTTGTAACGAGGAAAGTAAAAGTCAATTACCGATGTAACCGGCGACAAAGGTGACCACCAGTTGCTCAGATTTGGTGCACTCGCTGCGGGGCTTGGGAACCACGTACTTGTAGAGCATTTCCACCGTGCGCTCGAAGCAGGCGAATTTCATCATGGTGTAAGGGATCTGCCGCATCCAAAGAGGTACCACACCCTTGTAGAAACTACAAGGTCAAAACAATGACGCGAGTAAACCACCAAACAGAATTCAGATAAAGAATGAGTACAGAGTATTTCTTTAACAGGCAAAAGCAAATGTCCGTTCCTCAAGCACGCATCGCCGGTTTATGAGCCGTTTGAAGCAAACGAGTCCGCCAGCGTTGCAGATAAGCCGAGAAACAGGGAGATTATTCTCACACGCCAATGACTCAAGCACCTCCGACGATACAGCAAAAAAGCTGCCGGGGGTCTCTGCTCAGAGCAGAGTGCCCCCCAGAGGTGGATCTAAGGAACGTGTTTTCTACGCAGCTTCCTACTAAGAAAAGACGCCACTTACGCCCAGATGCCCTCCTCGGAATACATCTTGGGGACGCACTCTCGAAGGGTGTTTGCGTAGCCCGGCTGAGTCTGGATACGCACTTTGACAGCCTCCATGGGAGCCAGGGCGATGTCGGCAAAGAACTCTGCGCTGGCCGAGGCGGCGAGGTAAAGCGAAGTTCTCCACATGTAGGAATTCTCCTAAGGTGCAAATACAGTGGCATGAAGCCGACGAAAACGGGTCATTCTGGAGCTTTCTTTAACACGAATTCGAGTAAAACAGACATGGTACTCGCCTCTCCGATAAGGTCACTGTAAAAGATCTTAAACACTTCATAGAAGCCAAACTTGCAGAGACCCTGCATGGAGTAGCCAATAAAGGTAGGCGCCCAGCCCTTTGCCAAGCCTCGGACGCCGTCCTCCCTCACAGTCACGGAAAAGCCATTTCCGATGCTCTTATACTTGTTTGGGTCCACCTACAAAAACAAACAATATCGTAAGGACCATGCCATCGATTGTTTTCCTTAAACTCTTTCCCTCACCTTAAAATTTGTATTTCCAAGAATGCGCAAGTATTTTAAATGGGGCTGACAATTTAGAAATGTTTCTCAAGTAGAGGTCGACTGATTATCGGAATCGATATTTGACCGATATTGGCTATTTTTTATTCAGCGGGCTGCTATTTAAGCCACGAATAAAAGCAGAGCTTTCCCTACCTTGCTCCTTGCTTTAACTCCTCCCCTTCCCCCGTTGCTTCAATATACAGGTAAGTCACATGTCAAATTTTATTTATCAGAAAAAAAAAACAACTAGGAGGCATGCAAGTTTCTATGTACATTTATACAAGTTACTGTTAAGCCTATTTTTTCCCTGCAATGCTAATTTTTGGTTTAAGTGAAAGAATAATCGTGTTAAAATTCTTATTTACAATAAAAGGTCTCAAACAATTAATGTTGTATATTTTAATAAATATTTCACAAATCTTTTTGCATTGTGAAAGTTTCTTGTGGCAATTTCCAAGCTTTTACAGCAAACGAATATCGGCTCCAAAAATCGGTTATCGGCACCCTTCATATGAATAATCAGTAAAACCCATATCGAACGATCTCAAATGTGGGGCGCCACGCAAGTAGGCAAAGTGGGCTGTGAGATTGCAGGGTCTGAGTTTGGTGTGCCGCAGAAACTCAAAAAATGTAAGTCTTCAAATTATTTTGGGTATGTTGCATACAATATTTTTAGACGGTGACAATTTTAAGTTCTTGTTTTACCCCTCAATAAGTTGAATAACCCAAGTAAAAACATTGCAACAAAATTACCAATTCAGAGATTGTGATGCTTTTGTGTTATCGCATCTATTGACAATTTCAACAAAAACACGACCTACACCGAGTATTTTTGAGGCAATTTTGAATTCGAACGTCTTTATTGTCATCCATATCAATGTCGCTAATCATTGAATGAGTGAAATATTTATTCCGAAAATAAGTCAACTTTTTATGCAAAGAGGTTACTACACAAGGCACTCTAGAGTAAAATACTTAAGAAAAAAAAAAAAAAAACATCCTGCGTGTGGTGTTCCAAGGTTCTCGATGGAAAAACATGCCTCCACTCAAAATAGTTAGAGTAAAAAAGATTCAGAAGAAAAGTTTCAATTATGAGTGGGAAGCTTAGCATGCCAATATTTAGTGTCAAAACATTTGCATATTGCTTGCTACGTTTCAAATTATTTTCTAGCTCCTGGGTAAGGGTTAACTTGCTGAAACAACCAATCATTACAACATTTGTCAGCAGTGGGACAATCGTGCCTCAATCGCAGGCTTCTAAAATACGATTCATTCGGGTTCCAAACTAGCGAGGAGCTGCAAGTTTGAGGAGGGGGTCCCCTTCCGGTTAATGGTCGTCAAGTGTAAATTTCCATACGAACCTGCAGACGACACTTGACAAGGTCGAGCGGTACGACCGCAGTGTGCGTGAGGCCGCAGCTCAGGATCCCCCCAAAGCCGCACAGGGCATAGTACTTTGAGGAGCCAAACTCGCAGCTAACTTCCTCTGTGATCAAAGGGGACAACAAAACATGCAACATGCCAGGGTCACATGCAACACACACGAGACAAAAATAAATCAACACCATTTCAGAGACACATAACAGAAGAGTCTAGTTATATATTATTCAAGACGTTTGACTTGATTGCAATTCCAGAGTTCAAAATATACCTCGTGTTTCCCATACCACGTCAAACCCCGACATGTTACAATTGATGGTCCTCTCATTCCCTTTTGGTTAGTGCGAGTGTTTTTGTTCGCACAGGTTCACAAGAGATTGCGATACGGAGGTCAAAAATTTGTTGTGTGGTTTGTCTTTCAGGGATTCTGTGTTGCTCAACTTTTAAGTTACTTATCACACAAAAAGTTTCAATTAAATGTCCACTTTAAAGTAAAAATATAAAGGCTAGTATAATATAGTACAATCATTTTTATTCATTCAATTCAACTGAATCTTTTTGTTCCATGCGGGGGGACACCCAGGGAACTCTCGACTATCCACCCAGCGGGGTCTCACAACATTGTATGGGAGACAATGTACCGAAAAACGACAACACTCTTAAGATTCTTATTTAAACAGACTCTTCTGTTATTTATGGCTCCCCCAAACATGCCATCATTTGTTGGAACACCAAAAATCTCATGGATAGTGATTTCTTGTCATGGACCACAGTGATGTTTTGAAATGTTAAGACATTTAAATAAGACACTCAAATGTTTGAAATCTACATAAGCTTGCATAACAGTAAACGTATAACAGATCATCAAGCACTTACTAGGTGTGAACTTGAGCAAAGCATCAGTGTAGTCCAAGACATTTACAATAATCATAATCATTCAGTTTGTAGAATCATACATATGCAAAATAAATGGACATAATTGTACCTGACAGGACACCTCTGATTTACCTAAGAGTCCAAAGATTAATTGGGCAAAAACCACTTGCACTGAACCCTAAGCTCCAATCCATATTGGTCCAGCACCAAAAAAAATAAAATGGTAAATGACTGGTCACTGCTTAAGAACGTATTTCATTCCGGTCCCTTTGACCTCACTAGTTAGTTGACCAAAAAGGAAAACCGCGTATGTTCTGTGGGCGTCGACAATCAAGTAGGGGCATGCAGCCATGGAATGATCACTCCCACGATGCATGCTGGATAAGGGGCGAGGGCATCATAAGTGGACCGTGAGCATTTTGTACATGCAAATTCAAAATGGATTCAACAAAACGGGGGTCATGAGCGGTGGGCAAAAACTGACACCGAGCCAAAAAGACAGACCTGCATTCTGCATTTGACCAGATCGAGGGGAACGACCGCTGTGTGGGTTGTGCCACAGCTCAGAATTCCCCCAAAGCCACACAGGACCAAATACTTCTGAGAGCCAAACTCGCAACTGTCCCCCTCTGGAGAAAGAGGTCAGATTTAAAAAGGGAGGGGAAGAATCCATAATATGAAATGAATGGTTTGTGTTCGAAGCACAATGGAAATCCACGGGGTGCTTCTGATCATGTGAAATCCATTCAATGACACGATTTTGAACTTATGAAAAGGATGTCATTTGGGGAAACTTAAGGTATTGTACATACAAATGTTATTTTGAGCTATTCATTCTCAAAAGTAAGAATGACTTCATAAGAATAGATATTTAAAAATATAATTTCACTAAAAGGAAACTTTAAAATAGGTTGGTGTTGCTGAATTTATTCAAATGCTTATTTTTATATACTCCAACCCAGATCAAGGGACATAGCTGAAAATATTTTCACAGGGGCTACGTCACAAAATCTTTGAGAACTACTAGTTTAAAGTGTTGTACATGTTTGTGTTACAATGTACTTTGCAAAGGGCAACTATGTTGTGAGAAAAACAAAGGAACCCGAGCAAATTTCAACCCTTTGACGATGAAGCAGTCTCAACCACTATCGAAAGCTGCACTGGACTTTTTAGCTGCATCCGAGCATGTCCTTGATTTTGTTGGTTTTTCAAGTAAGTAAAAGAACCAACAATAAATATTGGATATAATGTCCCTGAAGAAAAAAAAAATACTGCCTTTGGTGTATTATCGCTTAATAAGGGGAGCATTTGGCGGAAGTTGACAGGTATGCATAATTAACCCCTATGTTGTCACTACGGATATCCAGAAAGCTTAAAAGGGCCGAGCAAAAATACACATAATGGTTCGATTGGGTCACCTGCTGTCTATCATTTATATTCTTCCTTGATCTTTATATCATTTCTTTTCAGTGTCAATACAGCATAAAGCACATTCAAGTGGTCAATAAATGCACACAGTTTCTTTGAAAAGAGTTACAAATCGTAAGATAACGATTGCTGCAAAACATTTTGCCTTAGTTCACACTGGTATAGTAGAAACAAATGTACGGGAAGAACTCCACATGGGTGCCCTTCCTTGTCCTCCATTAGCGGCTTAGCTGTAGAAAGGGCCCAAGGACTTGGAACGCTTAAAAAGCACGATTTGTCGATATCGGGATACGTTACACTGTGTATACTTGCAAGAAGGAGTAAACGTAGTACGGGCCACTAATAAAAAATAAATCAAAGCTTTGCGGATGTTGCCAACACGAAACCTGCAGACGGCCTGCAGAAAGGAGGTTAGATTCTTTACCGTCTGCCGCGGCCGCCGCTGCCAATCGACGTGTTTTCTGTCCGCTCGGCCGCGGTTCCTCGGGTTTGTGAAGTGTGAAGAGGGGGGCGCTGAACGGATTGTTCCGTGCAAGGTGCATCAGAGTAGACGGATACATGGTGCTGCTGCTTGTCGGCGGAACTCTGCTGCAATCGGCAAAACGTGAGCATGAATTGGGTCCGTTCTATTAGTACTTTTAATAATCATGCCACACCCGGGATTCTTCCATTATTGTTTGATTCTAACAATCATGAGCAATGTAACGTGTTCGTCATAAGACTATTACAAGCCCGGGCCTGTTTCATTCCACGCATGCTATCCTAGCTTAAATGCTACACTGCAATGCTAACATGACCGCTACAAGGTGGAACGCTTGTCCTATGTCAAAGAAGGAACCGCGAACGTTAACAAAACGATTTAAGGTGTGGACATTCCGTGAAATGCCAACCGAAAAACAATACAAAGCACGTAGATAACGTAGGGGCATTTTAAAAGACTCGTTTAACTTACTTTGTGTGAGTCTTAAGATGGCGCCTCCGCTCAGCTTCAAACCGGCGGCTCCGAGAGAGAGAGAGGACGACCTCTCCGCAGAGTCTTGTCCTTTCGTGACGTCACCGCTCAGAGGGGAGGGGTTATTTGCGTCTTCTTCGTCATTGACCTTATGCTCAAGAGTTCACCCAGCGGTAAAGGAAAGAATTGCGCCACTTCAATATTGTACTCTATGTAGCGTGTATTAATTCGCACTGCAGTCGGCGATCGGCGGCCCGCGGGCCGCATGCCAAATGGTCAAATTGTAATCAAAATATAAATAATTTACTCATAACAACAAAAATACTACCTCGGAAATACTACAGATGACTCTAAAACAAAGTCAACTTTCATGCTCAAAAACAGTCAAGCCATGTTTTTTTGTATAGCCCTGAATCACTAGGAATCTCAAAGGACCGGATGCATCATTTTGCCTTCATTATAAAAATGAAAAATACCTTAGGAATAATGTACTGTACTACAAAAATACAAAACAGTAATACAATATTATTAAAATATGACAGCAGCTATACTGCAAAAATACAACCACAGTAATATGACATAATAGTAAAGACATAATAATAAAACACTGCTATACTTCAAAAGTACTTCTACAGAAATACTACAAACATTTTACTGATAGCACATTAAAATACTATAGAAATTTAGCAAAAATTACAGAAACATTTTAAAAATACTACCACAAAAATATTACAAAAAGGCAACAGAAATAGTACAATAATCTGATATTAAAAATACTACAAAAATACTAAAATCACTAAATACTATGTAAAACCAATATAAAGATATATATAATGTAGGTGTCTGTATGTTTTCTCATAAATAAAATGAAATATGTGTATGTGGCATGGGTCCCTGGGCCACAATTCTTTAACCCAATGCAGCTAGACTTCAAATAATTGCCCAGTCCTGATTTAGCATCTCCCAGTGGTAGGAAGAAAAATGTATCCCAAAAATAATGATGGGAGAAGGAGTAATAATCTATTATCCATCACATAAACGAGCATCTTCTTAAAAGACTCGTAAGTCAAGAAATTTGTCCCATCCCAGCCATTTTCGAGCAGTGGGCAGGGGACACCCTGAACTGCTTGCCAGCCAATCACAGGGCACACGTGGACAGACAACTCACTCGCTCAGTCACACCTAGGGACAATTTGGACCGGCAAATTCACCTGAAATGCATGTCTTTGGAATGTGGGAAGAAACCGGAGTGCCCGGAGGAAACCCACGCAAGCACGGGGAGAAAATACAAACTCCGCACAGGAAGTCCGGTAGCCGGATTAGAACCCACGCAGGAGGTTCCCACGACCTGAGAACTGTGCCGCACGTATGTATTTTACATAGTGGAATCCTTCCCTAGAGGTTGCCGCCATGTTTGTCTGGGATCTTGCTGCAAAGCTGTGCTCTGTGGCACTGTTTTTTTGTCTGCAATAAACAGTGCAGTCTAGTGGTCAAATATTTCACACTGGGACTTTTTTAGAAGTTGTCAAAACAGATCTATAGTTTAAAATTTGGACTCTTGTTGACTGGTATTCTCATCAAACATTAATAGTATGAGAACAAGAGGTGATGTTTGTTTTATTCTTATGTCGTGTTGTACCATAACACGGATCCTCCTTTGTTCTGGAATCCAGAATGAAGTGACACGCCATGTTTAATTGGGTGACATACGGTTGTAAAAAAATACCACTTACACGTGGAGGGAGAACATTGTTGATTTGAGGTTTTGGCAGAAGAATTGTCTCGTACGTCAGAGTAGGAAAAAATACATTCTAGCAAGTCTAACTTTGATAGATCTTAATAAACCATAATAGTGTTAGTTTAGTTAAAACGGGATCAAGCAGAATCCTTCACCTGTCTCACAAGTTTGGTCACATTATGTCCTACATTTTGCGGAGGACCGTGGCCAATAGTCAGAATGTTTATCGATATTTATACTTCGTTATTGCACAGAACTGTGAAAAATGGATACCTTTCTTGCTGCCTTGCATTTCTTTTCATTGCACTGTTGTTATGATTGTGATCTTTTAGAACAATTGTTGAGGTTTTCCTTGCCACCATGTAGGTTTTAGATCAGGGGGTGGTGTCATAATAGTCTGTACAGGGCCAAACAAATGTCTTGACTATTCCTTTCCGTTGCAATATTGTTATATCTTGGGCTATTATCGAAGCACCAAGTTGATAGTATTTTTGTCTATTTATCCAGGCAGTCTTTTTACTTTTTCTCTTTTAAGTCTTTATGACCTGGAGTGCCTTGTTGCATACAATGTTTCACACCGTGGATTTTAATGGTAAACGGTCTGCGTTCTTATAGCGCTTTTCAAGTCAATGAATTCCTCCCAATGCACTTTACAATGTGCTTCACACTTACCCGTTCACACACACACACACACTCACATACTGAGAGTGGAGTCTCTCATGCAAGGTGCCTACCTGCTTCTCGGGGGCGTTAGGGATTCAGTGTCTTGCCCAAGACATTTCAACATATAACACGGAGGAGCCGGGAATCGAACCTGTGACCTCTTGAACAATAAAGACAATTCAGTTCAATAGAAAAAAAAGGTAGTGTTTTTTATAAATAGGATTTAAAACTAAAAGAATATCTGATTGTCATGTCGCAATACCTTAGACTAAAGTGGAATCCGAGGAGAAACCTTTCTGTACATACCATATGAAGGTCATTTTTTTGTGAATGGTCTGCATGCATGCATATAGCATTTTTCAAGTCACCGAAGACCTCCCAAAGTGCTTTACAATCTGCTCCACACTCAACCATTCAAACACACACCAACAGACCGATAAGCGGCATCAGCCATGCAAGGCGCCTAACTTGCTTATCGGAATTGTGTCTTGTCCAAGGACACTTTGACATTAAACTCGTGGGAGCTGGGAATCGAACCGTCCCAAGACGAGCGCTGTACCTCCTGAGCTTCTACTGTAAGTGTTCAAGTCAAGTCCTGTTTATTTGTGACGCCCTTTATCACAAAGAGTCTCAAAGGGCGGCAGAGACCACAGACTATTATGACACCATCCCCTGATCTAAAACCTACGAGGGCAAATCATACACAGAACATCAAATCGAGGTTATTCATATGCTATAGAATAGAAGTGTGTTTTAAGGTTATAGTTAAACATTTCCACTGAGGTGATCAAAATTGGATGAAACAACACAAAAATCCAACTGACTTTCAACAGAATAAAATGTCATTTATTGAATAAATTCATCGTCTAATGAAAGCATATTGAGGTAAAATGCAATAAAACATGATATAATAAAGCATTTAAGAAAAATAGAAGGCTTACATGAGATTTGAATAGTAACCGTATGAAGCTGGCTCAGAAAAATACCTCTTTCGTCTACAAAGTTACAACTAGTAAGACTTCCACTCAAAAGCGAGCGCGAGAGAAGCAATCTCTCAACTACAGTAAGTCTGATCACACCATGCAAGTACAAAAAACTGTATTAGTGAGTCAAAAATATTGCTTAATGAGTAAAAAAAAAAGGAAACTCTGGACAGAGACCGTTTAAGACACCCCTTAAAAAAACTTACTGTATTAGTGATTCACAGATGTTTAAAAATGCTTTGCTGAAAAAGTCCTCCCCGATTCAAATCTATGCTTCGGTGGCGCTGGCCTCTTGAGAGTCAGTCGGTGCAAACGGGTTGTTGCTGTTGGATTCCATAGCTTGGTAAATGAAGAAGAGGAAAGCCGCCAGGACTGCCAAAACCAAGAGCTTTTTCCACCAAGAAACACCCGGGCGTACGACTTTGGTGGGACCAGCAGGGGGCTCTGCAGAGAGGAGCATGGATGCGCCGGATCCGGCTTTAGAGGAGGAGGAGTTTGGCAAGACTCTGTTGATAACGCGGCTCTCTGTGAAGGTGGACTTGCTGATGGTTTTGGGAGAGAAGAGAAGAGAGTTCTCCGCATTCCACAGATCGCCGGAGATCACCGGGCGCCCGGCGGCACCCCGGATCGGTCGGCGACAGGTTGCCCTAAAAAAGGTAGAAGAAAAGGCCTTTAGATCAGAACCGGGCCCGCAGGTATTCAAGTCTGACCCATACCGAGCCCGATCGATTCACTCGATCTGCAGGACTGATCCCGAAAAAAAACCAGAATGTCAGATTTTATGAAACAAGATCATAAACATCGACATGATTTCCATTTATGTGTCTGCAGAGGTTACATTAACCGGGAATTGTCCGTCATTCCATCACTGAACCCCTAATTCCCCAGATATGCAGGTAGGGGCCTAGCATGGCTGACTGCTATCGGTGTGTGAATGGGTAAAGTGTGAAATGTGTTGTAAAGTGCTTTGCAGTGCCTGTGAAGCACCATATAAATACAGCCCGTTTACCATTGATGGATTATTTTTCAAGAGTTGCCAGAAGAAAATTAAGGCGGTTAGTCATTTTGACCAATTGAATATTGGGCCATAATCCACTGCACAACCAAATAATGCTGGGACATAGATTAAGAGAGAAAAACAAAGAAGGAAAAAGATCTTGATGCTGCACACTTACTCAACTACGCAGGGAAATACTGTAACTCAATAGGCTTTAAATTGAATAATGCTAATTAAACAAATGGGGAATATATACGCCATTGTTATTTCTATAGTTGTTTGAATGAAATTCAAAATAATTTTAATTAAAATGTCAAATCTAAGGGAGTGATCTAAGAGCAAGAACACAGAAATACAATCGAGCTACAAAAATAAACTAGATAATAAATCAAGAACAAGCTTGGCCCAACCCAAACATAATGATTGACATTTTAGGCCCGACCCTGACAAAAATCTGGATGGGGCTCGGACTCAGGATTAAGATCCTACTTTGACTATATCTTTCTGTTGATGATAGATTTAATTTACGCAGCCAGAAATGCAGTTCATTCATCACAATCCGTGTTCGGCACGTTAATTAAAAAAATGTAATTAGTTATAGGTACTACTTTTTCCAAAAAGTAACTGAGTTTATAACTGAATTAATCTATAGTCAAAAGTAAGTAGTTACCAGGGAAAATAGTTAGAATATGGTATAGCCATAATGATAATATAATAAATATGTATACATTTAAAAAATATATATAAAACAATTTTAACCTTTTTATGCTCAACAAATTAAAAGTCAAAAACACAGAATCCCTGAAAAAAATGCATATTAAGCTGTCAAAAGAGAAAAAAGGCATCCCGGAGGGAACCAGCTTTTGATTGGTGGGATCCGGCTCCTTTCGTTCCCTTCCAAGAGCCGGTTCATAGAGACGTTTTGTTCACAAACAACACGAGTCGGGTGCTGTCAAAACTCAGCCCTCATTCGCCTTTTCTTTCGGCGCATTAGTAAATCGTGTATTCATAATGGCTATCGAACTATACGATAGTCACTATTTTCAATGGTGACGTGATCGGGAGAGACGCGATGTAAACAACTCTAAGGAGAGCGAAAAATGGCCTCGCTGAAAACAGCGGGGGAGCCAAAGCAACGCAACGGCGTTGTAACGCCGGGAAAAGTCAGGAGTTGGATTACGAAGTACAACATAATCTATGCGTGATAGTCATTGGACATAAAGAAGCAAAGATAAACATAAAATGGTAAATTCATCACATTTAATTAAGATTATTTGGTAAAACTGGAGGTCTTAAAGGCCTTTTAGGGTGATAGTGAGATGGAAAGTCCTAATTGGCATAGAGTTTGGATTTCGACAACGAGGTTAGACAAGCACAGATGTAGTTCCGGTGGCATTTTGAATACATTAGGAAGATCTCGGTCCTCAAGTACTTACATAATCCCCGTTGGACTAGTGCCATCGTTGACGAAAAGCTCTTTAAGAACATCATTCTCGTCCACTTTGGGAGTTTGGTCCCTGGCTGCGATCTTCTCTACCTACAGAGACACAGGTCATATTTATTTAAGATGCAATACAGACAGGCTGTGGCGAGCAAAGCTTCTGAAAAACTCACAGATCACCAGTCAGTGCATGTTTGAACAAACAGACACCCCCAAACAGGTGGATACCTCATCAAGTGACCCCTAAACTAGTCCCACCACCACATTTCGCTTTGCGTTTTTTAAATGGACTCAATGGAGACTATCTCTAAAGGCAGGTCTGAATGCAAAGCCTGTCCTACCCAGCACTGAAACGTCTTTTGACGTTGGGAGTTTTGGCTAAACCTGGCGAGGTCCGTTTTTAACCCGCCTTGGACGACTAATCCTAACCCTGTCCAACGTGGGCAAAATCCTTCTGTACACCTCTAAGGCCATTCATAACCTTGCCCTCGTCCTTTCCGACCTTTGTCATATTGCCACGCCATCCCGCATCCTCCTACCATCTCACCATACCCGTGGCTCGTCTCAGCTCTATAGGGAGCGGAGCTTTCAGCCACTCTGTCTCACAGCTCTGGAACTCATTAAAACGTGACCAGGGAAATCCCGCTACCCTGTCCATCTTCAAATCCGAACTCAAAACCTCATCTCTTCCGACTTCCCTACCCATTAAAACGGACTTACATTCCCCCCTCCTTTATTAACTGTACTCAGTTTTTATTTTTGTATTTATTAGTAATTTGTTTGATTCTAGTTTGATTGTAGTTTCATATTGTGTGTCCAGCTACCTTGGTTGTCCTGAAAAGCGCTTCTAAATCAAATGTTTTATTATTATCATCATCAAACTTGAGTCCCAAGTAATGATGGGTGCAAAGTTCGTCTACATTGGCAGAGTTGTATTTTTATGGCGCCCCGTTCATAGTCGTTTTCAGGGAGGACGTGCTACTGTACTTTTTAAACACGCTGCGGATGACTTTTTTCTGTCTCCTTTTAATCTGGAGGCCATCTGCAGACCCACACTCCTGCAGAAGCACTCGCACACGACTGTCAGGTTTAAGCGCTCAGCTGTCAGACAACTGACCCAGCAGAAACCAACAAGTGTACATGGAGAAAAACGCTTTTGTATAGATGACCGTGACCAAGCATATGTCATGTTAGAGTACCATCCCCCTTCCCCTCCAACTGAGCTTTTAAAGCTTTACAAGTGCAAAAAGCAGTCACTGTGCCACCACAAGCGTGAGCGTTTGTGACAAGATCTGGTTTTGTTTGGCAAACCCGAGCGGGAACCGGCAAAAGGCCCGGTTCTGTCAGCCGCGTGCCACGTTCGAGCCGCCACGTACGAGTCGGCGGATCTGAATGCAACAAACCCAGAGTCCTGATGTTGAACGCGCGTCCTCTTTTTCTAATATTGCCTCCCTTCTTTTTTCAGGAACCTGAAACACCGTCACAAAGTTTTTCCAACACTTCTTTTTTCCACAATAAAAATAAAACATTTGAGAGAGGTATAGATATAGAGATATAGATATATAGATAGAGATAGCGAGAGAAATAGAGATAGCGAGAGGGATAGAGATAGCGAGAGAGATATATATGGATAGATATAGAGAGATATAGATAGAGCTATAGAGAGATATAGATATGGAGAGATAGATACTTTATTCATCCCCGTAGGGAAATTCACACTTCAAGCGGTATCCTTGTGTTGAAAATAAAATAAAAGATATAGAATACAAAAAATACCCAATATAAGGTGTTGATATAGAGTATTTCAATAGTGCTACAGAATTTGTGAATAAATACGAATAAATAAAAAGAGATTTGGAGCAAAGAAGAGAAAGAAGTTGTGTAAAATGAAAACCTTTTAGTAGAAAAGAAGCTGACCTCAAGCATAGCCGTGTTCAGGAGAGCCCGGATCGCCACTCCTTTAGCTTGCAACTAAAACGGGTATCACACAAACGCTGGTCGGACGTCTGCCAGAACAAATTCTAGCCGACATTTTAAATGGAAAAAGCTTAAAATAGGAATAAAAACAATGACAATTGCAGTTGAATATGGATGAAAGCAGGTGAAGGAATTCAGCTATTTAAAAGGCAATACATAGATAGACATTTTGAAGCATTCTAAAAACTGTTTAATAGTTCCTTTTCTGCTTCATCAATCGTGGAGCAACACGGAACCACAAAGAAAACAGAGAGCAGACGGGGTCGAGCGAAAAGTCAGTCATGAAAAGAATCTGCTATGCCGCGGAAAGGGCTAATCCGCCTCATGTGCTTTGAGTCCGACATAAAGCTAAGCGCGCCGCTTAAAGAGATTTGAGAGCCAACCTGCCAGCTGACTCTACACTGTACACAGCTAGCAAAAAAAGGAATACAAATGGAGGGCTTGACTTTCTTTGCAGTACGAGAACACGTTGGAATGGAATCCAGCTGTGCAGTTTTAACGGTGACAGTATTAACGGTGCGGCACGTTTTTATTCACAGCACATAATTGGCTCCAACAATTTTCCAACTTGTTAAATCTGGTTGCACAGTAAAAGAAATGTTTGATGTGGCAAGCATTTCAAGTGGATTGTTTTCTTTTAAGCGTGTTCAACAGACTATTAGAAGATGGGAAGAATTCCCAAGCTAATTCCAAAGTTCTTGAAGGGGAGCCAACTGGTGACCCTACAGAGTCCCGAGCTGGACGAGTCAAGTTTGGATCACCTCAAAAGGTACGATTACATTTCGATAAAACCGCTTCACACAGCTCATATTCACTTTTCAATAAGATCCCAACACAACATTGTCAAAACAAGTGTATATTGAAAGTGGTGTCTTAATCTTCAAAATATTCTTCCTGCTGACGCCATCTTCTGGTTGAAATCATCATTGCAGCCTCTGTGGCGCGTGCTCGTACGTGTATTTTTGATGCGCTCGAATAAACTTCTCTTTTCATCTTTCGGGGGGTTTGGGTTGGAATTTGGACTGTATTTTTAACAGTCCTTTTCTTACTTTCACCATTTTCATCCATGAAAAAAATAAGACGAACACAAGCGCAAAATCACTAAAGATCGACCGATATAGGTTTTCAGGGTTGATAGAGTATTAGTATTAAGAGGAGGCCGATAACAGATATTCATTTGCTGTAAAAGCTTCGAAATTGGCGTAAGACGTGTTTAATTATACGAAAAGAAAGTATTTGTTACACTTTACTTGAAATCTTTGAAAGTAAATCAATTAGAACTAAGACACAACCTTTCACTTTCACGTGACTACTACTAAATGCAATATTCCTCCGTTGTCTCTCAAAGCCATAGAACATTGGAAAATCCAATAAAAGCAGGACCTCATACACAATGGTGCTCTGGTTTCAGCGATCAGTGAACAACTATGTAAAATAAACATGCATTACAATAAGGCCACGATAGTACGCTATATAAATCTTGTTTGTGTACTACTAGTCCTGATCATAAATAATGTAGCGCTTTGAAACATTGGGTCGCTTCCAGTGTTGGGGAAGTTCGCCAGGAATAGGTCTTCTAAAACTCCTATAAACGATGGCTTTTATGTTTCGATCGCGCCAAATGAATATTTCTTGTAAACAAAACTCACAGATTACGACAGAAATAAACGAGTCCGTGTCAAGGGGAGTTCAATTCCGCAAGGAAGTCCGAATGAGACACAAGACCGGCATTTGCTGCACGGTGGCGTCATTGAGGCCATTTCAGTCAAGGGCGGTCGCAAACAGAAGGAGAGAAAAAGCCAGGCCAATTGCGAATGTGAAAAATAGTCCCAACGGCCCCGTACTCTCGCGACTGCGGAAAGTGCGGACAACTTCCTGCTGCAGAGGCTCCGCCCCTTTGCTTATCCAATCAGAAGGCACAGGGTGGGTAGCGTCCGAGACAGAAGGCAGGAAAGGGAGACATTTTTTCGCTCGACCGTTGCTCAGTGTTGCGCTTGATAATCGGCGCCCCCGATAGGACAAATCCCCAAATATTGGTGCCGTTCATCGGTAAACCTCTAGAAATCACTTATACGATTTCTAAAGCTGACACGGTCTCGCCACACATTAGAAAGAATTCCCTCAACCGTTGTTCCCCACCATGATGTCCCTAAGCTTCACTTAGGCAAATTTATTCTCAAAGAGAAATCAAACGGAACTGAAGGCGTCGTCAACCCAAAATGTCCGAGAGCCAAAAGCTAGCAAAACTGGTTTTCGGATTGTCAGTTTGCATTTTACAAATGAACCGCGCTAGAATTACAATCAGTGAGCATCTCCGACAGTTGTGGTTTCTCCCATTAAAAAAGGCAAACAAACAAAAATACTTTAGACACGAATATGCAGCAGCAAATAAAAAAGGTGGAGGTAGCCGCTTACGGTTTTGTGTTCGCTGCTGCGCGTGCGGGTTGTGACGGGGGTCTTCCCTCTGCTCCTTACTGGTCTCGTCACCACCGGTACGGGTTCAGGTTCGGGTTCGGCCGCTTGCTCGGGCTCAGCTTCTGCCACCACGTCTGAGAAAATAAAGACATTGGATTTCAAAGCGCCTGACAGGAGGCCAAAGGTCGCTGTTAAACAGAATAGAAAACTGGAATAAAAACAAGACTAGAAACAGAGCATTATGGGCTTTTACTCCCCCGGGTGGGATTAAAGAGCCTCATGGCATGAGGAAGAAATGATCTCCTCAGTCTCAAAGCCCAATTAAAGTTGATGACTCAAAAGTTTGTTTCTTTTCACGCTAGCATGACCTGTAGTTTTTCCTATATAAAACACATTTTTAGGTAGTATTTTGGGTCATTAAGGGGTTCAAACTTCAACCAACTACATGCTGCCCCGACAGTCTCTCAGCAATAAGTAGAAAAGTAAAATGGCTATTCTGCAGTACTGTTCTGTGCCCGTCCTTACCGTCCTCCTTGTCGCTATACAGCTCCGATTCGGAGTTGCCATTGTGGTTGACTTGGATCTCTGTAACCGCTATCTGCGTCACGGTGGCCTGTGCGGGGCCGTCCTCCAGGAGCTTTTGCAGTTTCTTCTCGTACAGTTTACGTGTTGATGCTAAAAAAAAAGAAAGAAAACCGGTCAAGTCAGTAACTAAACTAGTGAACCCCTCAACAGTGTGCAATAATATGGGGTAAGCATGGACTCACCCACAATCGGGCCCACATCCACTCCATGTTTGAGAAGCTCATCCCTCAGGTAGTCGTCGGTCAGGGCAGCTACGTCCAAATTAATCTGGTCTCTTTTCCTGGCCGTTTTCTGGAAATAATGAAGCTTAATTGAGTATTAAAAAGTAAATGATTTTGTTCTTTCTAAGCTTTGACAAGCATGGGACCGTTTCGTTGCAGATTTATCGCGCATATGCTCAGTTTCTTTGTAGCATGACAGATAGTTATAGAAACCTTTTCGAAGCAAAATTCAAGATGCAACCCACTGACTTAAAAAAAAGGTATCGACAAGAGCCAAGAAGAGATCCGCAGGTTGGAGAGCGTTCTCCAACGGTGCTGTGGAACGCTCTTCCCCCTGAGATTGGATCTGCAAGCTCAGTGGAAATGTTTCAATCTAAGCTCACTTCTACTCTATAGCATATGAATAACCTAGATTTTAGGTTGACAATATCTGTGTATTATTTGCCCTCATGTAGGTTTTAGATCAGGGGATGGTGCAATAATAGTCTGTGGTCTTTGTGATTAAGAGCCAAACAAATAAAACAGGACTTGACAAGACAACTGCTTTCTGTAGATTTGAGATGTTTCATTCACTCTTTCCAACACACTTGAATTATGGTGATGACTATCAGGATTCTAAATGACCTACTCATGAATCAATTGTGTGAATCAAAAAGAAAAACATGATCTAAAACCTGCAGTTCAAGCCTCTAAGTCGTGGAATTGCACACAAAAAGAACAGATACCGATTTGGTCACCATGAACCTTGTAACTAAAGGCTTCGTACATGTTTTTCACGCCCAAATTCAAGCACTTTCAAGGCCAAGATGTCCATTTTTCCAGGACTTTCAAAGGAAGATATCCAGAGCTGATAAAAAAACGTGTTTTTGTTGCCGACTTTGATGACTAAAATAAAATCGCCATCTTGCTGCTAGCACCTACTTTGTGCTATTTGGAGCGGTTCCCATGTATAATCTACGATCTCGTGTCATTCTGCTGTTCTGCAGTTACGATGCGTGCGCGGTCCAACTGTCACACTTCTTTACAAACATGAAAAGGACTTTAAAAGGTGTTGGCTAATAAATGAGTTTCATTCAGAAGACAAAAAAAGAAAGTAGCGTATGTATGAAAAGCAGGAAAATGAGCCAATATTTCAATCTTAATAGACTTCTGATCTTTGTTTTCATTTGTATTTTGGTGGGGTTTGTTGAGGATCTGTGTCTTAATTGGGTCAAATAGAATGGTAAATAGTTATTTTTTCTGCATTTTATCATTTATTTAGAGCACTGAAGAGTTCATATTTTTAATTTTTATTTTATTGTGTCAGGGATTTTGTGTCGTCATTCGAATCGGAATCCATTCGGTGAGTAAAAAGCTAAAATTGTTTTGTATTCGATTCCCGGCTCCTCCGTGTTATATGTGAAGGTGTCCTTGGGCAAGACACCGAATCCCTAATGCCCCCGATAAGCAGGTCGGCGCCTTGCATGGTCGCACGGCCGCTATTGTTGTGCGAATGTGTGTGTGAATGGGTAAGTGTGAAGTACATTGTAAAGCGCTTTGGGAGCTCTTCATTGAGCGCTAGAGAAATGCAAAACATTTACCAATTGGTATGTTTGCATATGTATTTGTTATGTATTTTTCAGGGATCCCTGCAGAACAGACACAATAATATGAATAATATATTATTACTGATTATAGAATCATAAAAATAAATAAATAAATAAAAACTGAATGTGAGGGGCCATTTGGGAGCTGAAAAAGCCGCCTTTTCACTGAGAGCAGAGCCAAAAGAGCCCCTTTTCTAAATGGAGCTGTTCTCTTGGGCGCGGCAGTAGGGGGCGGTGAAACTTCATAATGACAGGCTACCAGAGCAGGCGTGTGAGCGTCATTTAAGCACTTTTTAAAATTTTTGTTCGTTAAATGTTGGATTATAAAGTCAGACAGCCAAGAAACATGGCAATGCCAACAATTTCAAACATTTTCAAGCACTTCAAGCACTTTCATTAAAACACAACATTAAAGTGTAAGCATTTTCAAGGATTTCAAGCACACACACGAACCCTGTTTATATTATGGCATCTACACACAAGTGTCATCGCGAGTAAACAAGTTGTGGTCAGGGCTGTGAACGATCGTAAATAAGCTGCCATCAATATTAATAGAAAACACATCCCAGAGCTGTTCAATTTTAGAAACCAGCTGAAGAATCTTAGGGTTGCGCTTCATTTCCTTAAGAATGCGGCCTCACGTTTCAAGAAAAATCTGCTCGAGTATCCTTCCTTTCTGCAGTTATTGTCATTCAAGACAAAGTTTGCACATTGTTTGTGTTAAAAATAAAGATAAAATCAAAGTAACGCACATTTTTAGGAAAACTACCATGAGGGCCTCCAGGATTTATTGAAGGTGGATGAAACGGCAACTACAACCGTCAAAAAATTATATATTATATGTGTACACAAACACACACACATTTACAATCCAAGAAGCAATTGTAGTGGCCCGCGGCCTCTTTCATAAAATTCATATGATGTGGCCTGCTAGTAATGTTGACCACAAAACAAAATACATTTTTATGGAAAAACAAAAACAGAAAAATACTATTATTATTTCACCAGATGGGCAGTAGCCCGTGTGCCACCTTGCCCATGGCTGTGAGAATTTCAGCCAACCACATTTCTGACATGTTAAAAAAAAAAAAAAAAAAAAAAAAAAAGAGGAAAGTTGACTGAGGGCTGCTGCCTCCCGGGAGTATATATTCACTGAATCCCGAAACAACCGCGTTTGCCTAATTTGAGAAGACAGCCACAGTCTCTTAAAAAAACAAGACTGTGGCCGTTTCAAAAAAATAAAATTATATCAAGAAGCACTACCGAGTGAAACATGCCGACTACAAAACGCTAACTGGAAACAAATGCTGTGAAAAGGTAAAGCAACCGGAGGCTGTTTTAACGGCAAGGCGGCGCTTTTTCATGAGACCCTGCGAGTCAAACGAAAATGCTAATACCCGAGGATGTAATAAACGTGAGACGTACTGTACTTTGCGTTACGAGATTGTGGAATTTACGAGGGCCGACGCGGCTCCGGCCAAATGTTTTGCAGTCACAACGGTCCCGCTTACGAGAGCGGGAAAAAGAGGAAGGCAGAACGACTAGAGTATTCCCTCCCCTCGCAGACCACACCCTAGCTCGCAAAGAAATAGCTCAAACCTGAGGTCATAGCTGGTTGTCACGGCCTCAACTCAATAGAGTAAAGTGTACACCATCCCTTTCGCATTTTCCTTGTGCAGCCTAAATGACATCACATGAAGCATGTAGAGTCAATAAAATCCTCTATAAGCATACTAGACAGAATGAAGCCGTGTGTGCCGAAGTGCAATGAGTAGATATAGTATGCTTTGATTTAATGCTTCAACTCTAGGCACGTGTCATAACATTTTTCATGCACAGGACAATTTTGTATCTGTTCAGGAGGAATCGTTGGCTTGAAACAGCATATTTTCTCATCTTACGAGAGGCAGAAATGACTGTTAAAATAAAATCGTGCTAAACACTAAATCGTTCTTTAATTTGAAAAAAACAATAAATGATGACAAAAGTTGACTTTAGCCCCTTTTAAACGTGCAATAAGAACCACGCACAGGGTAGGATATCGGGATCATACTATTTTATTCCTGCAGTCCAAACGATTAAAATTGGATAATTTAGTCACATTTTTCACTGCACAACTGCTATTTAAGATCATCAAAAACATCCAAAAATGATTCACTCGGAAAGAGGGAAGTTATAAGTTAAGGGGCTGTCGTCAATTGTGTGTGTCCGTGTGCAGAGTCAAACTTTCGAACCATTTACAAGACGAGATCAAACAATGTCCAACGATTCACATGTTCAAATTGAAATACAAAAAAACATGACTGGCAGAATACAGAGATGAAGAAAATGGGATAGGAGTGATACGAGAGATTGGAAATACTGCGTTTACAACTATGGTTAACCTAGTTAGTATTGTTATATCATAACTGTTATTATTGCTATTGTTAATATCAATGGTGTCACAATGATATTTAGTGACTGGTAGCATTATAACGTTAATAGATGGGACACTTATTTAATTAGTGTATAAAATATGTGACTATTGTTATTATTATAATTTTTGATATCTGACCTATGTAATATCTGTGCAGCCCTTTGAGACTCTTTGCGATTAGAATAGAATCTACCTTTATTGTCGTTGTTACAAAAGGGGTTGAACATATTGTGACAACGAAATTGGGCGTGGCACTCCAGATTAAGGGCCAAACAAAAACAGGACTTGATTTACACGGATGCGTCAAAACAAGCAAATTACTATTTAAAAAAAGAGAAAAGAATCTTGAAGAACTAAATCGTTATTTTATTTGAATAAAATCACGATTCATTTAGTCATCTCGCCCATCATTGGCAGTAAAAAGGCTGGCAAGAGTTATTGAGGAGGTTCAAATGGACTGAATTTCACACATTTAGGTTTTCAAACCGCTGAACTAGTTAGCAGGTCTGGTTGTAGGAGGTACGCAAGTGTCCGGAATAACGTCATCTTTTACGTCAGTCGTACAAATGACAAAAAGGCTCCGCCCGGACGGCCCGCAACTTTTTCAAGAAATCCGTGTCAAATCAAACGTTTGCTTTATTCCGATTTCGAAAATTTCGTTCGGTTTGGAATTTTCAGAATTTCGGTTCGTTCGGCAATTTGCATACTCGACAGCCGATCGGAAGCCTGCGTCGAATAACTGCGTGCCTACGGACTCGCCTGAGCGTTATAAGATCGAGCATTTGCATATCATTTTACAAAGTAGACGCACGGAGAACACAAGAAAATTGGAGAAGTGGTTAGGAATTAAGCCAAAACCTCAGCCCCAGAAGAATTCAAAAGTCGCGAAATAAATGGATGACGCTACAAAACGTAAATGAAAAGCATGGTGGAGAGAGGAGTTCACGTGGCTTGTAGCAGACCACGCAAACATTGCATGAATGAAGATGAGTCAATACAGGTACATACTGATGGCAGATGGAAAACATGCAATGAATGTTAGAAGTAGATTTATAATTAATGTCATTTGAAAGTGTTGTTCTGTTATATATTCTGATGATCAATCCTTAATACAATGTTTTTTTTTCCGATGAGTCGTCTTATCGTTGTGAAAAACGGGGCAGGCAACTTTAGGGCCGAGCAGGCAACTTTTCCGAGTTGTCCGCCCTGGTGTCCGCTAACTTTTTCTCACGAGTTTCAGACACTGGGTACGCTAAGCCAAAGTCTGGCCATTTGGCAGAGGAACACACCAACTTAGGAGAGAACGCCTTATTGGAAAGAGAAATCCCGTTTTGACTTGTGCAAAAGGAAAAAGAAATAGCTAGGCATCCCTATCAAATCAAGTCAACACCTGACTTCTGTAGTACGGCTGTACTAAAACACAGCCGTCTTTGTATTTCAAGAGGAGCCTTCATGCGTGACAATCTGCAAAGGTTTCTACTCCGCCTTGAGGTGACTATGTGAGAAATGCCAGGAATTTTTCTATGGCATATTTCCCCAACAGACTCAGAATCCACCCACCTATAATCGTTTAAACACGCGTGTTTCAGGTACCACATGATGGATAACAGCACGGAAAGGCCAAGGTCTCTATTATGGAGCAAACCAGTACTTTATGGTCTTGCCTTTAAGCCAAAGCATTTCCTCAATAAAACAAAGTGCAGCGATGAACACATTTGGCTAACGAGGTCCCCTCTTTGATACAGAGTTGAAACACGTTGGCCTGGAGAGGGATGGGCACCACCAGGCTGGACTTTCCCAAGGCACACCACAGGAAATGGTGGCCCTACAACTCCATGCGGTTAAGGGATTCAACCAACCAACCAGATCATTATAACAGGAGTTAAGCCGCAAGCATGTACACAATGTCATCTCAAATATCTTCCTAAGAGAGCAACATATCCCTGTCATTTTTAGCATGTCTTTCACAGTACAACATTTATTTCCCCACGTAAATACATGCAACTTCTTTTTTACAGTAACCCGGGGAGACAGACTTCTTTAAGTAAGACTATGATAGTGAAAATCTTCAAATCTTTGACGCGTTGTGATTTTAACATGAAGGATTTTGAAATGATTCATAAACATGCTCATGTGAATTTCCCTTCGGGGATGAATAAAGTATCGATCTATCTATCTATCTATTTCTATCATTAGAATAAGTCGAATAGTATAAAAAAAAACAACCAGACAATTACTAACAGCCGGATCTAAGAAACGTTATTCCGTCTCTGCCCAGGACATTTAAAGCAGGAAGATGGTAAACAAACCGATTCTCATTCAAATGTAGGTGTGTTTTAAAGCAATTCACCTTCTGTAATGTCGCCTATGAAGCAAAACAAGACAAAAGCGACATTGTATACGAGCTGCGTTGCGCTAAAATCAAACCCAAAGAAAGTGTTTGAGTGACTGATAGCCGCTTTGCTGGTTACCATTGATCAACCAGAACCCTTCCGGCTTCATCAAACAGTGTCTCCTATAGATTTTGGGAGACCCTGCTGGGTAAACAGTCTAGCAGGGTTGGGGGCGGAAGAACATTCTGTACATTTTAAATGAAAACACATGCAACTATTAGAATGTGTGCCCTTGTGAACTATCCATTCCATCCATGATCTGCAGCGTTTATCCTCAGTAGGGTCGCAGAGGTGCTGGAACGTATCCCAGCCACCCTCTGGCAGTGGGCAGGGGACACCCTCAAATACTCGCTCATTCACACCTAGGGACATTTAGAACAAGCAGATTAACCTGACATGCATGTTTTTGGAATGTGGGAAGAAACCGGAGTGCCCGGAGGAAACCCACGCAAGCACGGGGCGAACATGCAAACTCCACACGGGAGGTTCGATCTCGCGACCTCAGAACTGTGCCGCACATGCGCCAACCACAGCGCCGCCGTGCTGCCCCTCCTTGTAAACTATTCCATCCATTATCCGCACCGCTTATCCTCAGTAGTAACTTCATTTGAAAGTGTTGTTCTGTTCTATATTCTGATGATCAATCCTTAATACTTTGCAACAATGGTCTTTTTTTTTTTGCGATTCGTCGTCTCATTGCGTTTTCAAGTTGGGGCAGGCCACTTTATGGCTGGGCAGGCAACTTTTTAGAGTCCGCTAACTTTTTCTCAGGATTTTCAGACACTGCCTATGCCCTTGCATAATATCCGTAACAATGGTCTAAATATTGTAGTTTGAAAGTCAATATTAAAGACCAGAAGTGGTGAGATGAAATGTTTCTAGCTCTTACCACGCATCAAGCGGAGAGTCGTTCATCGTAAACGTGAAAAAGAATTTCAGTTCATCGCTCGTCCTCACCGATCTCTTTGGAAACGTAATAATAGGAATAGAAGGCGCGTCCCCCGAGGGCAGACAAATAAGCCCGTGGTAGGACATGTCATTTTACACTCAAACTTCAATCAATCACGACGTCAAGTGGCTCGCCAAACAAGTCCAGACGCATCGCTCACAAAATACTGAAAAGCTTATTTACGACTTGTCATAAAAAAAAACAGCTTCATAAATGTAAACTTTTATGTAGCTTTAAAAAAGTCCCCGAGGAAACCACATCAACTTTGTGAATCCCCCCCCAAAAAATTGCACTCAAAAAGTGCTTACAATTCAATTCAGAAGGGTTCAACTGACGCAGGCATGTTCAAAACCCGTCTCGGGGGGCAGATACGGCCGGTGAGTATATCTTTACTGGCCCGCGGCCTGTCAGAAAATAATATTATGTGGCCCACCAGCATTGTTGACCGCAGCGTAAAATACATTCGTATTGAAAAAATATCACCACTTTACGGGATGATGGTAGTAGCCCTTTGGCCACATCGCCCTTGGCTTTCTGTGAAAATTTTGGCCCACCCCATTTCCGACATGGAGACTGTATTTAAAAAAAAAAAAAAAAAAAAGTCGACTGAGGCCCACCGCTTCCAGGGTGTATTTTTTTCGCCGAATCCCGAAAGAACTGCGTTTGCCTTATTTGAAAAGAGCCGCAGTCTCTTAGCAAAAAGACTCTGGCTACCTAAAAAAATATATTATCAAGAGGCACTACCAGACGAAAAATATACTGACTACAAAAAGCTAACTGTGAAAAGGTAAAGCAACTGGAGGCTGTTTCAACAGCACGGCAGCGCTTTTACACCGGACCCTGCGAGTCAAATGAAAATGCTAAGTTAATAACCAAGGCAAACTATACCACGTAATGAATGTGAGACACACTGTACTTTTTTTACCAGATTGAGGAATTTACGAGGGCTGACACGGCTCGCTGTGAGCTAAAGCCAACTGTTTTGCAATCAAAACAGTCAATAAAAAAGAAAAAAAGAAAAGTTGAACGAGGACTGCCGCTTCCATGACAAGTTGAAATTAGAGTATTTTTTCACCGAAATAAGAAACAACTGCCTCTGCTTGTCTGCTAAAAGACAGTAGCTGTTTTTAAAAAATATAATAATATCAGGAGTCACTGCCAGAAAAAAGATGCTGACTCCAAAAACTGGAAACTGTCATGATTACTGATGTGACTCAGCTGTGCCCGCTCCTTTGGCGCCAACTGCCGCGGGTTCTGATTGGCTACCGATCAGTATTTGAACCCAGTCCCGTCCTTCCCCTTTTGTCAGTCCGTCTGCGAACCCGAGTCTACGTAAAACTACGTCTACTCTCCTTTTCTGGCTTACAACTCGCTTCCAACCCCGACCAAGTTTTTGCTCTCCTGTCCTGGCTACCGACTCGCTTTTTCCATCCCTGACGCCGCCATCGCACTCCACGGGAGATTCACTTCCGCGTTCGGAGCACAATCCGAGTACCAAAACGACTTGCTTTCTGCGTCCAGCCAACACCGGATCGTGGGCGCAGCACTTTCTCTTTCCACCAATAAAACTTGTAAGAAACGCAACGCAAGTGGGTCCTGTCTCCGTTCTGGTCTTGACAGAAACAAACGCTGTGATAAGGTGAAGCAACTGGAAGCCGTTTTGACGGCACAGCAGCGCATTATCATGAGAGCCCGCAAGTCAAATGGAAATGCTACAAATAAAGGTTACGAGGTGGCGTTGTCGATCGCCAAGCACTGCAAACCTCTGACGCAGGGTTAATTTGTAAAAGACTGTCGAAAGAATTCCAGGCCGAATCGTCGACCTTCACACATTTTCAGCTCACCAAATCTGGACCACCGCTTTACCAAAAGTGTTAACACCCCTGTACTAATGCCTATTCTTTAGCAACAGACAGGTGCCAAAGCAGAGCAACTCCAGCTAAATACCTGTTTTTACCAATGACCAGTTTTTATTCACCGCGTTGACGTTTTCTTAAAAGTTTTACGGTGGCGAATGTCTGCAAAACAAAGTCATTTTAAGCCGTCTTTTTGACCGACATTGCAAGATTGATTGCAAACGAGTCTGTGACAAGGAGTGCATACTTCAAATCACGAGAGTTTTTATGGGCACGCCGAGCGAGTAGGAAAAAAATGCAGAGTAGTCTCTACCTTTACAATAGGGAGCGATATGTATACAGCTTTATTTCATCAATGTCCTGAAACAAGGTTAAGGAGGAGCATTTTGGACATAGAGTTTGCAGATTTCTACTTGCTTTTATAAGCGAGCTGAATTGCTCCTTCCGGTCGTGAAGAATGTTGGCGACCGAGGGGATTATTACAAAGGAATCTTAACAATTTCGACACCGTGCAATATATTTTACAGACTGAATTTTCACTCAATATAAATGAGTTCCGGCATGTTGATATATTTTTACATGTAGAAATTGCTTGTTAGAAAAAAACTGAAAAGCCAACGGGTATCGTATAGTCTTCAGATTAAAACATCGATAATTTAACAGTCGATAAATATTGCCGATCTCGTTTGCCGAGCGTCGGACGCAGCGGGAATCGAACTCGGATCGAGCCCCCGATCCTAGCCACAAGCTCACTGGGATTTTATCTTTGTTTTATTTAGATTTGATTTTTTCGGGTAGTTGCAGTTTTGTGGGACGGACAAAAAGTGGTGGATGAGATTCTCTTCTCATTTGAATTCAAAGCAATTTCAGCACAATTGACCGCTCTCACAAGGCGTCGAGCCCGTTATTTCAGGAAAAACTCGTCTTTGGAATATACGGACATCCGTTCCGATGGTTTCTTGTGAGATGTGGAAAAAAACAGCATATTTTTGTCATCCCAGTAGGTAAATTGTACCATTGTAGAATTCCTTGCGGTTTAAAATATGATTTCAATAGTGTTGAGCGTGCACCAACAATGATGAATTGTTTTAGCCTTTACGACTTTTTACAACACTTTCTGGGTTTGTGCAACGTTTTCAAGGCAATTTCAAGCACTTTTTAAGGAATTTCAAAGCCAATTCTTCCAGTACTATTCAAAAGAAGATATCAAATATATGTGCCATCGACATGTGCCATTTTAACAAATCTTAAATGTAAATGTTCTGCATTTTTATAGCGCTTTTCAAGTCAATGTAGACCTCGTAAAGTGCTTTACAATGTGCTTCACACTTACCCATTCATACACACACCAATAGTCAGGAGTCAGCCACGCAAGGCAACGAACTGCTAATCAGGGGCATTAGGGAATCAGCGTCTTGCCCAAGGATACTTCAAACATAGAACTCTGAAGAGCCGGGAATCGAACCTGCGACCTCTTGATCCCAAGACGAGCGCTTTAAGTCCATTTCAGAATTATAATATATTAACGAGATGAAACGCAAAGACGACGACGTTCCTCGAGGGCAGAACAGCGATTTTATTTTTGCCGGTTTTTAAAATGGCCTTATCCCTAGGAATGGATTTCTGCGACCTTATATCCAGTGGGTCAAAATGCGGGAAAGCAAACGGGAGTGGAAAACGGAGTGAATCGTCAAATCCGGTCTCTGTAAAACTTGAATTTCAAGCACTTTCATTTCAAAGCTCAAGGTTGAGTGGTTTTGCTTTAGAGGCAGTTTTGGCACCAACGTTGGATTGGATTGCCTCACTTTAGACAGCAATGTGGAGCTGCAGCACAGAGTTTGGAAAAAAATGTGTCGAACCATCTTTATTTCAATTCAAAAGCTTACGACACACGTGCCGTTTTTTTTCTTTCCGTTAGAGGTTCCATTTTATTCCACCGTCTGACAGTGTTAACAGTAAATAGGATGACATTGGTGTTACCTTGATATTTCAGTTGTTGCCATTTTGTGGCTGTAAAGCGGTTGCAGTGTACATGCATGTTCTCAAGGTCTCAGTTGAAATCAATGTCTGCTTTTGGATCCATTGACGCAGACTGATGCGCATTGTTTGAAAATATTAATGGTTTTTAGGATTGAAGTTGCTTCTTTTTTAGGAAAGTGAATTCAATCGCAATCATCGATTATATGGAATCCCAATACTTGTAGAATCGCAACTTAAGCATTGTGACGTCAATGGAATTGTGGCCAAACTGAATCGTAGCACTTTGTAACACTTCTTTTCTGTCGCAATACAGACGCTCCCCTACTTACGACCATTCGACTTACGTGAAACGGTAGATACCAACATTTTTTTTTTAGGATGTGGAAAAATATTCCGGACATTGCTGTAAATTAGATTTTGTATCGTGTGCACCTTTTTTCCAAGTAGAGGACATTACCGTAGTAATTCTTTCCACCGCGTGGCGGCGCTGTGAGAGGTCACCCGGCATCCACCCCGATGAAAAAAATCCATTTCCTCTTCCTAGTTTGTGTGTGAATATTATATACCGTATCTCTAGCGCGCTCAGAACTTTTAACATATTTATTGTTGAATATCTCGTGCATCTATTCAACATGGCCGGTGTAAAGTGTAAAGAAAAGACAAGCCGTTTCATTTGAAATGAAAGTGGAATAAGAAATCTTGATGCGGTTGAGAAAATGGTCGGATCGCTTTTTTCGGCCACTTTTTAACACTGAGGAGGACCCCTCAAAGCACATCTTCCGAAAGTAAGTTTAACTTCACTTTATAGAGCATATTATTTGATGAAATGTTTATTTTTTTTTAGTAGAAAAGAACACAGGTTACTGATAAAAAGCTTAAAAATAGAAAATATTGCACCGAAGCAATTTACGAACAAATTCAACCTACGAACGATCGTCCGGAACCGATCTCGTTGGTAAATAGGGCAGCATCCGTACACAATAAATCGACAATTTTTTTTTATATCTTACCTATGTTTTTCTTATTAATGTTCACTATTTTTCGTGTACTGCTAGCCATTGCTAAATCTATTGCACCCTTGTCATCCTGGAAGAGGGATTAGCACTTGTGAGAACCCATCTCAAGGTTTTTGATATATCTCATTTGAGGTTTTCCTTGCTTGCATATTGATCTAAGATCATGGGATGATGTCATTGTAACCTGTGCAGTACTTTGTGATTAAGGGTGTCCCAAATAAACGTGACTTGACATTTAGTGGTCAAGTATTGCACAGTGTCCCTTTTAAATGATAAATACTGGATGAAATGCATTTTACGATTTCTGTCAGTTTGGTGGGACGGGAGGGGTGTCCCCGCCCTCGTGTCCCCATGACCAACTGCGCCCATGCTCGCTGAAAAACATACCGATGGCAAAATCTTGAACAGATTTATCACGTTGCCCCTTGTCAGCTGTCAAGTGCCAAATTTCAAACCGAGCGAGGAAAGTGAAAGAAATAACCAGAGCCGCGACAGCTGACGTGAAACTGAAGCCCGCCAACAAATGGGCCATTTTGTCCGGAGTACATTTTCGTTGCTAAAAACTGATCGCTCTTCCAGTGAAAGGACGCCAAATGTCTTCCAAGTTTGAATTGAACATCATGCTCGAAGCACCAATTAATGGTACTGCAGCTTTTAAACAGCTAAAAGTGATCATTTCACTTGTACTTTCACCATTAAGTCCGTTTAAATGAGTTTTACTGACACGACGTCGTCATGTAATCAGCCAAATCAACTTCATTCCTTCGAAAGAGAGATAAACGACGTACTTTGCCGGAAGAGCGGCTCCGGTTGGAGACCACAGGCGGGGGGAGCTCCTCGTCGCTGGAGAAGGCGTCCAGAGTGGCGGCGACGACGACACGCTGCATCTTCTTCTGCGCGCTCAAATTCTCCAAATAAAGCTGCACGTAAACGTCTTTGTTGTGGTTTCCGCTCGGAAGCTCCACGTTGTGGGCCAATAACTCGCTTTTAAGCTTGTCCTTGGTGAGCTGCGACGGATCGTCCACGTATTCCGGCATGTCGGCGTGCGAGAAAGACTTCCAGGAGCAGCGTGGAAGAGCGAGCTCGCTCCCGGAGACTCACTCGAATATAGGCGGGGGCGCTTAGGGAGAACTAGCGCCGCTTACAGGTCTTATGTTGTACAGCGGGAACCGCCTTGTGAAGATCATCTTTCCCGGACGTCCGGAAATGGTGGCTTTCTTTTCCTTTTTTTAGTAGCTTTCTATCTAGATGTGTAAGAGAGTTAAAATTGATTGAGTTTTTTTGAACTCTCACAAAATCCGTGTTTTTGCTGCAAATTCTGGTATCGCGTTCATTTGTTAAGCCATGGGCGAGTGCGACTGCACTTTCTGGGCTTCTGCGCTTGCCGTACCTTCGGCTCAATATCCTCGCGCTGAAGGTAAGCTGTGCCCAATATCAGTTTGGGTAAAGATGCATATTTTGCTAGATATAGGAGCTGCTTTCATAAACTATTTTTGTATATCAATGGATAGAAGTTGTGCTAAATGATGCATAAAAAACACTAAGTAAAGCAGCTTGAAACGATGACTGTGATGCAACACGTTTCAATGCAACCAGGCCACGATGTGCGGCATGTTAAGCGGTGTCCCATTTTCGTATTTTTGTTCATGTTTTAGATGTGTGCCGTCGTGCACAGAAGCCCTGACTTTTTTGTTTTGTTTATTGAATGCAGGCAATAAACCGAGTGACTGTGAACCCTTGTGTTGCGCATGATTGAGGGGGAATCGGAAGCCTTTCAAATTCGGCGGAAATCTGCTACAGAGTGACGCGATTCATGTGAATGGCGCGTCACATGTGGCGTAAGTGTTTTCGGATTGGCCAAAAAGTGGCAACACTTCGAAAATGACACAGACTCACACTCACCACCGTTCCTTCCACTTCGCTCTTTCCAAGCTGACACCGAACAGTGAGCACACGGCACGAGGGTTAGGTTTAAAGGATTTTATACATTTGACTATAAAGAATTTTTTACGATCGACTTCAAGTTACATGTATTCAGTTTAATGCAATAAAGATATTCACTGACTGCTTGAGTTCAATGTACAATAAAAGGTCAGGGCAGGCTGTGTGGAATGCATAAATGGAAGTTGTTTTGTCTAGGACATTTCTGATAACAGGAGGCGTGGGTGTGCCGACGTAGGACGACCAGATTGTCGGGCACAAAACAACTACCTTGGCACGCCCATGGCACACCCCATCATGCGGGGAGAAGATAACCAATAAGAGAACGCTAAAGTTAGCTGCAGATGACACATGGCCAATAGGGGAATAGAAGGATGTCTTTGCTTTGTTGAAATGTATAAATGATCCCGGCCAACTTGGATGGGGGCCGTCTCCTAGTCACACTTCGATCTGCTGTTAGGAATAATAAAAATCCGCCCTCGTGTGGTCCTTCCTGGTCATTTCTCTCTTAAGAACGAGCGAGCATAATTGTTGGGTGAATGGAGGTTGTGTTTGGTTAATGGGGTCTGATAACTCATTCGAACAATTTGGTGAACGGTACATTTTGATAGTTAAATGAGTTGATAGTTAAATCTCAACAGCTTGGCGTGCCATGCAACCCTGTATTAGCAGAGGCTCTGCAGCATGCACCAGTTTACCCCCTTTGCATCATATGCGTCCATATCAGTCATTCTTAACTATCCTTCGCCATTTACATCTATCCCAAGCACACACTCTTGCATCCATTAAATCAAACCACCTTAAATCCAGGACACGTTTCACCCCACCCATCCTACTTAATTTGGGTCCTCCTCTCATTCCATTTCCCACCACTTCTGCACGACATACTCTTTTAGTCAAACGGCATTCATCCATTCTTTCCATATGTCCAAACCCTCTCAGGAAGTTCTCTTACCCCACACCAGTTCTTCTCCTTACTTGCTCATGCATTCACCTATCCAGTCCCACGCAATAGGGGAAGTTGCTCACCTTGCCAAACATTAATTTGAGATGTTTCTGCAAATTTGTTGTATTCTTTCCTGGCCTTTTCCATTGTAGATTATAATGAAATGTGGATTATAATCGAACTACAATAGAAATTTCTCACATCTAGTCTTGTAGGTGTATTTGTAAAGGCAGAGTAAAACATGGAATGGCTCTTTGTTGGTATGCAACTGATCAGGTAATAGGGGGCCCCAGATCAAAATTGTGTTAAGGGCCCCATGAAAACTAGGGCCAGGCCTGTGCACACATGTTAAACCCTTTCTGTGTTTTACAGACTAATTTGTATTCAGGGGCAGCAGTTTTGAAGTCATGAGATCGAACCTTCCTGTGTGGAGTTTGCATGTTCTCGCCGTGCTTGCATGGGTTTCCTCCCACATTCCAAAAACATGCATGTCCGGGTAATCTGCTTGTCCAAATTGTCCCTAGGTGTGACTGAGCGGGTGAGTTGTCTGTCTGTGTGCCATGCGACTGGCTGGCAAGCAGTTGAGGGTGTCCCCTGCCCACAGATAGCTGGGATGGGCTCCAGCACCCCCGTGACCCTACTGAGGATAAGCGGTGTAGATAATGGATGGATTTGTATTCATTGGCAGTCTACATATTTGTTCTTCGATACAAGACTTGGAATGTCTACTCCAGTATTGCAAAAACATTCATCTTATCAACTCACAAAGAATATTCTAACTGGAACTGGTGAGCTGCCTAACTAAACTTTAAACATTAAAGGGACAGTGTGTGATATTAAGAACCTCCTAGTCGTACAAAAAAAAAAACTTTCATTCAGTAAAGAGACTGATTTGAATATTGAGCAATATTATATTAACTATCACTCCAAAGTTAATTTCTATAAATATTCATTGGTCAAAAATGTGTATTTCATTTACATATAGAAATCTCTACCTGATAGTCTCCGCCATGTTTGTCTGGTATCTTGCTGCTCGAGACGAAAACCAGCGGTCATTTGGTACTGGTTTTTGTTCGCATGAAGACAATATAGTGCCATCTAGTGCTCAAACATTACACCTTTAATGTCTTTAATCAAAATGGTCCGTTCTTAAAAATGGCGGCATCTGAAATCAAATCGTCCGGTTTATATTGACCGAAAGTCCGACAGAATTTTAAATGAAGCCGCAAAAGAAAATAGAGATTTGCTCATTCAAGTCAAATTAAGATTTGGTTTGTCGTGTTCAAGCGATTTCGGCCAAACAGTTTTTCTTCCTACTTCTTTAGTGACAAATGTTTATACAAAATACTGAAAACACACAATGTACATTTCAGATTCGGGGAAAGTTGGTAGCATACCTCCACCGCCGATATCAACATCTCTACCTTGCCAAACGGGAACAGAAATTGTATTTCAATGAAACCAAAACAGTGAAAATACTTTGTCTTTGACCGCAAATTTGGGGTTGGAAGCAATTCACTTGTGGACGCGCCTCGATATACAAAAGCGATATCGTTTGAAAATGGAATCTGCATTTAAAAGGCCTACCGATCACAATGCACCCAACTTACCTTGGATGGACTCAACCATAATGTCAACATCTTATTATTTTCACATTCATGTGTTTAACTGACTCATCCTCAACTGTAGGTGGCACACCTGATATTTAATACCGTAGAGATTGGCTTGATTAAACGCCTCATCATCATATCTCAAATAAAAATTCTGCACTTAAAAGCTCTTTAGAACGTAAAGCAGAGGCACAAAAGGACAAGACGGCATAAACAGTCCACTATTCATTCTGGCACAAGGTTGTCGGTTCGATGCTCCACATATCTTGCGACGCCTTCAATTCCCCACTTTCGCACGAGACTTAATCAATTGGGACAGAGTATAAACCGTGGAACTACTGGTGGGCAGTGATGACGGGGAAATAGAAGCAGTCTTTCTTTCTCCGCCTGCGGGGAGATGTTGTCACTGAGTGTACGACCTGAGCAACTTCAAATTGTTTCCAGTGGCAGATTGCGTTGCGTCCTTCGACCCGCTACACTCAAATGAAGACATCTCGGTCGGTGTGTTACACCATGGTGTTGCTCTCGCTCGCTTTGTCCACGTACTGGAAAGAGAAGAAGAAAAACATGGAAGATGACAAAACAGGAGACGGCCGGTGGCAGGGCAGGAAAAAAAATCATCCGCGTCGGTCTGCTAGGATTGCTCATTGTGAAACGGCAGCTTGAGCCGGATGCCTTTAGCATCAAGCTCCCACTTGTCTGCCCTAACCCTGAGATGAGCAGTTCATACACCTTTTGTGTCCTTTGTTGTGATTGTATCCTCATTTATGGAGTTTTTTTTTCACCACCTTAACCAACATATTTATTCGCCTCATCGTTTTTTTGTTCATAAATATAGGCCCATATTGTGATGGATTTGCATAATATGATGGTGACAGTTATATAATAACAATGTTCAACAACACCAATAAGAATAGACATATAGTTGATAATGATAACACAACAATCAACATAATAGTCATGATAGTCACAATAATAATAATAAGCTTAATTATTAGCTTGACCCATCTATTCAATGTATAAGGTTTCTGCTAGTTTATAATATTTGGATACTAATACTTAGTTGATACATGCGTTTAGGTCTTGATCCGACAACCTTACATTGATCGGAATAGCTGGATCGGATGATTGAGGAACCATGCTTCATAATGGAATGACAATTTTTGACTCGATATTCACTTTAACCCTCCTGTTGAAACGCTTAATAAAATGATTAATTAGCGAAAAGAAAGAGAAAAAAAATCACATTTTTATTATGGATCAACCGATACGTGTTTTTCAGGGCCGGTATGATAATTTGTATCAAGAAGAGGCAGGTAACCGATATTCATTCGCTGTAAAAGCTTAAAAATTGACATGAGAAATTGTCAAAAATGCAAACATTACATAAATTCAGATAGAAATTTAACAGCTATCTGAAACCTTTAACAATAAATGCATTAGAATTTCAACTCAATTGACTTATCTTTCACTTCAACAAAAAAATAACAGTACAGAAAATAAAAAAAATTCAACAAAGCTGGCGAATAGAAACATTTTAGAGCCAGAATGATGAACTCATGTTATGGTAACAGCTAATCACTCAGCCTTCCATTTTAGCGTGCTTTTGTATCCCCACTCTTAATCGTGAACACACAAGCTTTATTGACCAACTCATGTAAATGTATTAGTCTCCATCTGAACGTGCTTCCCAAAAACAAGTAAACTACACTTTTGACGCTATCTCTTAATCACACGCAGTTTTCTAGCAAGGCGCACAGACTTTTTAAAATCTCAATATTAGCAACCGCCCCCATTCTGCAGCGTGTTGACTCCGGAAAGCTTTTGTTTGAGAAAGGGAAAGTCCTGGTCTGCTCTTCTTACCCAGTTTTAAATATATTCAATCCACCGAATACATACATAAAAAAGCCGATATCGATATCCGCCAAATCCCCAAATATAGGTGCCGATAAAGGACAGAGTAAACTAAGCTTTCGTTTCTGCTTGTTCGGTGTTAAAATGTCGTCAGACTGTGTGCCAGAATCCGAGAAAACATTTTAGTGATCGTAATTTGAAGTTTTCCGGGATCCCAGCTGACACTCCTGATCAGAAAGAAAAGAGAGTTGTAATAAAACGCAGCAAAGCGAAAAGATTGGACCAAGGCACTCATCTCCTCGGGTTTGCAGCACACACTTCATATCAGGTAAGAGACATTAAATGTTTATTCAGATTCAGATCTACTTTATTGTCATTCTAGTATATATTGTTATCGAGTCCATAATACTTATTGTATCGGAAAAGTATTTTGTTATTTTCTTAGCTTCAGCTAACCGTAAGAGTGTAGCCTCAATGCCATGGAAACCAGGTGGAAACATATGTTGGCCTGGAGAGGGATAGGCGATATCAGGCTGTACTTGCCCAAAACACAACAGTAAATGGTGACCGTACCACCATAGTGGTTAAGAGATCCAACCAACCAAGTATCTGATTCAATACTATCTGAATACTGTTCATCCAAAAATTAAATGCATCACCCATTTCTATTCCTCTTGGCCTTTATAGCATTTTTTGTCCCAATGCGCAAAAAAATTGTCATCGGGCAACAAACCTATAAACAAATGTTTAACACATAAAGCAGTAAGAGAAGCCGTGTATGTTTCTTCCAAAGAAATCACCTAAACCGATAGGAATTTGACATTTTTTCCCCTTAAGATTCCAGAAATGAGTGATAATAGGTGTCCGCCCAGGGTATTTTGCAACAAATTGCATGCAAGGAAAATCGACAGTGACTGACCACGATTGCTGATTATCCTAGGAAGGCTTTGAAAAACAAAAAGGACAAAAACAGTCATCCCAAATGAAGACACCATTGCAGGGCCAACCTGATTAAGTGTTCCATTTTTGGATCTGCTGAAATTACAATCAATAAGGAAGGTTCGTTCTTAATGCCCAAAGAGGAATACCAACATTTCCCCATGAAGCGTTTTGATAGATAGTTTATTCATCCCCGTAGGGAAAGTCACACTTCCAGCAGTATCCTTGTGTTGAAAAATAAAATAATAGAATAAAGATAAAGAATACAAAAATAGCCAATATAACGTTTTGTTGTAGAGTATTTAAATAGTGCTACGGAATATACACACTGTCATAAAAATAGGGTAATATGCAAATGTGGGGGTGGGGTTTCATGTGGGCTTTTACTCCCCCGGTTGGCGTTAAAGAGCCTCATGGCATGAGGAAGAAATGATATCCTCAGTCAGTTTTGATGCTTTTTTTTTAAATCAACTGAAAAAGTTACATTAATGATATGGATAACGCATCGCTCAACATTTTTTATGTTCCACCACAAGGGAGAAAAAGGTATTTATTGCCAGGCCAGGCCCGTCCCTCACCTTTATCGATTGTTGATAAAATTGGCCTCTGGCGAGATCGTCGCAACACACTCGGACAACGCTGCCCGTACTGCATATTGAAGGGACTATAAATGGTGTAATTGCATTTTATTCTAGTCATTTCTGCTAAATTGAGGTGCCTGACCTACTCGCTGCTGTAAATAACCCCCAAAACAAACTTGGATTGGAAAAGACTTACTGCACTGATGAAGGGCAGGTTTAAGATGGACCCAAGGACAGGTATCCTTCTGATAAAGCCTATTACAACGGGAAAGAAGCCTCTGGAACAGGGACAGAAATGATTTGTATTATTAAAAACAAAAGCAATACAACAACATCAGATTTATATAACATAAGATAAAGCAGCTATACCATTTGGTAATGAGTTATGAACTTGAATTGAGAGCTATTACTTCGTAAAACAAGCGCAGCCCTAAAAACACGTGACCCGGGGTTCCAAAATTGGCCTTTTTCTCTTAAAATACAGCTTTTGCCCTTCCTCGTGAATTCTTACCTGAATAAGAGGAAAAATCCATACACTTCCAGCACGACACCGATGATGGGCCAGCCGACGAGCACGATGAACACACCTCCGAGGAAGAAACTGGTGGCTTTCATTTTGTGCTTTTGGAAAAAGAAGCGGAATGTCCTCTCTAAACCGATAACGAAGGCGAGTCCTGCGACAAACAGGATCTAAAGGACAAAAGAAAAAAAAAATGAAACAATATAAGATTCCAGAGTTTACAATAAATTGATTGTAGAACGTCCAAGAGTCATTCCCATCCAATGGGATTTTCACACTCACGTTCCCGATTGCCAGGAGTGCTTTGTCAAAGAAGAGGATCATTCCAAAGAAGAGGAAAAACACGCCGAAGCCCGTTAACCCCATTCCAATTTCTGCGGGGAACATATGTAACAGAGTTGAAATTGGATTGTTTTTTTCAATTCTCAGAAAATCATAGGCGCCGCCGCGAGCGGCAGCCATTCCGGCAGCTCCGTGTTATTTCGCTCTTTTTGTGATTTCTTGTTTTATGTGTCTGCTTCTATCTTCGGTGATTTTTGTCCCCTTTGACAACTATCTTTTCTATCCTATGGTTAGGGGTTTTAACGTTTATTGGAGGAATCAACTCCTTGCCCTCAAGAATTCTCGTGCCGTTGTGAAGAGGGGGCCCTATCGTGGATGCAGAGCCCGAGCTAGCTAAGCGGCTACCAAATTAGACCGACGAACGGGATGTGCCGGTGAAAAATTTTAAAGCGTACAGGGAGTGCAGTTTGCTGTGTTTTACGGAAACCTGGCTCACGTCTAGCATCCCGGACGCTAACGTAGAGCTACCCGGCTTCAGCGCTGTTAGGGCAGACAGAGACACAAAAGCCTGCGGGAAGCGGACCTTCAGCTATATCACCTCGTGCTGAAGGTAAGCTGTGCCCAATATCAGTTTGGGTAAAAGTTCGTATTTTGCTAAATATAGGAGATGCTTTCACAAACTATTTTTGTATATAAATGTATATGTCGTGCTAAAAGATGTATATTTAAAAATTGCAATGTCTCGTTTTTTGAAATGTTCATGTTTTAGATGTATGCAGTCGTGCACAGACGCTCTGACTTCTTTGTTTTGTTTATTGAATGCAGGCAATAAAGCGGGTGACTGTGAACCCTTGTGTCGCGCATGATTGAGGGTGGTTACACATACACGCGTCCTGTTGATGTAAAACACGTTTGTGGATCGATAGATAAAGTAAAAAGGTCTCCACAGTCATAACCAACAACCACTTTCGAACTGTGACAGATGACTTGTTCACAGAGGCCTAGCTGAGCTGTCGTCGTTGTTGAGACACTCAAGGCGCCGTAGTTCTCCGAAGGAGAGGGGGCTGCGACTGTCTGTGCCGCCAGGCCTGACGGTTACCATCTTGCTCATTTATCAAGGAAGGAATGACTGCTGTGAAAAATCAACGGTATTAAAGTTTCTATCTTAATCTTATTTTGCACGGGAAATCTGAGAATGTCAAAAAGTTCAAGAATTTTAAGGAAATGGGTATTTGCATAGTCTTTCTGAGCATTTGCATGCAACTTACTGGGTATGTAGACTCTTAATTTGAATATGACCGCCTGACTGCATCAAATATAATAAATATGACGTCTACTCAGATGAGCTAAACTAGAATTAAGGCTTACTACAATGGCATTTTATGCATAGGCGGGAAACACCCCATGAAAGAAAACATGAGGTAAATGCATGAGTAAGTGTGTTTTAAGAGGGGGGAAACACAGAAATAATTTAATTGTTTAGCTTTTAATCACAAGATGTCTCAAAGGGCTGTACCGAATAATACAGAAAGCCAACACATATATTTCTACCGGAATACATGAATACTAAAAATATCCAACAGCAGATGTACTACAAAAATCCTACCTACAGAAATACTAAAATAATAATACCGTTCCACTGAAAAGCTACAAAATATTTCATAATTAACACAAAAAGGAAAAGTCAAGTCATAGTAAGGGCAGCACGGCGAGGCAGTGGTTAGAACGGGTGCGGCACACAGTTCTGAGGTCATGAGATCGAACCTTCCTGTGTGGAGTTTGCATGTTCTCCCCGTGCTTGAGTGGGTTTCCTCCGGGCACTCCGGTTTCCTCCCACATTCCAAAAACATGCAATTCAGGTGAATTAGCCAGTCCAAATTGTCCCTAGCTGTGTATGACCCGGCGAATTGTCTGTCCCTGTGTGCCCTCCGACTGGCTGGCAAGCAGTTGAGGGTGTCCCCTGCCCACTGCCCAAAGGTAGCTGGGATGGGTTCCAGCACCCCCGCGACCCTACTGAGGATAAGTGGTGCAGATTGGATGGAAGCAAGTCATAATAATTATGTAGAATTTCTATAGTAGTATTTTTTTTAGTATTTCTGTCATATTTTTGTAGAAACATTATCTATTGGTACTACAACAACTCAGTATTATCAAGGCAAGATTTATTTTAAATGCACAAGCGAGAGCAATGTGGTAGATTTCTGATTTACTACATTTTATGAAGCAATTTCTTATCATTTCAAACGTTGAACGTTACAGCAAGTGCAGTAAATTCGAAAAGAAAACATCAACGCACAAAAGAAATTGACTCAAGTGGAACATGAAATAAACAGGCAGAATTCTTAGCCTCAACGTGCTAACCATTAGCTAAAGGGCTCAAGAAGCCAGATTGGTACAAAAAGGCTAATCTGATGCTCAGTCATACGAAGCCTTACTTTGCGAGTCCGTCAAGGAGATCATCTTGGCGCTAAGTGGAGCAGCGAGCCTCAAAGAAAATTAAAATAAGAAAGTGTTCATCTAAGAATGTTGGTGCTAACAGATGCCGCCATTGAAGCTCCGAGCTGCCACTGCAGCACAGCCACGTCTTCCCGAAACACGCCTTCGCCTTCTGACCATTTCCGGGAGAATACTGCGTTGCGTTCAAGGCCGCAATTGTTTCGCTACACGAACCGCAAACTTCAAAAAAAGAGCAGTAGCAGCTCTATTTATGGCCCGTATAATCGCCAGTACGATACGGAACGGATGATTCAGTATATATCATACGCTATGACGTGAAATGACATGAATTGAACTGCATCTTTTTCTTGTTTTAGCGAGCGTCAACTGGTGTGTTTCTTGAACAAACACCGTTTTAACCCATTCGACGTCAGACGTTTTTTTCTCAAATGGGAAATGCGGATGCCAAACAATACTGCTCATTTTCATTCGTTTTTGAAGGCCTACAGTAAATTTAGTTCCCTAGCCATAAAGTCATAAGACATATGAAAAGAAAGCTTCAACATTCATCTTTCACTAGAAAAAAATAACAACGGTTGAACATTGCTACGTTTTTAGAAAATGAAGTGAAGTCCCATTGTCAGGACCAGAACGGAAACAGGACCCAATTGCGTTCAGTTTCCCACAAGTTTTATTGGAGAAATGGGTAAGGGCTGCGCCCACGATCCGGTGTTCGCTGGATGCGGGTAGACAGGACTGGGTAAGCCCTTGCTCCATGATTGTACAAACTGTCACATTTTCCTGTACACATTACAAAATAATGGTACACCATATTTTTGGGGGAATAATCCATGATGGGAAATCGCCAGGCGGCAGATGGATGCGCACAGCAGCATCAAACCGCCCGCTTCGTTTGCAACGAAAAAAAAAAACATACCGAGATAGAGGCTTCCGCGGCCAACTCCTTTGACTTGTTTGATTTGCCGTTTGGTGATCGTCGGTGTTTACCGGATGGTACCCATCATTGACAAATTTGCGTTTTTCCGTACAGATTTTTTTCTCGTACGTCGCACTTGTCTTAAAATGCACAAAAAACGTACTTTGTACGGCAAAACCGTACAGTTTGACAGGTATGCTCTTTCAATTCAAATTAGCGAGATTTCCGCAAACGCGACGTGTTCACGTGAGTACCTTTAAGACAAAAGCCAGGAAAAAATGTTCTCGGGTGTGTGGCGCCATAGTAACCGCGAAGAGTTCAGCAACAAGGAAAAGCGTCTTACTCGCTTTGAATGCTCACTTCCATTCTTAAATCTTCATTTAAGTCTTTCATTTAGACAGTTAGCTCGCTGTTCGGCCGTCAGAATTCATTGACGTGAAGCGGCATAAGTGTTTAGTAATGTACACGTTCGTCGAGTTATAGTGAAACGCGTTTTAGCACACATTCTCAATTTTCTTTCATTTAAACGGTAAAGTGTGATAAATAATGACTTCATGCCATTTGAACGCATCAAATACAATCATTGTTCCGTCCCCAATGAAATTCTTTTCCTTTCTTGCAGGATTCATTTCTGGAGCTTTGAAAGTTCTATTTTGCAACGTCATGGATGGAGATTGCCTGACAAATGGTGAGTTTTGCTGTGTCAAACTAAAAGAAACCTCCCAAAACGTCTCGCATGCAGTCATTTGTGCCGGCTGGAGAGAACTGAATGGGACACGAGAGATGCATGGCGAGCCATGGAGGTGGCATCCCCAGAGGATACGCGCTGCAGGTGCAAGACTTATCAGATGAGTTAGGGTGCACTTTCCTCGCAGCATTCAAACAGACATTTGCATAAATCAGCGCTTCTCCGTGATCTCTGTCACGCCCCACCTTGGAAGAAGAAATACTCTCGCAACCCCCAAGACTAACACCCCATGTATGATCCAAGTTTCTTAAAAATGGTCTTCAAGGCTGCAAAGGAGGTATCCACCATCTGTTTGTTGGTTTACACCCGTTGAACACGGCCAAACGCAGATACAGATGGGAATATAGGAGCTACGGCTATTATGATCTCAAAAGCCACAGAAGTGAAGCGTTATGGATTTCATTAAAAATGGAGCTACTTGAGCATTATCGGGAACATAATAATATTACTTGTAGTCGTTTTGGGAGTAAACCAACGCAGGGTCGGGGAGACCACGCAAACTCTGCATAAGGGTGGCTGGTAGCCGGAATCGAACCCGGGACCCCCTGAACTATAAGACGGATGTGCTAGCCGGTTATCCGAAGTGCCTCCTCTAATTCTCCATATTGAGGATTGATTTTTATCACGTTGTGTTTCAGACGTTCAGGCAGAGCTGGATTCTGCGGAGGCGGAGCTGGAGCTGGTGGAGCTTCAGATATCCGAGCTCCTTGAAAAGAAAAGCCGGTTAACTTTGCACAGGAACAAGCTGCTGCGCAAGCTGGAGGAGGCTTGCGAGGCTGCGTCGGCATCGTCTTCGTCCGGACAGTCTTCTTCTAGAACCGGCTCTGGAATGACGACAGAGGAAATGAAGATCTACGACGGAACGGGTATTTCAATCTTTTCCATTTAAATACAATTGTATTGCGCACATGAGGGTCAACCTAACACATTTAAAGCTGGGGTGCGCCATTCGAGGACAATGCCCAGCTGAGTTCAAGCAGCCTTTATAATCTTTTCCCACCCCATCTATCTGCTTTGATCCTAATTCTGTCAGCTGTTTGGGATTCGCAACACATGAGGGAGCGGGAAAGGCTTGGGCGGAGGGTTGAAAGGGATTTCATGATCATGCTCGCGGTTTTCTGTTAATGTTGAGCAAATGGTGAAAGTAAGAAAAGGACTGTTTTAAATACAGTCCCAACCCAAACCACCAAAAAATGGCGTCAGGTCGAGTCCCATGTAATCGTGACGCCCTTTACACAAAATGACTTAAAGGACTGCACAGGTTACAATGACGCATCCCCAGATCTTGAACCAACAGGAAAAACTAAAAAACATCAGTATGAGAAAAACAAGAAACCTTGAGAAGGGGCTCACAAGTGATGACCAAAACATAGTGAAAAAAGAAGAGTTCACTCGAGTGCGTCTAACAAGGTTTGTACGGCGCTTGGAATTCTAATGTTGTGTTTTCAATGTCAGGAACATACTTGAATTTTGGGCAAAGTGCTTAATAATGCTTGAAATTCTTGCCGTGTATCTCGGCAGTTAGACTCGACAGAGCACGCTTTTAAGAAAGAAAAATCAAGTCGCCACGAAGCGGCAGCTGCCATTGCATGGCCTTGTCATTTGAAGTGCATTGCCCCCTACAGGTTGCATCAAAGAATGCAAAAGAGAGATAATAATAATAATAATAATAATAATAATTTCCTTGTATTTTCATTCTGTGTAACAATGTACACAGAACGAAATGTCGATTGCACCTGACCCGTTGTAGCGAGCCGATGCAGCCAACAGAGGGCGCCGCTCTTCATAATGGAAAAGGCAGCGCTTGCCAGTCACATGAAGGAGATGACTCGCTTAACTTTGACTCAACCGAACACTAAAAATTGTGAATTAGGATTATGTATGAATTATGGCCCTTCCATAAGGACCCTATAAAAATGGAGGTGGTGTTTCCCAATGGTAATTTGGAATGAGAAGACCTTCCTGCAATTAAAAATGTAAGCTACATATTACCTATATGGGGAGAGATTTGTCTCCAAAATATTTACACATGTACTGTTAAGATTCACTAAAAATATTTGCGATTTACTCAAAATCATATGTCTTGATAATGTCACACACCAGATTAAAAATCGCATATGTAAACTGCAGATCTATTTTTAACGGTCCTGGAAAAAAACAGGGAAATTGGCCTTGAAAGTGCTTAAAAAGTATTTGAATAGGGCCATGAAAAAATGTGTAAGAACTCTGGTCTAAGAAATGCACCACACAAGCATCTTGTCAGAGGCTGATGATGATCTAAACCAGGAGATGGCGGCAGAAAGTAGAACATTTGCAAATTCCGGACAGCATCTTTCATGATCAGCAAATATTCCCAAAATTGAGGCTTATTTTATCATGGATCCAACTTGTAAACTACGTAAGGACTTTGTTTTTGAAGAAAACAAAAAGGAGAGCTAAAAGAAGAAAAAAAGAATAAACTTGACAATTTTATTTAAACACATTGTAAGGTTTTAACATTTCTAGGACTGAAATCTGACTCCAAAGACACTTCCCCTGTCTTGTACAATTCCCTTACAGTTGGAGCATGTTCTAAAGTCGGAGAAATTATTGAGCCGAGCGCCGAATTCCGGCTCCTCCGTGTTACATGCCGAAGTGTCCTTGGGTAAGACACTGAACCCCCAATGCCCCCAATAAGCAGGTTTGCGCCTTACATGGCTGCACGGCCGCTATTGGTAAATGTGAAGCGCTATAGAAATGCAGATCATTTCATTTCATTGTTATCTGCACAGACTGAAACCCTAACCCAAAGACACATTCCTAAGCAAAGGTGGTTTATGATACCCTTTTGAAGAGTTGCACTCAAGGCTGAGGTCAAACTTAGGACAAATATTTTCGAGTATAAGTGGAATAAAACAGGGTATAAAATATTATATAACTTCAACATCAACAATTAAATTGTTAAAATTCTACAAAATAAAAAGATAAAATACCAAGAATAATGTGTTGGATTACCCCTTTACTGAAAAAATAACAGATACGTAATTTCCAACGCTGTGCAGAATAGAGAATTGTGAAAAGTGAACGCTTGATATGAGCGGGTAATTCTCTTAGCAAGTCAAAGCATCTTCATCATAACGTTGGTCTCACCTTTTTAGATTTTGCATGGTCCAAAGATGTGACGCGGCACCTGAAGGATTCCTTCCACCTTTCCAAGTTCAGACCCCTGCAGTTGAGGGCCATCAATATAACGCTCTCTAGAAAAGATTTGTTTGTGGTCATGCCCACAGGAAGAGGAAAAAGCCTCTGCTATCAGCTACCAGCCATCTGTTCTGACGGTAAGCTAAGATCCGAGTGACTCTTTTGAATCTTAGTTAACTGATAAAATGCCGTAAGGGACCGTGCGGTGCACACTAGGGCTATGACAACAGATCGATTAAATCAATTATTTAAAGCGTCGGCAACAGGTTTCATCATTTTCGTTGTGCCGTGCGATTTTATTCAATGGAAACGAGAGAGTGCATTGAATTTCCTCTTGATCCGGTGACAAACTTGTAGTTGGACTTTGGTCTGGCAGGGGGCGCTCCGTAGCTGTATTTTGATGCTCGTGGTCATCTTGACCCAAATCCAAATGAATTTATATAGCACTTTTTAGACACTTGCGGTGCAACTCAAAGTGATGTACAACAACATTTCATGTACAATGAAATGATATGCTAAAGTTGCCTTCAAACAGCTTTAGAAAGTGTCACAGACCAGGAATAGAGACAGGACCCAATAGCATTCGTTTTACTCAGTGTTTATTAAGAAAGAGAGCAGCGCTTGCTTCCGCCATCCGATGACGGTCGGTCGCGGGTAGCAGATGGCAGGAACGCAGAAGTGGCACTTCGTGTCGAGCGAGGGTCGTCATCGACGGCGAGAAAACGGGTCGATGGCCGGGACGGGGGATCAAGGGCGGTAACGAGTCCAGAAAAGAGGTCGGCAACAGGTGCCGGGCAGGAAACGGGGCGAAACGGGTCAATGGCCGGGACGAAGGAGCAAATGCAGAAACGGGTCCGGAAAAAGGTCGGCGACAGGTATCAGGCAGGATAACGGGGCCGGATATTGTCGGAGAGTACAAAAGCTTGCCTAGATGAGAGCATAGGTTCGTAGACGGTCTGACGGGTTCCTTTCGGAAGACGGGGGTTTAAAAAGAGTCAGGGAGCCAATCAGCGACCGGGGCTGTTGGCGCCAACGGGGCAGCCGCAGGTGCCCCCAATCAGCAATCATGACAGAAAGGCAATTTTGATTTACCCGCACGTTTAGAAGAATAGAATAGAATAGTTTAGAGGTGGGTCTGTGGCTTTTTATTTAGGCAAAGCACACAAATAACAGCCTCAATCATTCATTAAAGAAGGAAACTATTTGCACACGTTCTCTTTATATACTGCCTTATTTTTATTTGCACTTTATAGAAAAAAAATCGTACATATTTGCAGGTGTATAACATACATCTGTATATATTTTGGTTTCTTCTGAGGCTATTTGACAATCTCTTGGATTTTTTTTACACTATTTTTCTGTCCTTGCAAAATGTCATGATTTGATTCACTGGTTCGTTGAATAAAATGATTGACGGAGCAATCGATTATTCAAATAGTTGTTATAAATGGTGCAAACCGCTAAATAAGTGCATGCATGTATGCTAGGTTTTACTCTGGTGGTGACTCCGTTGGTGTCTCTCATGGAGGATCAGATGATGTACCTGAAGTCCATCAATGTTGCAGCAGTAATGCTCAATGCTTCTAGTAGCAAGGTAATCTCTTGGAAACGACGGTCATTTGAAATTCAGTCTTACGCCTCATTCACACTAGCTCCGGTGACTACCATTTTCACCGCGTTTGTTGTATTTGTGATGCCTTTCCAGAAATGTGCACTGGGGGAGGGGTTTTGGAGATCTCCTCCAATTTCAACCGATATTCATCAAAGACTTATTTGAGATCAAGGGGGAATTTTCACTATCCCTCGCTATAACGCAGTAACTTTTCAATTTAAGCCATGTTTGTCACGGCCTTAATTACAAGACTACATACTACTAATCCAACATCCCCTGATCTAAAACCTACAGGAGGGCAAGGGGAAACTCAAAAACCTCAGCATGAGGAGAATTCAAGCGGTGTACGCCGGATCCCTGAAAAGTCTTAAAAGGCATTGAAATCAATATTGTAAAAATAAGGCCTTCATTGGCATTCAAATGTCTTCAATCCTGTTTTCAAAAGTCTTGAAAATGTGAACACATTATTAAGATATTTGTTTGAACTAACAAGATGTTGTAAAAGTCATTATTCATGCTTCATGGTAAAAATGCTTCATGAATGTAGCACAAGAGTTCTTTGGAATGATTAGTTATCCGCCAGTTTCAACTGAGGATCTACGATGTACCGTAAACATCCTTTTTTTTTTCCTTGTCTTCCGTGTCCAAAACTTTGGTGATTGCTGTTTTTCATATGGAAAGTTTTCAACTGGGCCAGAACGTGATGGAAAAAAAAATTCCAATTTGTTTAGAATTGTCTATCATTTATGTGGTGTTTTTGGATTTTTGTCTATTCAATTGTGTGTTTTTTTTATCGACTTGATCTTAAATTTGATTTCTAAATGAATGAAAAAGTCTTGACTTCATCTTTCCTTAAGCTGTAGGAACTCTGTCATGGATTTGAATCGTGCATTGTTGTCAGGACCAGAACGAAAACAGGACACAATTGCGGGTCGTAAGTCGGGACGGGAGAGCGGTCAGGATCAAAACGGGTCGTAGCCGGAGACGGACTGGAGCAAAAACGGGACAGGCGGGAGTCAGGGTCGCAAAAGGCTTGCCAAGTATACACTGAGGTTCGCAGACAGACTGACAACAGGGGACAGACAGGACTGGGTTGAAATAGTGACAGGGAGCCAATCAGAACCCACGGCAGTTGGCGCCGAAGGCGCGGGCACAGCTGAGTCACATTGCTAATCATGACACATTGTGTTCTGCAATCTGTTCTGCAATCTGATTGGCTAAAGAGTCTCCTGCTTATTATTTGACAGTACAGTGGTCTATTTGTAAAAACTAATAATAATAAACGTTTCTACAGTACTTTTATTTGTTAAACAAATGCTTGAGCTCCAAGTAAGTTTCGGTGTGTGATAGAGTATTTAATTGTATAAAAACTGTCATAAATAAATAAACGTCGCACAGCTTCCTTCTTTAACCTAGCCCAGGCGATCACTGTATTAACCATCATTATTTTCTATTTCACTGCCAACCCATTTAAGATATATTTCTAAGTCTCTGGAAGAAATGGAAAGTTAGCAGAGGGAGGTAGCGCTTTCTGCAACAAAAAAGACTCGTTCCGTATTCAGCGAATAAGGTGTAAGACTGATATCTCATGAAACGTGTTGTTGTGTGGCTCATCTACAGCACAATGTCCATATTCAAATGCTTTGATTTGTTTCTTGTAATTCCAGGAGCACTCAAAAGCAGTCTTAACCGGTATGATGGATAAGAAGGTCCCATTCAAGCTACTGTACGTCACCCCCGAGAAAATCGCCAAAAGCAAAATGTTTATGTCTCGTCTGGAGAAAGCCAACAACGCCCATCTTCTGAGTCGCATCGCTGTGGACGAGGTGCACTGCTGCAGCCAGTGGGGACACGACTTCAGACCCGGTAATTACTCCCAGACCCTGTGAAGGCTATTTCCGTTTATTTATTTGTGACGCCATTAATCACAAAATGCCTTGAAGGACTGCACAGGTTACAATGACACCATCCCCTAATCTGAAGCTGACATGCGGGCAAGGGAGCTCTCAAAAACCTCAACATGAGGAAAATAAGAAACCTTGAGAAGGGGCCGCACAAGTGCTAAATTGATGTTGCATTGGGTAACAATACACGAAACGTAGTGAAAATCTATAAAAAACCTAAGTACTATGTAAAATTGGTCCAAAAGTCCATGATAGCACTGACGCAGCTTCTTATCTCAGTCGGCTGGTCCATGAAGACGATGACATGCTTCAGGTCAAGGTCCTGATACGTTCTCCTCCCTCATTTTACCACCAACCAGGCAGCCGGAAAGGACACGAGAAGAAAAGTATATGGTCGGCATCGATCGGAGCATACCGCATTGCTCTTGAGCCTGCAGATTTCTTTTTGGCTCGTGGAGTCACAAACAAGGCAGCATGGTCGCGCAGTGGTCGGCGCATGTGCGGCACAGTTCTGAGGTCATGGGATCATCCTGTGTGGAGCTTGCGTGTTCTCCCGAGGTGTGAATGGTTGTGTGCCCTGCGACCGGCATGTTATTTCGGAGAGGACGTCATTTGGCGTCGCCCCAAAATATACGCAGAGACGGCGATATGGCGGAAAGGGAACGTCCTTTATTCAGAAATGTTCAAGCAACATTCCTTCAATGTTCATTCAAGCCACGTTCGAAGTTTGTCCAAGAAACGCTCGGCTTTATACTGTGCTCAAAAGCATCTCGTGATGTTTTTCTCGAAATCAGAAATGTATTTTCCTGCCCCGACTTGCTCAGTCGACAAATTGTGACTTTCTGTATCAACATTATCTCATGACTCATGACTCCCGCCAGATGCCTTCACGCAATAGGCTACTTTCAGCTCGAAGGCTGCTGACTTAGTTCATTCACAACACCGATTCAGGCTGTTCACTGCCCAGATAGCTGAGATGGGCTCCAGCTCCCCTAAGACCCTATTGAGGATAAGCGGTAAATGTGAAGCGCTATAGAAATGCATACTTGTCTGTTATGTGTGTCTGACTTTCGGCAGATTATAAACTGTTGGGCATTCTGAAAAGGCAGTTTCCTAAGGTGCCAGTGATTGGGCTCACAGCGACCGCAACCAGCAACATCCTGGAAGACTGCGGGAAGATCCTTTGTGTGCAAAAAGCCATCTCGCTCACAGCGTCCTTCAACCGCACCAACCTCTATTATGAGGTAAAAGCCACACGTGCTCAAAAGTATAGCCAATTCTTTTTCTAAACTCTTACGTTAAAAGCTCATTTTGTTTTCAGTTTTTAACTGTTAGCGACTCCCTAAACATCTTTGTCTTCTAGGTTCGCGCTAAAGTTTCTGACATCACGTTAGTCGACGACATCGCCTCGCTGATCAAGGACCGATACAAGGATCAGTCAGGTACTCTAATGCATGATTCTGGAGCAGGGGTCGGGAACCTTTTTGATCGAAAGAGCCATAACGGCAAAATATTCATGTTTTTTGAGAGAGCCATACCATATATTAATGAGCCAGTCGGTCGTCTCTCTCTCTGTGATTGGCAAGCAGTTGAGGGTGTCCCCTGCCCACTTCCCCGAGATAGCTGGGATGGGCTGCAGCACCCCCGCGACCCTACTGAGGACAAGCCTTGCAGATAATGGAGGGACGGCTGTTTTTTCATAAATGAGGGTTTAAAAACAAGGTGCAAGCAGGGTTCTTTTGAAAAAATGTCACCAAATACTGCAACCGAGAATATAGGCGTATTCACCTTCGTTTCAGACGGCGCTGTGTGCATAGCTCCACCCACTTGTACTGCTCACCCACCAAATTGCTCTGTGTGCTTGGCTTGCTTTTTTTCACGAGTACAGTTGGTTTTGTGGGTTTTCATCATAAAGTGTCTCAAAGGAATTCTTAGCGACGTATAACCAAAATGGTTTCTGTCGGTGTGACACCTTGAGAGTAAACTCTAGTAGGACTGAACTTCTTTTCGTTCTAGCGTTACGTGCGCCGTGCGCCCACCAGTCTCAACTCTGCCTTTATTAGAATTGGAACGCTATCGAAGAAATTTGAATATCCAAAATTGTGCTCATGAAAAGAGCCGTATCTAAACTTCTCAGAAAATGGGGGACCAGATTTGGTAAGCTGAAAATGTGTGAGGCTCGACTGTTTAAATTCACTCTCCGGGAAAGCTTTGCTTAAGTTTTAAATCAACATTGGGTTTTTTAATGAATAGAGTTTTTGACCACAAGGAGGCGCCAAAACACACTTTTGAGCAACGTACGGCTGACAGGAGCCTTCCAATCCATCTGTGATGTCGGGCTGGGCGATAGGACAAACGGAATCTAGATTTTAGCGGTTTGTCCCTACAATAGTAATTGAGTTCAAACAAAAAAAACGTAGCAAACAGATTTTCATTGATTTAAAAAAAAAATCTACACCCAGTGCAAAATGTTCTTGTTTGAACAAGAATCACTGTTTTGAAATCATTTCTAACACAAAGTTTACATTCACAGATTAGGTCAAAAAATAAAAAAGCTTGAAAAAGGAATGAATAACGAATGACTGCTAATCAGTAAAAGCTTCGGGTTGTTCACATTTACCGATACAGGGTTCCCTTGAATCCATTGAATTCCTCATTCCAAAAAGGAGGCCTTCGTTGGTATTAGGATGGCTTATATCTAATTCTCGAAAGTCTTCAAAATGTGAACACAAAGATTTAGTCATGTCGGACAAGCATGGGTTTTTATGATGCTACACTTACGGTTGGCCATGATTATTGCAGTGTTATGTAGCAAATGAGTTATCTAACTGGCTGAGGATCCACTGTAAACATCCTTTTAATTTATTGTTTTTGTTTTGTTTGTTTGAATTGTTTTGTTTTTTCAAAAAGTCTCAAAAAGTCTCAAAATTAAATTGCCTTAACCTGAAGGAACCCCGCGAAACTCACTTCTACTCCATTGCATACGAATAACCTACTCGTAAACGTAATTTGTGTGCCGTGTCATGCCTTCTGCATTTTTGTAAAGTAGGCTTAAATGTATTTGCTCAAGGTGTGCATTTCTAATCAGTTTGATGTTCCTTTTGGCTGTCCCCTAGTCTTCCTGTCTTTGTTTAAAGGTGTTGGTACTTTTCCATGTCTGGTGATTCCAAAAAAACACAGAGGCAGACGGGGGTGAGCGGGAGTGAGTGAGTAAGTGTGGACGAGTGAGTTGCTTGTCCTCCCGCTTCTCTCCCCCTGCTGCAGCTGGTTAAAAACGTAACAAGTCTCTTGCCTGATGTATTTTCTATCGTTATCCAATTTATAGCTCTCCCACACGTCATTAGTCTGTCTTTTAGACCCCACAAGTTTCCAGAAGACTGCTCTGATTTACACCTGAACACAACTTTCATTTCACACTGCAGGAATCATCTACGTGTTCTCTCAGAAGGACGCCGAGTCCGTTTCATCTGAACTCCAACAGAGGGACGTCTCGGCTGCTCCCTACCACGCCAACTTGGACCCTGACGATAAGTCTCGCACTCACCGCAGGTGGTCCTGCGGCAAAATCCAGGTATTTGCCGTTTAAGACTGGCCCGCAAATGAGAGTGACATCTTAGTGAACCATAGGAAAAGAAAGGTTTTATCCTCTTACCTTTAATTTATATCCTCTTACCTGCTCCTATTGAATAAAGGCACCACTACATAGGTAATCCTCCATTATTAAAAACAGTCCATGCGACAAGAAAACAGATGACAGAATGGCCTGACTTGCTCTTCTCTTGCTAATACTATCACTTATTGAAGTGTTTTAGGCTGAAGTATGCGCCAAATCAGAATCTGTGGTCTCACCATCGCCCTCTGCCATGAGGCAAGAGAATAGCGTGACTCACTATGCATCTGCAGACGCTCAGCACATTAATACTTTAGACATGAATCAATAGTTTAAAAATCCTCCATTATAAAAAAGAAGTCCACGCAATGAGAAAAAACTATTGGATGGGTTGACTTGCTGTTAACTTGCTAATAATATAGTCAAGTCATGTTTATTTGTAGAGCCCTTAATCACAGGCGTTTCAAAGGGCTACAATACTACAAAATACAACAGAGATAGTACAGAAATACTAAAAAAGATGATATCACAGTAATACTACAAAAACCTTCCTTTTAGTCATCATCCTTCCCATCTCCTCTTTCTTCCACTCAGTGGCTTTACTTCCACATCCTCTCACATCTAGTGACCCTATAACTAGGGTTTGTGAAACCTTTCGGTCTCCCGCCCCCTTTTCTTTGCCTTGCTGTCTCTTAGGGAGTAGAGATAGAGAGGAGAGGATCCCCAGTCCACTCGCTCCCTCCATTTTAGTCACCTCTTACGACACGCAGCGGACCACGGTGGGAGAATTTTCACACCTCCCAGGGGGGAGAGGGCCCCTCACCACAGGATAATAACAAAAGGGCAGGGCACCCGCATGATGCGGCAGGGGTAAACCAGCGAAAGCTGTCGGGCCCTGCTGTTGAACAAAAGAGTGTGTTGCGTCACCCTGACCCGAGTGACACGGCCGCTTTCCGGTGTCCCGTTTCATCCAGAGGGACGAAAGCTTGAGCGACTTAGTTGCCGAGGTGCCTAACTTATTTGGGTGTTTGGGCATTTGGGTTGGCCATGGTCAATTTTTTGTGTTTTTTGCGACCTTTTCCTTTTGTTTGTTTTTGTATACGTGTTTGTCTTGCTGTCGGTCACCCCTCATGAAGGATATGACCAAGGTCGATAGATAGATAGAATACTACTCTTTAACTCCACCCGGGGGAGTTAAAGCCCACATGAAACCCCACCCCCACATTTGCATATGACCCTATTTTTATTACATTGTGTATTTTTCGTAACACTTTAAATGCTCTTTATAAACACGCTATACTGGGTATTTTTGTAGTCTATATCTTTTATCTTATTTTTACCACAAGGATAATGCTGGAAGTGGGAATTTTCCTACGGGGATGAATAAAGTAGCTATCTATCTATCTAGACATCGAGACATCTATCCATCTAGACATCTATCTATCAAATAAATCTGAATGTTTTCATCATGGACGGTACATCGGATATCTGTGTCTGTTTGTCTATCAAACAATTTGGAATGTTTTCATCATGGACGGTAGAAATCAATCTCAATTGGAGTCTCTGTGGTTGTAGGTGGTGGTCGCTACTGTGGCGTTTGGCATGGGAATCGACAAAGCTGATGTCAGATTTGTCATTCATCACACCATCAGCAAATCGGTGGAAAACTACTACCAGGAGAGCGGACGGGCAGGTACAAAATCTAAACTCCTATGTCTTACGAATTGTACGCATCAAAAACAAATATGTCAATGGCAGATTTTTCACACCAGATTTCCCTTTTTAGTGGTCCTAGAGAAATTGGAAAATTGCCTTTGAAAGTCCTTAAAGGGCTTGAATTAGGCCATGAAAAAAGGTGTACAAACCCTGGATTTTATAACGAGAAATCTAAAAGTTATTCAGTTTGGAAATTTCGATTTGTTTGCAATTTGCATACTCGGCAGCCGATCGGAAGCCTGCATCGAATAACTTGGTAGACGCACACAGAACACAAGAAAAATGGAGAAGTGGTTAGGTATCGTGCCGAAACTTCAGCCCCAGAAGATTCAAAAGAAGCAAACAAAATGCATGACGCTACAAAACGTAAACGTACATTAAGAGCATGGTGGAAAGAGGTGTTCACGTGGCTTGTAGCAGACAACGCAAACATTGAATGAATGAAGATGAGTCAATACAGGTACATACTGATGGCGGATGGAAAACATGCAATGAATGTTAGAAGTATACTTTTACTCAACAAGTGTTCTTCTGTTCTATATTCTGCTGATCAAACCTTAATACTTTGCAACAACGGGTTTTTTTGCGCTTATTCGTCTTATTGTGTTTCAAGTTGTGAAAAATGGGGCAGGCAAATTTCTGGCTGGGCAGGCAACTTTTCAGAGTTGTCTGCCCTGCTGTCTGCTAACTTTTTCTCATGAGTTTCAGACACTGTTATGTGCATTTAAAAATATCAATGTTTTTGCTTGATATGTGTTTATGAGACTCCGGCGGGACCATTGAAACCCCGGCAGTCTGCTAGATTTTGCCCATGTATGGGATGGAGTGCTCGCAAGTCCCTTTTTTAACAAATTTCAAAAAAACTTTTCAGGTCGAGACGACCTTCCGGCCGACTGCATCGTTTACTTCGGCTTCGCTGACATCTTCCGCATCGGCACGATGGTCGTCATGGAGAACGTCGGGCAACAGAAGCTGAATCAGATGGTGGCCTACTGTCAGAATGCAGATCGGTAACGCCTCCGTTCCATCTGCAAGCTTTTTAGCCACCGACAGATCAGGAGATCTACTTTTGTGCTTCGAAGGTGTCGTCGCGCTCTCCTGGCAATTCATTTCGACCAAGTGTGGGACCAAAACGATTGCAACCAGATGTGCGACACTTGCCGCCACAAAAAAGGTTTGTGCGCCAATGGCAAGTGAGTCGGAGCCGTTATCGGGGTGTCCAAACTGTTGATAAAGCCAGGGTCCGGATTTGGTCGGAGGGCCGGGCATTCTTCAAACAGTCTTTCATAAATTCATCCTCTGTGAAAGGTTTGCATCGCCACCTCGTAGCTCACCTTTGTAGCCTTTTCATTCGACTCGCGGGGTCTCGTGAAAAAGCGCCGCGGTGCTGTTAAAACCGCTTCCGGTAGTTTCACATTTTCACGTCGTTCGTTTTCAATTAGCGTGTCGTCGTCCGCATGTTTGGTCCGGCACCGCTCCCTAGTTTTATATTCTTCAAAACAGCCAAATTAGGCTTTTCAGATTTTGGTGAAAAAATGACTCAAATTTCTACTTGTCTCGGAAGCGAAGGGCCTCACTGTCGTCTTTCAGCCAAAATCCTGTCAAAGGTCTTTTTCCACTACCGAAACAGTCTTTAATCATGTTTAAATCATTTTCTCTTGCTCCTAATAACATTTATAAAAGGAGCACGAGTGACGTTGGTTTAGAAAATGAACTGTTAGGATATATGGATGCATATGTTTTTACCATATCTATTTTTTGCATAATGCGCACTGGAGCATAACATCATTTTTTATAAAAAATCGTTATCCATTTTTTTCTTCACTTTTTTCTCAGCTAAATGAAGTGGCACTCAATTAAGTGTAACGTTCATATTTGAAGACAGTGATATTAATGGGTCAAATAATACACACTGTGCCTTACATATTAAAGCGGGGGCCTCAAACTATCACCTCGGGTCCACAATTGGCCCCCGGGCTGCGAGTTTGAGAACCCTACTCTACACTTTGCGCAGGATTCCGTTTCACTTACCTTCTTTCTTAACACACTGCGATAGTCGGGGTTCAAATTGAGAGAAAGGGGAAGTCGTCGGAATGAGACTTACCTCATCAATTATTTTGTGTATTCAATTCGCCCAAGGGTCGTCATTTGGAACTCGGGAGGATATTCCAAAAACTGAAATTGCTCTCGCGCTCCGACCGAAACAAACCCCATCTCTCCGTCTCTAGACATCCCCTCTACGGACATTACCCATCATGCCAAGCAAGTGGTTCATATTCTGGAGCTCGCGGCATCCCTGGATGAGAAGCTGACGCCTCTGAAGTTGGTGGAGGCCTGGATGGGCAAGGGTCCCGCTAAGTACCGGAAGTCCACCGAGTCGACCACGCTTTCTCGAGCGCAGGCTGAGGACGTCATTGTCTACTTGCTGCTCCAATCCTACCTCAGGTGATTTTTTTTTTTCTTAGTCGCTTTTAGTTAAGGCTTCGTACGGGTGCTTGAAATCCTTGAAAATGCTTGAATTTTCATGTTGTGTTTTCAAATGTTTGGAAAGTGCTCAAACTTTAGGTGAAATACTTGTTTCTGTGTTTTCCGTGGTCTGACTCTACAGACCACACATTCAATCCTAGAACCCAAGAACCTTTTTGTTCTTCAGAAAACAACAGTATTAAAGATTGATCATCAGAATATAGAACAGAACAACACTTTCAAATGAAGCTTATTAGAAATCTACTTCTAACATTCATTGCATGGCTGTTTTCCATCTGCCATCAGTATGTACCTGTATGAACTCATCTTCATTCATGCAATGTTTGCGTGGTCTGCTACAAGCCACGCGAACTCCTCTTTCCACCATGCTTTTCATTTACGTTTTGTAGCGTCATCCATTTTGTTTGCTTCATTTGAATCTTTCTTCTGGGGCTGAGGTTTTGGCTCGATCTCCTAACCACTTCTCCATTTTTCTTGCGTTCTCCGTGCGTCTACTTGCGTCTAAAACGCTCGAGAGAGTCCGGAAGCAGGAAGTGATTCGATGCAGGCTTCCGATCGGCTGCCCGGTACGCAAATTGCCAAACGAACCGAAATTCTGAAATTTCCAAACCAAATGAAGATTTCGAAATCGGAATAAAGCAAACGTTCGATTTGGAAAAAAAAAAAATCGTATTTTTTTTGCCCTGAAAAAGTTGTCGGCCACCCGGGTGGAGACGTTGCGTAAGTCGTACGCCCCGAGCGTCCGGGCAGACGTTATTTCAAACACTGCCATCATCATTGATTAAGTATAAATCGTAGCGCCGTGTCTTCTTGCCCGCACATAAAACCGATTCTTTTTTCCGTCTCATTGCCTGATTATAACATACTCTATTTTGCCCATCTGCTCTTATTTAGAGAGGAATTCAGCTTCACGTCGTACGCTACCTACTTCTACTTTAAGGTGGGCCGGAAAGCCCCCCTGCTGAAAAGCCAAACTCATAAATTGAGCATGAAGCTGCGGACGGCATATTCGACGTCTGCGTCGGTGAGCTATACATTTTGATTGAACTTCTTCTTCTTTTCCTGCAAATGCATCCCATCAATCCGTGGTTGACACACAAATGCACACATGCATAAAAAACGGTCATTTGGGAAAGCTAACATATGATGTACCTGATCTAAAAGACAAGTAAAGATAGGGTTCAATATCTAGGCCGTGTCAGGAACAGAACGGAAACAGGACCCACTCGCGTGACGTTTACCACAAGTTTTATTGAACCATCCGGAAGCAAGTCGCTCTCGTATTCGGATTGTGATCCGAACACGGAAGTGGATCTTCCGTAACGAGCGGTGTCGGGGGCAGAAAACTGGTCGGTAGCCGGGACGGGAGAGCAGACGTGGTTGGGATCAAAACAGGTCGTAGCCTGAGACAAACGGGACAGGTGGGAGTCAGCGGTCGAAAAAGGCTCGTCTAGTATGCACTGAGGTTCCCAGACGGACTGACCAACGGAGAGTGACAGGACTGGGTTTAAATAGCAAGGAAGCCAATCGTCAACGAGGCGCAGCTGGCGGCACATGGGCGGGGCCAATTGGGCCCTATGGCAACCGTGACAGGAGCCCCTTATCAATTGCCAATAAGTGGCCGAGTGTTGTCTAAAGCACTGGTTCTCAACTGTGTAAAGCAGAGATAGTAAAATACATTCACTGTTTTTGTCAAAGAACGAAGTGAACAAGCTACCCCAAAATGACTTCAAGTCATATAAGACTACATTGTATACAAGCAACCCCCTAGAATAGCCATACTATGAAATCCTTATTCAAAGTATAAATAAAACAAAATAATAATGATCGAATGATTTCAATCATGAAAATCCATTTTTAAAAGCTAAAAATAGAACATTTTTAAAACCATATACGGTTCCTTCCAGCAGCGCTTCAACAGCAGACACTCGCGGACTGTTTTCTTTTTCAACTCACCTACTGTCCGGACCAGAACGGAGACGGGACCCACTTGTGTTACGTTTCTTTTATTGGAAGATAAAGAAAGGGTTACGCCCACGATCCGGGGATTGCTGGACGCAAAGGTCGGTCGCTCTGAACGCGGAAGTGGATCTTCCGTGGCGAGCGATGGAGGTGTTGGTAACGGAAAACGGGTCTGTCGCCGGGACAGGAGAGCAGAAATGTGGTCGGGGTCAGAAGTGAGTCGTTAGCCAGAATAGGAGAGAAGACGTGGTCGGGGACAAAAAGAGGTCGAAAGCCGGGACGGAAGGTTAGACGTGGTCAGGATCAAAAACGGGTCGGAGTCGGGGGACAGACGGGAGCAAAAACAGGTGGGAGTCAGGGTCGAAAAAGGCTTGCCCTAGTGTTAACTGAGGTTCGCAGACAGACTGACAAAAGGGGACAGATAGGAGTGGGTTTAAATAGGGCCAGGGAGCAAATCAGAGTCTGAAGCAGTTGCGCCAAAGGCACGGGCAAGTCCTGTTTATTTGTTTCGGCCTTAATCACAAAGAGTCTCAAAAGGGCTGCACAGACCACAGATGATTGCAAACCACAGACTATGATGACACCGCCCCCTGATCTAAAACCTACATGAGGGCAAGAAAAAACTCAAAACCTCAGCATAAGGGGAATGAAGAAACCTTGAGAAGGGACAGTCTCATAGGGCTGCACAGACCACAGTTTATTGCAAACCACAGTCTATGATGACACCATCCCCTGATCTAAAAGCTACATGAGGACAAATAATACACAGATATTGTCAACCAGAAATCTAGGTTATTCATATGCTATAGAATAGAAGTGTGTTTTGAGATTAGATTGAAATTTTTCCACTGAGGTTGCATCAATTTCAATATTTCTCTGGCATTTTCTAATGATGAAATCCAGGTAAGTCGCCTCTGATGGAATGTGACAGTTCTGTGGCTTTTGCAAATCGTGTGTGAGTGACATATATCGATGTATTTATCAGAAGGTGGCTGACTGTTGAGTGATGGCTAAACTGAACACGTGAATTCTGCAGCATATTATATTTGGAGTAATAATCGTATGTGAAGGAGCTCTGGGAGCAAATAGTCACTCACTCCGGTAGAAGTCCATCGCCTATTCCGCGGAATTGGATTTTTATTTTGAAATCAAAGTGGGATTATAATGGATGATTTTTGAACAAATCCAAACTCCACTTGCAGGGTTATCATCGGACCGCCATTAATTCCAAAAACATGCGTGTCATGTTAATTGGCCGGTCCAAATTGTCCCTAGGTGTGTATGAGCCGGCCAATTGTCTGTCCCTGTGTGCCCTGCAGTTGAGGGTGTCCACTGCCCGGAGATGGCCGGGATGGGCTCCGGCACCCCCGCGACCCTACTGACGATAAGCGCTGCAGGTCATGGATGGATAGACATTTCATGAGGTGCCACGCTGAAGATATAAGAATAGGGGGGGTTTCTTTGTGAACCCAGCCATACGATACACACCTCGATACATAGGGCACGGTTCCATTGTACCTCAATAAAATGTCATATTTCACATGAGGTGCTACATTACATCAATATACAGTGGTGCTCATTATTTGAAAGTAAACGCATTTATTTATTCGACAAAGTACGGATTTGTTTGTTACTTGAATGAATCTGAGGGAAAATGGCACCTGAAAGATTTACAGACGCTGCCCGACCTACGAACAAGTTAGGTTCCACGCGATCGTTCGTAAGTTGGGGGTGGGGGGGTTCATGTGGGCTTTTACTCCCCCGGGTGGAGTTAAAGAGCCTCGTGGCATGAGGGAGAAATGATCTCCTCAGTCTGTCCGTGGAACAAGGCTGTGACTGTGACAGCAGTTATTTTTACTCGGAACCTTTATGTGGAGAAATTTGTCTCAAAACAATTATTTGCTCTGATCCATCCATCCATTATCTACACTGCTTATCGTCAGTAGGATCGCGGGGGTGCTGGAGCACATCCTAGCTATCTTCAGGGTGTGGGCAGGGGACAATCTCGACTGCTTGCCAGTCGCAGCTAGAAATATGATCCAAAAATCTTGTGTCTCGATGGACAAACAAGATTAAAAATTGGATATGCAAATCGAAGATTTACTGTATTTCCGGCTCTGCGAATGACACGATTCATACTGGACATTAGAGAAAGTGGAAAATCGTCTCTGAAATTCCTTGAATTTGGCCTTGAAAAATGTGTATGAACCCTGAAATTTATAATGATATATAAAGATAGATAGTTTATTCATCCCCGTAGGAAAATTCACACTTCCAGCAGTAGCTCAGTAGCCTAGATGGTAAGGCGCCCGCTTTGAGACTGGGAGGTCGGTGGTTCGCGCCCCGGCCGAGTCATTCCTAAGACTTAAAAAGTGGTCGGCGGCGCCCTCTGTTGGCTGCGGCTGCATCGGCTCGCTACAACGGGTCAGGTGCAATCGACATTTCGTTCTGTGTACATTGTTACACAGAATGACAATATAAGGAAATTATTATTATTATTATTATTATCCTTGTGTTGTTTATTAACAGATGAACAGGATGGCTTCAGGGTGCTGTGTTGTAGTTTATCAACAGCGGAGTGGATGACGTCACATGCTAGGCCAAAAGTTTATTATTTAATAATCCAAGTTTAGGAGACCCCGGCGGGACCAATTAAACCCTGCCAAGATCTTGGGTGGGATTCACAAGGCTCAGTTTAGCAATCACCCGTCACGCATAGGAGTTGTTGTTTTTCCTCTCAGCCGGTTCTCTTTCCGACTCCCTTCCGGAGGGAAATTCCTTTTGGGTAAAGAGTGTGGTGGTTAACAACCAACAGGTGAAAACGAAGCGGGACGGGGGACGAGCCAAAGCGGTTAAGAAATCGGCTCCGAGTGACGAAGACGCTCCGGTCTTGAAGAAAGCCAAGAAAGAGCTCCCATAGTACGCGCTTACTCACCCGGAAGAGAAGAGAGAAGAAGTACAGTTCATCATTTCTTTTCTTTCCCCTGTTTTCAACCTGCGTGACTCTCCCTATACACTGCCATTTTTGAAGGATGAAATCATGGATGGGAAAACTACGGCCTGCGGGCCCAACGCAGCCCGCCGAACAAAAAAAGGTCCAAGGACAAATAAAGTACTACGAATACAAATGTAGTTTTGTTGCCGTCGTCTCGTTGTGTGTCTACTTCAAACCACTACTCAAGAAATACTACAAAATTACCACAAAACTAAATATCACAGTTCGACCTCATGTAACATTTTTCATTCTGAAAATAACTTTCAGAAATACTTTAAAAATACTACTGCAGTAATTCTTTAATACAGAAACACGACAGCAAAAGTACTACTACAGAAAATCCTACTACAAAAATACTACTAAAGTACTCCTACAGAATGACTACAAAAATCCTCTTAGAAAAATACATAAAATCTACACAAACACTACAAAAAAGCAATAGTACTACAAAATTAAATCTCATTACTAATACTATAGAAATGCTACTACAGTAATACTCTAATGTCAAAACACTACTACAGAAATACTACAAAAATACAACTACAGGTGCTCTGAATCTGCAATCATGACAATAGGTTGCCATGGTTTAAAAAAAAACCTTATTAGTGGGATCAATTTGTTCAGATTCCCTAGATCAAGTAAAAAAGGACTTGTATTCTGGTGCAGCTTATACAGAGATGTGTAGATAGATAGATAGATAGATAGATCTTTAGTTAGATCTAGATAGATAGATAGATGTGTAGATCGATAGGTAGATCTTTAGTTAGATCTAGATAGATATAGAGATTTTGCTATAGAGTATTTAACTAGTGCTACGGAAAATACACACTGTCATAAAAATAGGGTGGGGTTCAATGTGGGCTTTTACTCCCCTGGGTGGAGTTTAAGAGCCTCATGGCATGAGGGAGAAATGATCTCCTCAGTGCCGAAAAGCAATCGCGCACATCCTTCTTTGCAATGTCCGCTCTGACGCCGGTTCTCGTTACGACAGGAGGGGGCGACTCCCGGCGAGGAGATGGTTGCTAAGGTCTTAGACTCCTTTGATCAGGAAAACGGCGCCCCCCTCCGATCCGGGCCCGTACCCTGTCGAGCGCACGAGCCCCTGTCGGTAGAAGTTGCCGCGGACCCCGCCGACGGAGAAAAGCTTCCGGGATTCAAACGGAGTTCCAAACGCAAATCCGCCACTCCTCAAAGAGCGCGCAAGAAACACCCCGCCCGGGAAGGCGAGCCCGGAGAGCCCGGCGAGCCCGGCTCCCCTTCCCCAACTTCTTTCATTTCGGAAACGGCGGCGCAGGAACTTTGCGCCCTGCGGGACTACTACAGGGATCAACTTCGCAGAATCAACTACATCTCCCATGAGCGCCTGGGGCCACCTAGCCGGTCGGGCCTGCTGTCCTGCATCGGGGAGCCTTTGAGGTCCTTGGGACAGCCTCGCGGGTGGACCCTCGGCCGGACCGCCCGAAACCTTTGGACGCGCGTGAGTCGTCGGAGGATGCCGGTCCGACGCTGATTCAGGACGTTTTTGTTTTCTGCTGAGGTAGAATGGGAAAGAATTCAGCCACGTTGGGTGGAATTTGGGAGAGTATGACTTCGGGGATTTTGCACTCAAATTCATTAATTTTCATTCAGACGTTCGGGTTTTGAATTCAGAAATGGGAAAAACGGAAAACTACACAAAACAGAAGACGCTGCGGGTGTCTTGACATCATTTCAGGGGTCTCAAAGTCAGGGGGCCGCTGAAGTTCGGGTCCGGGTGAAGTCAGAGCCAGATTTCCACAAAAACGGCGCTGATAAAAAACATTCTGTTGTCCTGAAAGTGAGCAAAAAACAGCCTGTCACAAAGAAAGACAAAAAGAAGGGATTCTTTAAAAATATAACATAAACATCCATTAGCGCAGAACTACATTTTTTATTTTTTTTTGCACACATACCTGTTGCACTGACTAATGGACTTACAGAAAGATCATTTGTTGACATCTTGATTTAGCATAAGGGGGATCCAATCGATATTCCGTCGTTTCCATATTACACCTGATTCAGAGCTGCACGTGCAAACTTAAGGACTAAACCTCAACTTTGTTTTTGCACAAGCCGCATGTCAAGAACCGGAACAGGAGGAAACGATACCATACGCTGGAAATCGAAATTAAACAGTACAAACTAGACGGGAACGAAACTGGAGACCGATAATAAACAGGACGAAATAGACAGGAACAATACCGGACAGGAAACACAAGAAGTCTAAACCCATGTCTTGCAGGTGCAGAGGTTTGTTGACGCACTGACAAAGGATGAGTGAGAGCACTTCGCTTAAATAGAAGGGAAGCCAATCTTCAATGTTAAGCAACATACACGAAATCGGTATTCATTTTCACGCAGGAGAAAACAAAAACAAAACAAAAACATACTATAGACAAAACTCCGACCTAGGCAACTGATCTTAAGCTCCCCCATCCTTTGCGCACATTACAAAGTGATGCAAAGGAAACCCAAAATGGCTACGACGACGTAAGAAAGAAATCATGAAACATAAACGCTTGGATCTTTCTAAATAGTCGGGTCAGCCGATTGAATGTTTGAGTGTGGCAGCCTGTGACTTTTTATCAACTTTTTTTCCCATCAGGCCGAAAACTGACGTCTTATTTAGCTTGAACTCAGCTCAATACTTCTAGTGTATCCATACTTAGTAATGAGTGTTTTCCTGTGTAACGACACCCTAGAGAAAATAAATATATCAATGAAGATAATGAGTCGCGTGCTATTGTACCGTATTTTCCGCACTATAGGGCGCACCGGGTTATAGGGCGCACCCCCAAAAAATAGTTTTTGGTCCTATATCTTCCATAGATAAGGCGCACCGGATTATAAGGCGCTACAATGGGAACGTGGACAAAACAGTCCGATGATTCAGTCCAACTGATGACCCCCTTAACATTCCCAAAGCTTGCAAAGAAGCAAATACGTGTCGTAGACACGTGCGAATGCGGTGTCCGTACGATGTCACTTAAATGCGTCATTTCAAATATCATTCGGAAGGTTCAAGTCTTGGGATTCAAGAAATGCCAAACATTTCTATGTTTCTATTTTCTTTTTCACTCGCAACTTTACTGTGCATATGACAATAAACACTTGGAATTGAGTTGAATTCACTCAACTCATCACAGCAACATCAAGATAGTTCTAAAACAAGATACCGGGAAAACATAAAGCCGCATAACTCACCTAAGTTCTCACGTTCAATAATGATACGCAATCATGGTCTTCTTACAACCGTTAGGAAGTAAATCCAGGAGAGTAAATTATTTGCAAATACAGACTGATAAAACATGTTTCTCTATGGTGTACTTTAGCAAGCTTGCTAAGCTTGCTACGCCATTGCTAAACTCGGCCAATTGCAAGATTTGTTTTGGTCATCTAGCCTATTGGAGGCTCTGAATAATTTCAGCCAATAGCGATCGATTTAATTGATGATTGACACATCTTTTTCGGCCAATTGCAGGGTTTGGTTTGGCCATCTATCCAATCCGAGGCTCCGAATAACTTCAGCCAGTAGTGATCGATTCAAATGATGATTGACACATTGGTTAGCCAATGAAACGCCGGTATATAAATCCCAGCATACACCGCGGACTTGCTACGCCATTGTTAAACTCGGCCGATTGGAGGGTTTGTTTTGGGCATCTAGCCAATCCGAGGCTCCGAATAACTTCAGCCAATAGTGATCGATTCAAATGATGATTGACACATTGGTTAGCCAATGAAACGCCGGTATATAAATCCCAGCATACACTGCGGACTTGCTACGCCATTGTTAAACTCGGCCGATTGGAGGGTTTGTTTTGGCTCCGAATAACTTCAGCCAATAGTGATCGATTCAAATGATGATTGACACATTGGTTAGCCAATGAAACGCCGGTATATAAATCCCAGCATACACCGCGGACTTGCTACACCATTGTTAAACTCGGCCGATTGGAGGGCTTGTTTTGGGCATCTAGCCAATCCGAGGCTCCGAATAACTTCAGCCAATAGTGATCGATTCAAATGATAATTGACACATTGGTTAGCCAATGAAACGCCGGTATATAAATCCTAGCATACACCGCGGACGACTTCGCGCTCGGGGGAGATTCTAGTCGGCGGCTGTTGAGTAAGTTGCGAGACCTTGCGAATTTAATATTGAGCCATATATAAGGCGCACTGTGTTATAAGGCGCATGGTCAGCTTTTGAAAAAAATTAAGACTTTTAGGTGCGCCTTATAGTGCAGAAAATACGGTAAGCCGCAGTGTTTAAAATATAGAAAGAAAGTCGCAGATCTAGTCTGGGTAAATCCTCTACCGTTAGGGTCAGGGTCTAGGGTTAGGGTCGGGGTTAAGGGTTTAGGGTTAGGGTTCTACTACAAAGAGCGGGTGACCGCGCCCGCCAAACATCCCTTTGACCCTCGTCTCGTCCTTTTTTTATCCGGCCCGACGAACGTCAAAAGTATCGGGATCGGAATCGTCGCTTTTATCATTGTGTCAGCGCAACGAAATGAGGGTTGCGCGCCTATAGTATTCATCCGTCATCCAAAAACCATACACTTCAAACAGGGCTATTGCACTCCGAGACATGTATCATAGTTTTTTGAACGATATCATTTTCTCAAGCTATTTATCAAATGTACTGAGAACCCCCCCACCTCTGAGCGAGTTGCATTACATTTTGAGTTTTCCAATGCCTCATGTCAAATTTAGAAAACATGATGCGTTACTGTTTGATGAAATTGTCTATTGAGAGATCAGAAAGTGAAATATATGTACACGTCTGCTATTCTTATCTGAATTTTTTAGTAACTTTGTTTTGCACGAAAGCAATGTTGTCAAAAACAAAATAGGTCCCCCCTTCTCGGCCATTCCGCCAATTTTTTTTTTTTTTTTTAATGAAATGCGACCCGGTCGATCGAATTTGCCCGCCCCCGTTCTAGTCGAATAAAAAGCGCGCCGTCTGATCGGCCGACGGTCGTTCCTCAGAAATCTCGGCGCTTCGAGAGCAAGCGCGACATGGGGCGCTCCATCAAGCTGGCGGTGAAGGTCATCGTACAGGAAATTTCCTGCCCACTTCCCGTACACAAAGTCCTGGGGGAAAATGATGTGTAAGTGAGGGGGAGGGGCAAAGGACGGGGGCGGGGCCCTTCTCATTGCTCGCCACCTTCTCCCTCAGCCTGAATAGCCGCGACACGGAGGACACGTGCCGCAACAACGCCGCCATGGCCGCCGGGCGCCGCGATGTGGCCAAGGTAAGTGATGCCCCGCCCGCTTCCTGCCCCGGCCGCACCTCTTCCTGCCTTGGCCACGCCTCTTCCTGTGTCGGTCCTGCCCCTTGTCCTGTCCAAGCCGCTCCCCGTGTCGGTCCCGCTCCTTCTCGTCGGCCACGCCCTTTCCCGTGTTGTCTAAGGCTCTTCTCGTGCGGGCCACGCCCCTTTTCACGTTTGTCACGCCTCTTCCAGTTGTGGGCCCTGGCCTCGGCGGCCACCGTCGCCGGCCTGAGCCCCGACGCCGACCCGGACGCCCCTGTCGGCGGTTCTGCGTACGTCCCCTTAAACGTTTCGGCTCCGCCCCCTCAGCCAGGGCTTCAGCCACTTCTGCCTCGCCTGCGGCCACGGCGGACACACCGCCCACACGATGGGCTTTGCATGTCCTCTACGCGAGCTCTTTTATGGGCAACGCGGTCTAAGCCGAGTCACCCGTTTTCAGTCTGGGCCGGGCGAACCGACGGCGGGCCGGGATCCCCCGGAACCGACAGGCCCCGGGAGCGAATCCCATGAAAACGGTTTGCCACGGCAACCAGGGACACGCCGACCCGCGGGAACGGGAGCGCCGGCTGCACGACTTGAATAAAAGGTAAGCCGGAGGAAAGCTGGGGGGGGGGGGGGGGGGGGGGGGGGCGACTTGGTCTCGCCTCTTCCTGCGTTGGCCGTGCCTCTTACTGTTTAAGCCACGCCTCTTCCTGTCATGGGCACGCCTCTTTTCATGCGGTTTACGCCTCTTCACGCGCTGTTTAGACTTTTTCCTGCATTGGTCACGCTTCTTCCTACGTTCCACTATCCTATTCTTATGTGGATCACGCCTCTTCCTATTCGGGTCACACTGCACAGATGGTGGTTGGAAATAAAAGCAAAAATAAAGGGGACAATTGATTTTCTCAGAGTCCTCATCAGTACTGGAAGGACATTCTAAAGCCGCTTTTGAACACAGAATAATAAAGAGGAAGAGGGCAGCTCGCATTCTGTCGGGTGCAAACAAAGAATTGTTCAATCCCGGTGTCATGGGGCCGCAGTCAGTGGTTTGCAGGCAGGTAGTATGTGGAAAAAAACATTCTCCCTCTCTATTTCCTTCTATCTCTGCTTTTTGTTCTTCAACGTTTCTTTTCTTTCTCTCTACACCGCTTTCTCTCTTTCGGTCTTTTACTCACACTCTTTCTGTCTCACTTTCTTTTTGTCCAAGTTTTATAATAAAAATAATGCATTGTATGTCGAAGCACCTTAAAGGACACCCGAGGTCGCTGTACATATGAGTAAGACGGAACAATAAACGAAGAGTAAAACAAGAGTGAAACAAGCGTGTCGTAAATAGCCATTAATTATCGTTAAAAGGGGCAGTGTGTGAAGGCATATGGTCAAGTATAGGAAAGTCTGAAGAGGTGAGTTTTGAGTTTTTTTCAGCTTTTTAAACATTTCCCCCTCCATTTTCTTTTTCTCTTTCTGTCTGTTTTTGTTTTCTGTCCCTCTCACTTTCTCTGTTTTCTGCCTTACTCTATTCCATTCTTTCTCAATTTGTATTAATCCTCTTTATTTTTCACTCTCCTTTTACTCTTTGTTTCTCTCTTCCTGTCTGTGTCCCTCACTCTTTCTCTTTCAGTCTTTTTTTCATTTCTCTCTTATTCTATTTCTCTTTTCACTCTCTTTGTTTGTCTTTTATCCGTCCTTTTGTCTTTGATAACGATACATTGACAAACTAACATCTATTGTAAATCAGATAGTGCTTTCTTGGATTTCCTTCTGCAGTAAGGAAGTTATCCAGTGACGTCTGACTTTTAGGCGCTGTTTGAGGATGTTTTTACAATCATTTGCGCTAACTTTTGGCTTGAATAAAAATGCAGGTCACGGTAGAAGGCAGTCATCACACTCGCATGCGTATTCTGATGAATCTCATCGGACAAGAGACACGCAAGGAACCCTTTAGGACTATACTTCTTACCATTCTTAAAAGTAGAAAAGCGCTACAGCACTCCTGCAACTATTGGTAGAAACAAGGAGTCACACCCCTGGCCTAAATCTGGCTCGCGAGCCATACCTTCCCGACCCCTGCTCACAAAATGTTGTTTTTGTCATAGCCCACCCTCCTAGTTGAAATGGGATTGTCAGCCATTTGACTGCACACTTGACAAGTCAAGTCAGTTTCTTTTTTTTGGCCCTTAATCACAAGAAGTCCCAAATGGCTGTACATAGCACCGATTATTATTGTGCTATCCCCTGATCTACATCTACATGAGGGCAAGGAAAAACTCCACCTTAGTACTGTATGAGGAAATAAAGAAACCTTGCGAATGGGCCGCACATAAGCGAATCCCCCTTCCAGGACGACCAGGCAAAAAGGGATGATGCAAGGGCATCGACAGACAGTACACAGACATCATCGAGACCAAATATTGGTCCTTCAAAAGCTATAGAATAGAAGTGTGTTTTAAGCCTAGATTTCAACTGTTCCACTGAGGTTGCAGACGGAATCTCAGAGGGCACCAGTACCTGCGGATTTGTTCTCGGCTCTTGGGATCACCAGCAGACTGACATTTTCTGAGCAAAGGCAGGAACCTAGGGGTGGATTCAATCTGATATATATGAGGGGGCAGGTCCATGCATCATTTTGTATAATACCAACAGAACCTTAAAGTCGCATCTTAAACATACAGGGAGCCAATGCTGTTTAGCCAAAATTGGGGTCATGTGATCAAACTTTCTTGTCTTAGTTAAAAGTCCCGCTGCAGCATTTTGTATCAGCTGCAGGCTCTTAATGCTAGACTTGGGGAGATCGGGAGTAGGGCTTGAATAATAATCTCAGCATCTGAATGGGACAGCAAATAACTCATTTCTGCAACACTGCGAATGCGGAAAAGAAGCCGTCCTAGTAATAATCGAAAGCAAAATAAGAAAAGCCAAAAATGTAAAAAGAAAAAAAAAGATCATCTAGAAGGGAATCAGCTCTCGACTGGCGGCGAGCCGGCCGGTGTTGTGCCCTTTTCCGACTCCTATGCAAATTCCTCCCCCCCTCCGATTTTAAATGAAATAAAACAACAACAATTTGTTTACACCACGGGATCCAATGCAACCAGGGTTTCATTCACAATAAAAAAGACAATACATACGGATATTATAGTAAATCAAATAAATATTATTTGTGTACAATTAGTTGTGATTGCAGAAATCATAGCGTACAGTGACGTTGGTGACTTTTCCATCCGCGTTAACAAACGCATTTTGTAAAATACGATCGCGCTTTATTGTTTAAATAAACACGTTAGGATCTCCCAATTATTATAATTAGCTCTCTTTATTTTTTTAAAGCGTATTATATAGAATACGATCGCTTTTGTCGGAAGCGTACATTGACGTTGGTGACATTTTCATCCGCGTTAAAAAACGCAATTTGTAGAATAAGATCGCGCTTTAATGTTTAAATAAACGCGTTATATAGACTAGGATCTCCCAATTGTTATAATTAGCTCGCTTTATTTTGTTTTAAAGCGTTTTATATAGAATACGATCGCTTTTGTCGGAAGCGTACATTGACGTTGGTGACATTTTCATCCGCGTTAAAAAACGCAATTTGTAGAATAAGATCGCGCTTTAATGTTTAAATAAACGCGTTATATAGACTAGGATCTCCCAATTGTTATAATTAGCTCGCTTTATTGTTTTAATAAGCGTTTTATATAGAATACGATCAGGGGGGGAGGAATTTGCATAGGAGTCGGAAAAGGGCACAACACCGGTAAAGCCGTTTCGTACAAGAAGGACACGACGGGCACCTGTTGCAAACAGACAAGACCCTTTTGATGTTTTTCTTTCATTCGGAGAGTGAGCAGGTTCCAAACGACTGCCCCAAATTATAAAAATCAAAAAGGTTTTCGAAACAGCTTTTTTGGCAACCAGCATGCATGCTAATTGCTCTTGTGATGACAGGGTTTCTCTTTTCCACTGCACGCTTTCCGCTCGCCTGGCTTGGCCTCGGCACCGGTACTTAGTACTTTTTGGAGTCTCCTTTTCCATGTCAAAGAAAAATATTTCTAGGTGTCACGTATACGGTGAAACAATTCAAAATGATCAGAAAGCGTATCGAATAGGGGGGTACAATTTCTGCAGGGGTGTAATGTAATTACCGATGTGTCTCTGGGGCTATAAAATCAAATGACAATAGGAATATGCTGTCATGAATGTTGTAACAACTCATTATTTTCTAGCCAAGAGGACATTTTTGTTAAAATTCTTGACTATTCTGAAGAGTTGTATTTTAGAGTATTACATCAGTGATATTTTATAGTATTTCTGCAATCATATTTTTGTAGTATTCTCATAATAGAATCTTTGTCGTATATCTGTAGAATTTTCTTAGTATTGTATTACTGTAATTAAATCTCTGTAGTATTTCTGTCATAATACTTCTGTAGAAGTATGTTTTGGTAGTCTTTCTGTTTTAATATATATGTAGCAGTACCTTGGTATTATAGTATGAATGTAGTGTTTTTGTATTTCTGTAGAAGTATTTTTGAAGTATTTCCATACTAGTATTGTTGTTGTATTTCGTAAGTATTTTTAAATATTACTGTATTTTTTTTTTTTAGTATTTCTGTCGTAAATATTCTGTAATTGTTTTTTGTTTTTTCAATCATAGTGTTACTGTAGTAGTATTTCTGTAGTATTTACATAGTCCTTTTTTATGATCAGAATGAAGACAAAATGATATATTAGGTCGGTTAGACCAGCTCGGCCGGAAACGAGGCTTCGTATTTCCGGTCACGTGACGCTTCGCTCGGAGCGCGTCTTCATTTGTCCCGCCCACTCGTATTCAAACGCGATCGTCCGAGTGGCGCATTTCGTCAGTCGCCATTGCAGGTCACCCCAAAAATTGCAACTTGAATTTTTTTCCATTTGGCGATTCCTGAAGACCACAAAAAATCTCAACAAGACGACTTTTGGTGAGTTTGTTTGGAAACTCTTTCCCCTTTCAAGTGTGACGCACTTGAACGAACGATGTTAATGAAATGAAATGTTGTTGCTCGGAGAAACGGCGGATAAGGTTTCAAACACATGTGAGATTTACTTTTAATGTTCGTCGTCTCTGTAGATGTTACATAACGAAATTGTGAATATGCCTGATTGCTGTTAAGATTGTCGAGAAGGGTTGTTAAAACCTCACATTGTTTGTTTGCTGTTATTGGTGTCAATAAATTTGTTCAAACCCCATAAAAAAAGATCAAATTATGTATTGTCTTCGTTTATTTTCTTTGTAAATGTGATCAATTGAACGATTATCTTGGGTCGACACGTTGCCGCCATTTCAGGTCCCGCAGTCCGATAACGTTGCTCGTAGAAAGGAAAGGATAACATTAAACTCATGTGAGATTTACTTTAAATATTTGTCGTCTCTGTTTCGTATCGTCGTTGTTTTTTTCATTTTTTTTGCACATTGTTCAGTTTCGACGTGAATGCCAGTGGCTTGGCGCAATTTCAGGTTCCTCTTGTAAGTGGCTTGGGGCGACATGTAAGACATTGTTGCTCATAGAAGCAGGGGCGAATTCAGTTTTAGAGCTATAGGGGTGCTGGGCGACCTACGGCAAGGCGAACAGAAATGAATATTACAACAAATTCAACTCCAAAAATACTGCATATACAAAACAATAATTATACCGAGGAAATAGTCTTTTAATACTACTGTAAAAACACTACAAAGTGCTATGAAATAAAATACAGTAATACTATAAAAACACAACTGCAGATATAATATAAAAATACGACAACAATAATACAAAAAAAACTACAGTATTACTGCAGATGTACTATAACAGTTCTACGATATAAAATACTACAAAATATGACAACACAAATGATACAAAAAGACTTGTAAATAAATATTGCAACAGAAGTCCTACAACAATGCTACAAAAGGAAATACAGTAAACCTCGGATAAGTCGGATCCAGATGGACCGGTCATTTTCATCCGACTTATCCGAGGATCCGACTTATCCGAGGTCGCAAAATTTCGAACTAAGAAGAAATTTAACTCTTAGAAAAGTGCATACTTGTATATGTAAAATGAAATACCAAGCAATGATATCTTGTAACATGAACGTGATTTATTATCAAAAAAGTTCTTAAAATGAACATGAACATGGTTGATATGAACTATGGTTAATAATACACTGTATATGAACTGGTTATGTAATTTTATCCGTACGATTCATCGTCCGTTAGATTCGTAAGTCTGTTAGGTTCGGAGTTACATTGTACTCATTTGAAAAAGTCTGTAATTTTGGTTTGTTGCATAGATAACTGGGATTGTTTCAGCAGCAACGTCTCCATCTGATCGGCAAGGTCTTCGAGTTCTGGGCATGCAGCAAGGCCGTAATACCTCAAAGTGCGCAGTGCACTGTAGGCGTCGTTGAGTTTCGGGGGCGGTCTTTCAACGTCCATTTGCTCTTTTCTTGGAATTCAATGATAGCGAGCTTTTCTTCATACGTTCTAGTCTTGAGACTCCTGCCTTTGGTTTTAGAACTTGAGGCCATCGCCACACCGTAGACCGCACAGACCGCAAGGAAGTCCAAAGAAATTCACACAAATTCAATTTGAATGCTAGCACTACTGTAATAAGAAACAATGGGATTATGATTACGAGGCTTTGTTCTATGACCGCGTGCTGTGATTGAGAGTGCTATCATTCAACACTGAGGAGGAGTTTGATGAATAGCCTCTGCCAATCACGGAACGCCACGTCACATCAAGAAATCTTCCCGGAAAATCTGGGAGGGGTGAAAATCTTCCCGGAAAATCTGTGAGGAGTGAAAATCTTCCCGGAAAATTCCATCGCTTACTGCCACTGGAGGCTGAAATTTAGAGCATTTGGGAGATGTCCTAGGCGACCTGATACCGATCCGACTTATCAGAGGCGAAAACCATTAAAAAGGGTCAATTGTACGGAAAAATCCATCCGACTTAGGCGAGGATCCGACTTATAAAATCCGACTTATGCGAGGTGTAATACTACAGAAAAGCCTAGAGAACAAACGTTCCACGCAATTTGTCCGACTTATCCGAGAATCCGACTTATGCGAGTCCGACTTATCCGAGGTTTACTGTAATGTTATAATACTGGTGTAAAACACGACTAAATATTACAAAACTACAGTACTGCACTACACAGAAATATTACAAAAGGACTACTGCAGAAGTAATAAAGGAATGCTTTTTTTTAATACTGCATTGCACGCTTTATGAAAGAATACCTCAAACTTTTGATGACAATTATTTCAGAACAACTCAAGAGAGACCTAACCCTACCTACCTCGACCCGGACTCCTTGGAGCCAACAAGGGACATCCCCTGATCACTTCCACAACAAGGTGGTGCGACTCTAGGTAGGAATTGGATTCTTTCTTTCCTCCTGACTGTGGATTGCACAACACGTGCTCGTGAATTGTCTAAGGTGGAGGGCATTGCAATTAGATTTTTTTTTTGAATGATTGTTTGTACGAGCGCTTGAAATACTTGGAGAATGTTTGAATGTTAATGTGGTGTTTTCATGGTTCGAATTTCTTAGGCAGAATTTTTGTTGTAACGGTGGTGTTTTTGTAGTATTATTGTAGTTGTATTTTTGTAACGTTTCTATTGTCATATATCAGCATACCTGTCAACTTCCACGGCTCTATGCCCGTACAAACTGTCGTATTTGACCGCACCAAATACAAAATAACCGTACGCCGTATTTTTTCGAAATGGCGCATGATGGGAAATCCCCAGGCGGCAGACGCATGCGCACAGTAGCATCAAACGGCTCGCTTCGTTTGCAACAAAAAAAAACGATACGGAGGCTAGAGGCTACCGCGGCGACCTGACTTGATTTGATATGTTGTTTCGTGATAGTCGGTGTATACCCACAATTGACAAATTTTCCGTACAGATTTTCTTGTACGTCGTACACGTCTTAAAATGCATAATAAACGTACTTTGTATGGCAAAAACGTACAGGTTGACAAGTATGTATTAGTAATTTTTCTGTTTTATATATTTTTTTGTGCAGTATTTCGGTTGTTTTTTTTTTTAGTAGTATAATTTTTTTATTTAATATTTCTCTCATAGTATTTTTGTAGTATTTCCATTGTAATCATTCTGTAGTAGTGTTTTTGTGTTTCAGTATAACTGTAGTGCTATTTTTGGTAGTGTTTCTGTAGTAGACTCTTGTATTATAGTATTACTCTAGTGTAATTTTTGTCGGTGGTGTTTCCCCCACCCCTGATCTAGCGTATTGCTGAGCCGCTCTTCTGTATTTGCGATTGGTGTTGCTTTAGCTCCCTCTTGTGGTCACTTGAGTCAAGTGTCAGGCCTTCCAATGCATCCACGTTACATTTGTTGAACGTGCCATTTCCAGGTAAAGCAAAGTCTTCTTTGTAAGTTGTATCGACATCAAAGTCTCAATGATGGATTAGATGCACAACTTGCAGGCAAACTTAAAATTGTATGCATAAAAGTAGAAAGAATACACTTCTAGGCTGTCGCTTGAGCTCCCTCTTGTGGTCACTTGTAAATAATGCATCCACGTCTAGGCTGTCGCTTGAGCTCCCTCTTGTGGTCACTTGTAATAATGCATCCACGTCTAGGCTGTCGCTTGAGCTCCCTCTTGTGGTCACTTGTAATAATGCATCCACGTCTAGGCTGTCGCTTGAGCTCCCTCTTGTGGTCACTTGTAATAATGCATCCATGTCTAGGCTGTCGCTTGAGCTCCCTCTTGTGGTCACTTGTAATAATGCATCCATGTCTAGGCTGTCGCTTAAGCTCCCTCTTGTGGTCACTTGAAATAATGCATCCACGTCTAGCTTTAGCTCCCTCTTGTGGGTGTTTTTAAGGGTTATTATTCTATCTTCGTTATTCATTATCCGTTATAGATAGATAGATAGATAGATAGATAGATACTTTGTTCATCCCCGAAGGGAAATTCACATTTCCAGCAGCATCCCTGAGCTGAGAACAATCGAGAACAATCGAAAATAACACGGGAGCTGCTGGAGTGGCTGCCATTCGTGACGGCGCCGGAAGAAAAGATTCAATTTGAATCATGTACAAACAAACAAACAATTGAATCATGTACAAACAAACAAACAAAATATTCATGTTTCAATAAGTGGAGTGTTAATAAAATGGGGGGAAAATAATTGTTATCGGTCAGTTCATAATACGCTACAAAGCCTAGGAGCCGGGACACTTACTCTCAGCCTGGTCACTTGAGTAAAGTGTCATGCCTTTTAATGCAGACACGTCTCATTTGCGAAAATGATTATATGGCGCGCCCTGTGGGTTAAGTTTAGGGTTTAGGGTTTTGGCTTGGGTTTAGGGTTAGGGTTAGAAGGTCTAGGTTAGGAGTTAAGGTTTAGGGTTAGGAGTTAAGGGTTAGGGTTTAGGGTTTGGAGTTAAGGGTTAGGTGTTAAGGGTTAGGGTTATTCTGTATTTGCGATTTGTATCGTTTAAGCTTCCTTTAGCTCCCTCTTGTGGTCACTTGAAATAATGCATCCACGTCTAGGCTGTCGCTTTAGCTCTCTCTTGTGGTCACTTTAGTAAAGTGTCAGGCTTTTTAATGCAGACACGTCTCATTTGCAAAAATGATTATATGGCGCTCACTGGTGGTTAGGGTTAAGATTAGGGTTAGGGGTTAGTCTTATTCTGTATTTTTCATTGGTTAGGGTTAGGGTTAGGTTTTTGAAACAATATTGCTTTCCCAAGGTCCCCCAAAAAATTTTTTTCTGGGGGTCCTCGGGAAACCAATTTTTTAGCACTCGCCATACAGGAAAATATAGCGTTTTTTTGTGTGTCTTCCCTGCGTACGTTTAGTCCATTAGGGTTAGGGGTTAGAGGGTTAGGGTTAGAGGGTTAGGGTTAGAGGGTTAGAGTTAGAGGGTTAGGGTTAGGGTTAGGGTTAGGTTTTTGAAACAATATTGCTTTCCCAAGGTCCCCCAAAAAAAATTTTCTGGGGGTCCTTGGGAAACCAATTTTTTAGCACTCGCCATACAGGAAAATATAGCGGTTTTTTTGTGTGTCTTACCTGCGTTCGTTTAGTCCATTAGGGTTAGGGGTTAGAGGGTTAGGGTTAGAGGGTTAGGGTTAGAGGGTTAGGGTTAGAGGGTTAGGGTTAGAGGGTTAGGGTTAGAGGGTTAGGGTTAGAGTTAGAGGGTTAGGGTTAGAGTTAGGGTTAGAGGGTTAGGGTTAGGTTTTTGAGGGTTAGGGTTAGGTTTTTGAAACAATATTGCTTTCCCAAGGTCCCCCAAAAAAAATTCTTCTGGGGGTCCTTGGGAAACCAATTTTTTAGCACTCGCCATACAGGAAAATATAGCGTTTTTTTTGTGTGTCTTACCTGCGTTCGTTTAGTCCGTTAGGGTTAGGGGTTAGGGTAGGGGTGGGCAATTAATTTTTATCAGGGGCCGCATGAGAAACCTGAATTGTGTCAGAGGGCCACACACTTTCTTTCATTGTAAAATGCTCAAATTAAATATTTTGAATAGCTGATGCTGATAATCAGAAGAATATAGCACTCTGTAAATATTTATATTAGGCTATGTGAAATTGTCGTGTATTGGTTAAATAAGAAAAACAATCATTGAACCAGTGCAATTTATTTTTAACTTGTTAATTTCCACAAACAATAACTTTTAATGTTCTTCACCTCATGTCACCTCTTCAGTGAGAATAATCCAGTCTGTTCTGGGCTTGAACAAGAGCATTGAAATCCGGCGGAATGTCTGAAGTGGCTATGCGAAGGACAGCTGAGAGGTGGTCATCAGTCATGGAGGATCTATGTGTGGATTTATTAAACTTCATAACTGAGAATGTCTGTTCACAACGATAGGTAGATCCAAAGAGGACTAGGATTCTCTGAGCATGCTTCCTCAGGTGTGGAAAGTTCTCCTCTTTGAGGGAGGAGTAAAAATCCAGCAGTGAGACTGACTTGAAGTGATCTGCCAGAAGTGTGTCAGACTGCAGATCTATGAGTTCCATCTGAACTTCACTTGGCGCATCATCCACACTGCATTTGAAGGGAGAAGAGACCATGTGCATTTCACTCTCAAGAGTTTTGAAATCTTGAAATCGCCTTGAAAACTCTGCATGCAATGTTTCTAACATGGTTGAGTACTTTTGGAGGTGATCGCCTGATCTTTTGGCTTCCTTAAGTGTTGGCAAGAAGGTCAGAATGTTGTCCTTCACTTGGCTTGAGAGAAGCTGCAGTTTTCTCATAAAAGCCTTCACTGCACTGTACATCTCATGCACAAAAAGGCCCTTGCTCTGCAGTTTGACATTAAGTTCGTTCATTAGTGCAGTCACATCCACAGTGAATCCGAGGTCTGCCAACCAGTCTTCATCTGAAAGTTCTGAGACGTCATGACCTTTCTGAACACAGAACTCCTGAATCTGGTCTCTCAGGTCCCAGACACTTTTCAGAATTTTGCCAAGGCTGAGCCACCTAACAGTGCAGTAATAGCTTATGTCACCATGTTCAGCCTCATTTTCCTCCAACAAAGCAACAAACTGTCTGTGATTTAAAGCTCTCGCTCTGATGAAGTTAACTATTTTAGTGACAGAATCAACAACATGTTTCATTTTTAACACTGTCTTACACAACACTTCCTGATGTATGATACAATGCAAAAATGTCAATTTCTGATCAGGGTTCATTTCTGTCACTTTATCCTGCATTCTCTTTAAAAGTCCAATATTTTTCCCGACAAGATTTGGACAACCATCTGTTGTCACACCTGCAAGCTTGTCCCATTTCAGTCCTAACATGTCCATACATGCATTTACCTCTCTGAACAAGTCATTACCTGTGGTTGTCCCTTTTATTGACTGCATGGCTGCCAACTCCTCCGTGATTTGAAAGTCTGCGGTTATCCCACGTAAGAAGATGAGCAGCTGGGCGGTGTCACGTATATCGCAGCTCTCATCCAAAGCCAGAGAAAAAAAGTCAAAGTCGGCCGCTCTTTTCTTCAACTGAAGCTCTAAATTTCCCGCGATGTCCTCAATCCGCCTCGTTACAGTGCGTCGGGAGAGTGAAACGTTCTCAAACGCGCCCTTTTTTTCTGGGCATATCAGCTCAGCAGAGTCCAATAAACACTCCTTAATGAACTCTCCGTCGGAAAATGCCTTACTTTTTCTGGCGATTTTATGAGAAATTACATAACTTGTCCTGACGGCTGCATCTCTGGAAGTGTGAAGTTTAGTGAAAAAACCTTGTTGGGTTTGTAGTTTTGCTAGCAATGCATCAGACTTTCTTGCACGCTCTTCACCAGACAGGTTTCTGTATTCATCTTCATGCTTGGTCGTGTAGTGGCGACTCAAATTATATTCTTTAAACACAGCAACCTGTGTACCACAGACTAAGCACACTGCTTTACCTTTAATTTCTGTAAAGAAATATTTGGCAGTCCATGTCTTGTTGAAAACACGGCATTCGTTATCAACTTTTCTTTTCTTGGGGTGTGCCGACATCTTGAAGGGTACCCTGGCGAACAGTATCACCTTCACTCACTCAAGTGTATACGCGCGTGAAGGCGCTACGTCTATGACGTGTATATGTAGTCAAAATAAAATTTCAAAATAAAAGTTTATTTTTTTTTTTATGGTGTATAATTGGTCCTACGCGGGCCGGACAGGGACGTACAAAGGGCCGGATGTGGCCCGCGGGCCGTAATTTGCCCAGGTCTGGGTTAGGGTTTAGGGTTTAGAGGGTTAGGGTTAGAGGGTTAGGGTTAGAGGGTTAGGGTTAGAGGGTTAGGGTTAGAGTTAGAGGGTTAGGGTTAGGGTTAGAGGGTTAGGGTTAGAGTTAGAGGGTTAGGGTTAGGGTTAGAGGGTTAGGGTTAGGTTTTTGAAACAATATTGCTTTCCCAAGGTCCCCCAAAAAAATTTTTTTCTGGGGGTCCCCGGGAAACCAATTTTTTAGCACTCGCCATACAGGAAAATATAGTGTTTTTTTGTGTGTCTTACCTGCGTTCGTTTAGTCCGTTAGGAAAGAGAGTGTTTAGTTTTTTTATCCAGTCTTTTTCTGCTAAGCGTCTTTCTTTTTGTGTCCAATTGCTATTTGTTTGAAGGCCCGATATTTCTAAAGCTTGTATCCCATGATGAATGAAGTGTGCAACAAGATGTGTATTAATTTGTCTAAGGTTCCTAATGTTGTAAATGTGTTGTGCTAGTCTACATCTGATAGAATTTCCTGTCTCTCCTATATATTTAATGTCACAGTGTTTACATTTTATGACATAAATACAGTTTTCTGTGGTAGGAGTGATTCTTTGTTTAATCAGGTAGTTTGTTTTTGTAATGGTGTTCCTAACTGTGGTGGCTTGTTTGTAAAATGTGGGCGCCTGTGTTTGTATTGTGTTAATTTCAGGTAGTTTGCTTTTTACTAAGTAATCTTTGAGGTTTTTGTTCCTTTTAAAGGCTGGGATGATTTTGTAATCTTGAATTATGCCTGTGTTCTGTAGTGTCTGATTGATATTTTGTCTAATTTTTCTATTAGCAATTTGGCTAAATTCTGAGTACGTGGTAATTAGCGGAATGATTTTCTGCGTGTCTCGTAGCCCTGTGGTTAAAAATGTTTTACGGACTTGTCTGAGGAAGGACCTTGAGTATCCTCTTGGTCGCAGTGCCTTGAAAAGGGTTTGGGTGGCCTTTTCAAAGTCCGTACGTTGCGAGCAGATTCTGTGGAATCTGAGCAACTGTGATTTTATTAAGCCTCTGTAGGTGTGCTTTGGATGAAGGCTGTTTTTGTGTAAGAGTGCATGTGTGTCTGTGTCTTTAAAGAAGACCTTTGTGTCTAAAGTTTGTGTTTGAGTGAATGAGGGTCCCTTATAAGTAGTTGTGTCTAGAAAATCTATCTGGTGGTCATTTGTGGAGTGTTTGACCGTAATTGTACTATGGTGTGTGTTGAGCATTTCTATGAATTTTTGAAATTCTTCTTTGCTATGTGTCCACGTTCCCCAAATGTCATCTAAGTACCTAAAATAATTGGTGGGTAGTTTGTCGCATTTTTCAAAAGCTGTTTCCTCCCAATGCGCCATGTAAATGTCAGCATAGGCAGGTGCAAACTTTTTACCCATGGCTGTGCCACTGATCTGTAAGTAGAATTCCTTGTTGAATTCAAAGTCGTTCCTAGTGAGGTTAATTTCTAGGAGTTGTATTAGTACTGTGTCTGGGCGTTTGTCGTCCAGGTATTTTTCCATCCAGCGCTTTACTGCTGTTAACCCTGCGACCGTGTTTATGTTTGTGTAGAGGCTATCTATGTCTATGGTAAATAAGATTGTTTCCTGCGTTATTTTAATCTGTTTTATTTTGTTTACGAAATCATATGTATCTTTAATGTAGCTATTATGTTTTGTGGATAGTGGAGTGAGAAAGTGGTCTATGTACTCCGCGATCCTGTAGGATTCGCTGCCACAGTCTGAGACGATAGGTCTTCCTGTCGGCACTTCATACGGAATAGTCCACGTTAGTGGTGATTTGTGTATTTTAGGTAGCAGGTAAAATCTACGGGGCCTGGCTTCCTCTTCCCCTATTAGGTAGCGTTTTTGTTTTTTAGTTATATATTCATTTTCTAGAAGTGTTTGTAGGATATCTTCTATTTTCTGGGCTGTTTCTGGATATATTGGTTTTGTTAATTTCTTATAATGTGACGTATTGTTTAATTGTCTGTGTGCTTCATATATATATTGTGTTCTGTCTAGGATAACTATTGCACTACCCTTGTCCGCTGGTTTAATAACTATCTGTTTGTTGTTAGCTAATTGAAAGAGGGCTTCACATTCTCCTCTGCTAAGGTTATCTTTGTCTCTGTGAGACTGCGGGTTTAATGTGTTAATTAGGCTTTGGTTATCCTCAATCACTTGTGTTATTATGTTAGGGATTTGGTTGTTTCTTGGTTCCCAATCAGATTTTGGTATGAAATGTTTTTGTTCCGAATCTTCTGACCTGTTGAAGAAGGCCGCTAATTTAAGCTTTCGGTGGAAATCTTGGATTTCTCCTCTCAGAATTTCCTTTTGTTTCTTACGAATATTTACCGTGGGGACAAACGATAAGCCTTTTTCTAGTAGACTAATCTGATTTTGTGTAGGTGTGAAGTTCTGAGCTAGTAGAATGATGTTCTTATACCCCTCCCTATTTGGGTTTGTGGGGGGTTAGGGTTAGGGTTAGGGTTAGGGTTAGGGTTAGGGTTAGGTTTTTGAAACAATATTGCTTTCCCAAGGTCCCCCAAAAAAAATTTTTCTGGGGGTCCTTGGGAAACCAATTTTTTAGCACTCGCCATACAGGAAAATATAGCGTTTTTTTGTGTGTCTTACCTGCGTTCGTTTAGTCCATTAGGGTTAAGGGTTAGGGGTTAGGGTTAGAGGGTTAGGGTTAGAGGGTTAGGGTTAGAGGGTTAGGGTTAGAGGGTTAGGGTTAGAGGGTTAGAGTTAGAGGGTTAGGGTTAGAGTTAGAGGGTTAGGGTTAGGGTTAGAAAGTTAGGGTTAGGGTTAGGTTTTTGAAACAATATTGCTTTCCCAAGGTCCCCCAAAAAAATTTTTTTCTGGGGGTCCCCGGGAAACCAATTTTTTAGCACTCGCCATACAGGAAAATATAGTGTTTTTTTGTGTGTCTTACCTGCGTTCGTTTAGTCCGTTAGGAAAGAGAGTGTTTAGTTTTTTTATCCAGTCTTTTTCTGCTAAGCGTCTTTCTTTTTGTGTCCAATTGCTATTTGTTTGAAGGCCCGATATTTCTAAAGCTTGTATCCCATGATGAATGAAGTGTGCAACAAGATGTGTATTAATTTGTCTAAGGTTCCTAATGTTGTAAATGTGTTGTGCTAGTCTACATCTGATAGAATTTCCTGTCTCTCCTACATATTTAATGTCACAGTGTTAGGGTTAGGGTTAGGGTTAGAGGGTTAGAGGGTTAGAGGGTTAGAGGGTTAGAGGGTTAGAGGGTTAGAGGGTTAGAGGGTTAGAGGGTTAGGGTTAGGGTTAGGGTGTTAGGGTTAGGGTGTTAGGGTGTTAGGGTTAGGGTTAGGGTGTTAGGGTTAGGGTGTTAGGGTGTTAGGGTGTTAGGGTTAGGGTTAGGGTGTTAGGCTTAGGGTGTTAGGGTTAGAGGGTGTTAGGGTGTTAGGCTTAGGGTGTTAGGGTTAGAGGGTGTTAGGGTTAGAGGGTTAGGGTTAGAGGGTTAGGGTTAGAGGGTTAGGGTTAGAGGGTTAGGGTTAGAGGGTTAGGGTTAGAGGGTTAGGGTTAGAGGGTTAGGGTTAGAGGGTTAGGGTTAGAGGGTTAGGGTTAGGGTTAGGGTTAGGGTTAGGGTTAGGGTTAGGGTTAGGGTTAGGGTTAGGGTTAGGGGTTAGGGTTAGGGTTAGGGTTAGGAAGCAATCTTGATTTCTCAAGGTCCCCCCGAAAATTTTTGGGAGGTCCTTGGGAAACCAAGTCTCTGCACTGGCCATCATGGAAGCTGGAGCGTTTCTCACCTGCGTTCGTTTAGTCCATCTGGGAAAAGAGTGTTAAGTCTTTCTATCCAGTGTCTTTCTGCCCTGCGTCTTTCCTTTTGATTCCAATTGCTATTTGTTTGCAGGCCCCATATTTCTAAAGCCTGTAGTCCATGTTGAATGAAGTGGGCGACAAGATGTGTATTATTTTGTCTAATATTCCTAATGTTGTAAATGTGTTGTGCTAATCTACATCTGATAGAATTCCCCGTCTCCCCTACATATTTAATGTCACAGCGTTTACACTTTATGACATATATACAGTTTTCCGTAGTAGGTGTGATTGTTTGTTTAATTAGGTAGTTTGTGTTGGTGACGGTGTTCCTAACTGTGGTGGCTTGTTTGTAGAATGTGGGGCCCTGCGTTTGTGTTATGTTGATTTCTGGTAATTTACTTTTTACTAGGTAGTCTTTTAGGTTTTTGTTTCTTTTAAAGGCTGAGATGATTTTGTAATCTTGGATTATGTCTGTGTTCTGTAGTGTCTGGTTTACATTTTGTCTAATTTTTCTATTAGCATTTTGGCTAAATTCTGAGTACGTACTTATTAGAGGGATAATTTTTTGTGTGTCCCGTTGCCCTGTGGTTAAAAATGTTTTACGGACTTGCCTGAGGAACGATCTAGAGTATCCTCTCGGTCCCAGTGCCTTGAACAGGGTTTGGGTGGCCTTTTCAAAGTCCGTACGTTGCGAGCAGATTCTGTGGTACCTGAGCAACTGTGATTTTATTAAGCCTCTGTAGGTGTGCTTTGGATGAAGGCTGTTTTTGTGTAAGAGTGCATGTGTGTCTGTGTCTTTAAAGAAGACCTTTGTGTCTAAAGTTTGTGTTTGGGTGAATGAGGGTCCCTTATAAGTAGTTGTGTCTAGAAAATCTATCTGGTGGTCATTTGTGGAGTGTTTGACCGTAATTGTACTATGGTGTGTGTTGAGGATTTCTATCCATTGTTGAAATTCCTCTTTGCTATGTGTCCACGTTCCCCAAATGTCATCTAAGTACCTAAAATAATTGGTGGGTAGTTTGTCGCATTTTTCAAAAGCTGTCTCCTCCCAATGTGCCATGTAGATGTTAGCATAGGCAGGTGCAAATTTTTTGCCCATGGCTGTACCACTGATCTGTAAGTAGAATTCCTTGTTGAATTCAAAGTCGTTCCTAGTGAGGTTAATTTCTAGGAGTTGTATTAGTTCTGTGTCTGGGCGTTTGTCGTCCGGGTATTTTTCCATCCAGCGCTTTACTGCTGTCAACCCTGCGACCGTGTTAATGTTTGTGTAGAGGCTATCTATGTCTATGGTAAATAAGATTGTTTCCTGCGTTATTTTAATCTGTTTTATTTTGTTTACAAAATCATATGTATCTTTAATGTAGCTATTATGTTTTGTGGATAGTGGAGTGAGGAAGTGGTCTATGTATTCCGCGATCCTGTAGGATTCGCTGCCACAGTCTGACACAATAGGTCTTCCTGTCGGCACTTCATACGGAATAGTCCACGTTAGTGGTGATTTGTGTATTTTAGGTAGCAGGTAAAATCTACGGGGTCTGGCTTCCTCTTCCCCTATTAGGTAGCGTTTTTGTTTTTTAGTTATATCTTCATTTTCTAGAAGTGTTTGTAGGATATCTTCTATTTTCTGGGCTGTTTCTGGGTATATTGGTTTTGTTAATTTCTTATAATGTGACGTATTGTTTAATTGTCTGTGTGCTTCATATATATATTGTGTTCTGTCTAGGATAACTATTGCACTACCCTTGTCCGCTGGTTTAATAACTATCTGTTTGTTGTTAGCTAATTGAAAGAGGGCTTCACATTCTCCTCTGCTAAGGTTATCTTTGTCTCTGTGAGACTGCGGGTTTAATGTGTTAATTAGGCTTTGGTTCTCCTCAATTACTTGTGTTATTATGTTAGGGATTTGGTTGTTTCTTGGTTCCCAATCAGATTTTGGTATGAAATGTTTTTGTTCCGAATCTTCTGACCTGTCAAAGAAGGCTGCTAATTTAAGCTTTCGGTGGAAATCTTGGATTTCTCCTCTTAGGATTTCCTTTTGTTTCTTACGAATATTTACCGTGGGGACAAACGATAAGCCTTTTTCTAGTAGACTAATCTGATTTTGTGTAGGTGTGAAGTTCTGAGCTAGTAGGATGATGTTCTTATACCCCTCCCTATTTGGGTTTGTGGGGGTGTTTAGTTTAAATTGTGTAGCCAGTGTTTTAACATCTTGTCTGCTGTCTCACCTGTCCAGTGGATCCCGTCTCCGGTGGTGTGGAAGTCCTGTTCTGGGAGTTTTGGTAGGCTTGGCATGTTCCTGGAGATGTGGTCATTGATTTCCTCCAGGTTGAGTTTATGGGGGTCTTCTAGTTGCTGTGAGTAGTTGATCAGCGGTATCCAGATTTCAGCTGCTGGGAAGGTGGCCTTGGTGTTTTTCACCATCATCTGGAGTTGTTTCACAGCTGTCTTCTTAGGTTGTTGCTCCCTGTTGTTTATTCCAACCGACAGAATGACCCTCTGTACCTTGTCGTTTCGTGGAGTTTTTTCTAGAAGATGTGCCATGTGGTAAAACGTTGCTCCGGGGTAGCTGTCGATCTGGACGTCCTCTCTGGAGTAAGATTCTATCCTCGAGAGATTGGAATCTCCCAAGATTATATTTGGTTTGACCGCTGTAAGTGTCCATTGTTGAATTTTCCGGGGTGTTCTGGGATGTCTGTTTGGGTGAAAGGGGCTGTGGCTGGGGTTGGGTGTAGGGTTAGGGTTAGGGTTAGGGTTTGGGGTAGGCTTAAGGTTAGGTCTTGGGTCCGGGTCATCTCTGGAGACAGGATTGGAGGTTCGCGTGGGCCTCTGTGGTCTTTGTGGAAGTGGCTTGGGACCTCTGTTGTCCTGTCGTCCAGAGGTTTCTTCTCCCCTTCCATTTTCCCGTCTCGGTGGTGTTCCCTGTGGTTCAGGGGGCCCCGTGGGACTCCCTGCCGTCCTCGTCCCCTTGGGCCTGGGTGTCTCCTTCGGCGAAGGTCCCCGAGGGGGACCGCAGGATCTGTCTAAAGGAGAGATAGTGTGGTTAAAATTATTTGAACTTACCTGGTCCTGGTCCTGAGTTGTTGTTCTTTGTGGTCTAGGGAGCCCCCTGGGACTTCCTGTTGTCCTCGTCCCTTCGCGTTCGTTTGTCTCCTTCAGTGGAGGCCACTGAAGGGGACTGTTGGGTGTTTCTCCAAGCGAAGGTCTCCGAGGGAGACCGCAGGATCTGTCCCTGCGTTTGTCTGTCTCACTCAGTGAAGTTCCCTGAAGGGGACTGTTGGGTGTCTCCCTCAGCGAAGGTCCCCGAGGGAGACCCCAGGATCTGTCTGGAGGAGAGATAGTGTGGTTAAAGTTGTTTATACTTACCTGGTCCTGGTTCCGCGTTGTTGTTGTTCTTCGTTGTTTAGGGAGCCCCCTGGGACTCCCTGTTGTCCTCGTCCCCTCGCGTCCGTTTGTCTCATTCAGTGAGGGCCACTGAAGGGGACTGAGGGATTCTTCTAAAGGAGAGATGGTGTCGTTAATATTTTCTGTACTTACCTGGTTCTGGTTCTGAGTTGTCCTGGTGTTGATTTTTGGTTTTGTAGGTGGGGGTGGTGGCGAATCTGTTAGGGCTGCGAATCTGTTGGTGGTGTGAAAAGATGTCAAGGGGTCCTCCGATTGCAAGGTTGGAGTTGTGTCTCCTCCGTCTCCCAGACTCCAGATGACCGTTTCTTGTGCCCTTTGTACTGTGAGAGGATGCAACCGTCTCCCGAACTTTTTCTTCGCCCATCTAGTTGCCACCTCGAAGGCCTCGCGCCAGTTGGTTATTTGCATCGCTTAGGGTTAGGGTTAGGGTTAGGGTTAGGGTTAGGGTTAGGGTTAGGGTTAGGGTTAGGGTTAGGGTTAGGGTTAGGGTTAGGGTTAGGTTTTTGAAACAATATTGCTTTCCCAAGGTCCCCCCAAAAAATTTTTCTGGGGGTCCTTGGGAAACCAATTTTTTAGCACTCGCCATACAGGAAAATATAGCGTTTTTTTGTGTGTCTTACCTGCGTTCGTTTAGTCCATTAGGGTTAAGGGTTAGGGGTTAGGGTTAGAGGGTTAGGGTTAGAGGGTTAGGGTTAGAGGGTTAGGGTTAGAGGGTTAGGGTTAGAGGGTTAGGGTTAGAGGGTTAGGGTTAGAGGGTTAGGGTTAGAGGGTTAGGGTTAGAGGGTTAGGGTTAGAGGGTTAGGGTTAGAGTTAGAGGGTTAGGGTTAGAGTTAGAGGGTTAGGGTTAGGGTTAGAAAGTTAGGGTTAGGGTTAGGTTTTTGAAACAATATTGCTTTCCCAAGGTCCCCCAAAATAAATTTTTTCTGGGGGTCCCCGGGAAACCAATTTTTTAGCACTCGCCATACAGGAAAATATAGTGTTTTTTTGTGTGTCTTACCTGCGTTCGTTTAGTCCATTAGGAAAGAGAGTGTTTAGTTTTTTTATCCAGTCTTTTTCTGCTAAGCGTCTTTCTTTTTGTGTCCAATTGCTATTTGTTTGAAGGCCCGATATTTCTAAAGCTTGTATCCCATGATGAATGAAGTGTGCAACAAGATGTGTATTAATTTGTCTAAGGTTCCTAATGTTGTAAATGTGTTGTGCTAGTCTACATCTGATAGAATTTCCTGTCTCTCCTACATATTTAATGTCACAGTGTTTACATTTTATGACATAAATACAGTTTTCTGTGGTAGGAGTGATTCTTTGTTTAATCAGGTAGTTTGTTTTTGTAATGGTGTTCCTAACTGTGGTGGCTTGTTTGTAAAATGTGGGCGCCTGTGTTTGTATTGTGTTAATTTCAGGTAGTTTGCTTTTTACTAAGTAATCTTTGAGGTTTTTGTTCCTTTTAAAGGCTGGGATGATTTTGTAATCTTGAATTATGCCTGTGTTCTGTAGTGTCTGATTGATATTTTGTCTAATTTTTCTATTAGCAATTTGGCTAAATTCTGAGTACGTGGTAATTAGCGGAATGATTTTCTGCGTGTCTCGTAGCCCTGTGGTTAAAAATGTTTTACGGACTTGTCTGAGGAAGGACCTTGAGTATCCTCTTGGTCGCAGTGCCTTGAAAAGGGTTTGGGTGGCCTTTTCAAAGTCCGTACGTTGCGAGCAGATTCTGTGGAATCTGAGCAACTGTGATTTTATTAAGCCTCTGTAGGTGTGCTTTGGATGAAGGCTGTTTTTGTGTAAGAGTGCATGTGTGTCTGTGTCTTTAAAGAAGACCTTTGTGTCTAAAGTTTGTGTTTGAGTGAATGAGGGTCCCTTATAAGTAGTTGTGTCTAGAAAATCTATCTGGTGGTCATTTGTGGAGTGTTTGACCGTAATTGTACTATGGTGTGTGTTGAGCATTTCTATGAATTTTTGAAATTCTTCTTTGCTATGTGTCCACGTTCCCCAAATGTCATCTAAGTACCTAAAATAATTGGTGGGTAGTTTGTCGCATTTTTCAAAAGCTGTTTCCTCCCAATGCGCCATGTAAATGTCAGCATAGGCAGGTGCAAACTTTTTACCCATGGCTGTGCCACTGATCTGTAAGTAGAATTCCTTGTTGAATTCAAAGTCGTTCCTAGTGAGGTTAATTTCTAAGAGTTGTATTAGTACTGTGTCTGGGCGTTTGTCGTCCGGGTATTTTTCCATCCAGCGCTTTACTGCTGTTAACCCTGCGACCGTGTTTATGTTTGTGTAGAGGCTATCTATGTCTATGGTAAATAAGATTGTTTCCTGCGTTATTTTAATCTGTTTTATTTTGTTTACGAAATCATATGTATCTTTAATGTAGCTATTATGTTTTGTGGCTAGTGGAGTGAGAAAGTGGTCTATGTATTCGGCGATCCTGTAGGATTCGCTGCCACAGTCTGAGACGATAGGTCTTCCTGTCGGCACTTCATACGGAATAGTCCACGTTAGTGGTGATTTGTGTATTTTAGGTAGCAGGTAAAATCTACGGGGTCTGGCTTCCTCTTCCCCTATTAGGTAGCGTTTTTGTTTTTTAGTTATATATTCATTTTCTAGAAGTGTTTGTAGGATATCTTCTATTTTCTGGGCTGTTTCTGGGTATATTGGTTTTGTTAATTTCTTATAATGTGACGTATTGTTTAATTGTCTGTGTGCTTCATATATATATTGTGTTCTGTCTAGGATAACTATTGCACTACCCTTGTCCGCTGGTTTAATAACTATCTGTTTGTTGTTAGCTAATTGAAAGAGGGCTTCACATTCTCCTCTGCTAAGGTTATCCTTGTCTCTGTGGGACTGCGGGTTAAGTGTGTCAATTAGGCTTTGATTATCGTTAATTATTTGTGTTATTATGTTAGGGATTTGATTGTTGCTCGGTTCCCAATTAGACTTTGGTATGAAATGTCTTTGTTCTAAATCTTCTGACCTGTTGAAAAAGGCTGCTAATTTAAGCTTTCGGTGGAATTCGTGTAGTTCCCCTCTCAAAATCTCCTTTTGTCTCTTTCGGACGTCCACAGTGGGGACGAACGATAAGCCCTTCTCGAGTACACTAATCTGGTTTTCTGTAGGTGTGAAATTCTGAGCTAGTAGAATGATGTTCTTATACCCCTCCCTATTTGGGTTCGTGGGGATGTCTAGTTTAAATTGTGAAACCAGTGTTCCAACATCTTGTCCGCTGTCTCACCTGTCCAGTGGATCCCGTCTTCGGTGGTGTGGAAGTCGCGCTCCGGGAGTTTTGGGAGGAATGGCATGTTTCTCGAGATGTGGTCATTGATTTCCTCCAGGTTGTGTTTATGGAGGTCTTCTAGTCGCTGTGAGTAGTTGATCAGCGGTATCCAGATTTCAGCTGCTGGGAAGGTGGCTTTGGTATTTTTCACCATCATTTGGAGTTGTTTGACAGCTGTCTTCTTGGGCTGTTGTTCCCTGTTGTTTACTCCAACGGACAAGATGACCCTTTGTACCTTGTAATTCCGTGGAGTTTTCTCTAGAAGATGTGCCATGTGGTAAAAAGTTGCCCCGGGATAGCTGTCAACTTGGATGTCCTCTCTGGAGTAGGATTCGATTCTCGAGAGATTGGAGTCTCCCAAAATTAGATTTGGTTTCACAGCTGTGAGTGTCCATTCTTGAATCTTCCGAGGTGTTCTTGGATGTCTGTTTGGGTGAAAGTAGCTGTGACTGCGGTTAGGCGTGGTTGGGGTTAGGGTCGTAGAGACACGATTGGAGGTTCGTGTGGGTCTCCGTGGTCTTTGTGGAAGTGGTTCGGGGCCTCTGTAGTATTGTTGCCCAGAGGTTCCTTCTCCTCCCCCACTCTCCCGTCTCGGTGGTGTTTCCTGTGGTTCCGAGGGTCTCGTGGGACTCCCTGCCATCCTTGTTCCCTCGGGCTCGGGTGTCTCCCTCAGTGGAGGTCCCCGAGGGAGATCGCAGGATCTGTCCAAAGGAGAGACAGTGTGGTCAAAATTGTCTCCACTTACCTGAGTCTGGTTCTGAGCCGTTGGTGTTCCTCCTGGCTTTGGGGACCCCCTGGGCCTCCCCGTTGTCCTCATCTCCTCGTGTTCGTCCGTCCCACTAGATGAAGGCCACCGAAGGGGACTGTTGGTTGTCTCCCTCAGCAAAGGTCCCCGAGGGCGACCGCAGGATCTGTCTGAAGGTGAGATAGTGTGGTTAAAATTGTCTTTACTTACCTGGTCCTGGTTCCGACTTGTTGCTGTTCTTGGTGATCTCGGGCGTCCCCGGGGACTCCCTCTTGTCCTCGTCCCCTCGCGTTCGTTTGTCCCATTCAGTGGGGGCCACTCGTTCTGGTCTGTTAGGGCTGTAAATCTGTTGGTGTTGTGGAAAGCTGTTAAGGGGTCCTCGGGTTGCGAGATTGGAGTTGTGCCTCCTCTAGCTTCCAGACACCCGGTGGCCGTTTCTAGTGCGATTTCTACTGTTGAGTGATGTAATCGTTTGCCCAACTTTTTTCTAGCCCATCTAGTTGCCACTTCAAATGCCTCCAGCCAGTTGGTTAGCCGGATACCCTCCAGTTTCCCGTTGAGACTTTTCAGATTATCCAGGTAGTGTTCTTCGAGGATTTGCATGCAAGTCTGTAGCCAGTTAACAGCATTTCCTTGTATTTTCATCATGGTCTCTTCTGTGGGGGACGCTGGTTTAATTAGGGTGGCTAGTTCCTGCATTTTTCTTTGGAGGCTGGCTGGTGGTGAAGTTTTGGCCCCCGATGATGTAATATTCTGCAAGTGGTGTAAGGTTTGGATAATGCGAAATAGGATTTTCGCGGTTTCCGTGAAGGTTGCCATAATGTTTATGTTTGTGCAAGTGAGGTTTCTATGTGTTTGTGCGTAGTGTAATCTTGATGTGTGTTTAGTGTTAAGAGTGTGGTTGGACGTTGGCGTTGTCTGAAAGAGAATTGGTGTTATAATAATGTTTTTACTTACCCGAGTTGTCCCTTTGTAGCTCGGTTGATCCTGTTAGGTTCTCACCACAAAGAAATCTCCCTTGTTCTTGTGCCCGGTCTCGTCCAATACTTTGAGGTATTTTGAATTGGTATTATAATAATGCTTTTACTTACCTGGGCTAGTACTTCGTGGCTTGAGTTGTCACCGTAAGGTATCCACCACTAAGTAATAGCCTCCCTTGTTCTTGCGTCCGCTTCTTTTCTTGTCCTGGTAGTCCAAGTGTTCCTGTTTTTTTTAAGGAATAGGCAGCAGGAGGTTCCCTTTGCGTCGACGAAAGGTTCTTCCTCTCTTTTCTGTCTTCCAAATTAGTTAGTTCACAACGTTTCGGCTAAACTAAGCCTTTTTCAAGTGAAATGAGTTAAAATGTTTGTGTAGTCCTCTTAAATAGTGTCGGTGGAGGTGTGGCCAAATGGGTTCGGAATCCTCACCTGGCATCCCCCTCCTCGTTTAGTGAGGGGGTGAAGCTATTGTTTTTTTGGCGGTCAGCTTTAACGACTCATTACTGCAGTCGTCGATTCGCTTTTCTTTTCATTCTTTTGTGGCTTTAATGGCTCTGGCCCTTACTTCGGTGGGTGGGAATTTTGTTTTTCCTACCTTTTCACAGTGGAATTTGTCTATTTTCCTTTTAATTTGGTATATCCCGTTTATTTTAGTTATGTTGTTGTTTGTAAATCAATTTTTGCTGCTAATATTTCCTGGAGGCTCTGGCTTTAGTTAGGTTTTTGAAACAATATTGCTTTCCCAAGGTCCCCCCAAAAAATTTTTCTGGGGGTCCTTGGGAAACCAATTTTTTAGCACTCGCCATACAGGAAAATATAGCGTTTTTTTGTGTGTCTTACCTGCGTTCGTTTAGTCCATTAGGGTTAAGGGTTAGGGGTTAGGGTTAGAGGGTTAGGGTTAGAGGGTTAGGGTTAGAGGGTTAGGGTTAGAGGGTTAGGGTTAGAGGGTTAGGGTTAGAGGGTTAGGGTTAGAGGGTTAGGGTTAGAGGGTTAGGGTTAGAGGGTTAGGGTTAGAGGGTTAGGGTTAGAGTTAGAGGGTTAGGGTTAGAGTTAGAGGGTTAGGGTTAGGGTTAGAAAGTTAGGGTTAGGGTTAGGTTTTTGAAACAATATTGCTTTCCCAAGGTCCCCCAAAATAAATTTTTTCTGGGGGTCCCCGGGAAACCAATTTTTTAGCACTCGCCATACAGGAAAATATAGTGTTTTTTTGTGTGTCTTACCTGCGTTCGTTTAGTCCATTAGGAAAGAGAGTGTTTAGTTTTTTTATCCAGTCTTTTTCTGCTAAGCGTCTTTCTTTTTGTGTCCAATTGCTATTTGTTTGAAGGCCCGATATTTCTAAAGCTTGTATCCCATGATGAATGAAGTGTGCAACAAGATGTGTATTAATTTGTCTAAGGTTCCTAATGTTGTAAATGTGTTGTGCTAGTCTACATCTGATAGAATTTCCTGTCTCTCCTACATATTTAATGTCACAGTGTTTACATTTTATGACATAAATACAGTTTTCTGTGGTAGGAGTGATTCTTTGTTTAATCAGGTAGTTTGTTTTTGTAATGGTGTTCCTAACTGTGGTGGCTTGTTTGTAAAATGTGGGCGCCTGTGTTTGTATTGTGTTAATTTCAGGTAGTTTGCTTTTTACTAAGTAATCTTTGAGGTTTTTGTTCCTTTTAAAGGCTGGGATGATTTTGTAATCTTGAATTATGCCTGTGTTCTGTAGTGTCTGATTGATATTTTGTCTAATTTTTCTATTAGCAATTTGGCTAAATTCTGAGTACGTGGTAATTAGCGGAATGATTTTCTGCGTGTCTCGTAGCCCTGTGGTTAAAAATGTTTTACGGACTTGTCTGAGGAAGGACCTTGAGTATCCTCTTGGTCGCAGTGCCTTGAAAAGGGTTTGGGTGGCCTTTTCAAAGTCCGTACGTTGCGAGCAGATTCTGTGGAATCTGAGCAACTGTGATTTTATTAAGCCTCTGTAGGTGTGCTTTGGATGAAGGCTGTTTTTGTGTAAGAGTGCATGTGTGTCTGTGTCTTTAAAGAAGACCTTTGTGTCTAAAGTTTGTGTTTGAGTGAATGAGGGTCCCTTATAAGTAGTTGTGTCTAGAAAATCTATCTGGTGGTCATTTGTGGAGTGTTTGACCGTAATTGTACTATGGTGTGTGTTGAGCATTTCTATGAATTTTTGAAATTCTTCTTTGCTATGTGTCCACGTTCCCCAAATGTCATCTAAGTACCTAAAATAATTGGTGGGTAGTTTGTCGCATTTTTCAAAAGCTGTTTCCTCCCAATGCGCCATGTAAATGTCAGCATAGGCAGGTGCAAACTTTTTACCCATGGCTGTGCCACTGATCTGTAAGTAGAATTCCTTGTTGAATTCAAAGTCGTTCCTAGTGAGGTTAATTTCTAAGAGTTGTATTAGTACTGTGTCTGGGCGTTTGTCGTCCGGGTATTTTTCCATCCAGCGCTTTACTGCTGTTAACCCTGCGACCGTGTTTATGTTTGTGTAGAGGCTATCTATGTCTATGGTAAATAAGATTGTTTCCTGCGTTATTTTAATCTGTTTTATTTTGTTTACGAAATCATATGTATCTTTAATGTAGCTATTATGTTTTGTGGCTAGTGGAGTGAGAAAGTGGTCTATGTATTCGGCGATCCTGTAGGATTCGCTGCCACAGTCTGAGACGATAGGTCTTCCTGTCGGCACTTCATACGGAATAGTCCACGTTAGTGGTGATTTGTGTATTTTAGGTAGCAGGTAAAATCTACGGGGTCTGGCTTCCTCTTCCCCTATTAGGTAGCGTTTTTGTTTTTTAGTTATATATTCATTTTCTAGAAGTGTTTGTAGGATATCTTCTATTTTCTGGGCTGTTTCTGGGTATATTGGTTTTGTTAATTTCTTATAATGTGACGTATTGTTTAATTGTCTGTGTGCTTCATATATATATTGTGTTCTGTCTAGGATAACTATTGCACTACCCTTGTCCGCTGGTTTAATAACTATCTGTTTGTTGTTAGCTAATTGAAAGAGGGCTTCACATTCTCCTCTGCTAAGGTTATCCTTGTCTCTGTGGGACTGCGGGTTAAGTGTGTCAATTAGGCTTTGATTATCGTTAATTATTTGTGTTATTATGTTAGGGATTTGATTGTTGCTCGGTTCCCAATTAGACTTTGGTATGAAATGTCTTTGTTCTAAATCTTCTGACCTGTTGAAAAAGGCTGCTAATTTAAGCTTTCGGTGGAATTCGTGTAGTTCCCCTCTCAAAATCTCCTTTTGTCTCTTTCGGACGTCCACAGTGGGGACGAACGATAAGCCCTTCTCGAGTACACTAATCTGGTTTTCTGTAGGTGTGAAATTCTGAGCTAGTAGAATGATGTTCTTATACCCCTCCCTATTTGGGTTCGTGGGGATGTCTAGTTTAAATTGTGAAACCAGTGTTCCAACATCTTGTCCGCTGTCTCACCTGTCCAGTGGATCCCGTCTTCGGTGGTGTGGAAGTCGCGCTCCGGGAGTTTTGGGAGGAATGGCATGTTTCTCGAGATGTGGTCATTGATTTCCTCCAGGTTGTGTTTATGGAGGTCTTCTAGTCGCTGTGAGTAGTTGATCAGCGGTATCCAGATTTCAGCTGCTGGGAAGGTGGCTTTGGTATTTTTCACCATCATTTGGAGTTGTTTGACAGCTGTCTTCTTGGGCTGTTGTTCCCTGTTGTTTACTCCAACGGACAAGATGACCCTTTGTACCTTGTAATTCCGTGGAGTTTTCTCTAGAAGATGTGCCATGTGGTAAAAAGTTGCCCCGGGATAGCTGTCAACTTGGATGTCCTCTCTGGAGTAGGATTCGATTCTCGAGAGATTGGAGTCTCCCAAAATTAGATTTGGTTTCACAGCTGTGAGTGTCCATTCTTGAATCTTCCGAGGTGTTCTTGGATGTCTGTTTGGGTGAAAGTAGCTGTGACTGCGGTTAGGCGTGGTTGGGGTTAGGGTCGTAGAGACACGATTGGAGGTTCGTGTGGGTCTCCGTGGTCTTTGTGGAAGTGGTTCGGGGCCTCTGTAGTATTGTTGCCCAGAGGTTCCTTCTCCTCCCCCACTCTCCCGTCTCGGTGGTGTTTCCTGTGGTTCCGAGGGTCTCGTGGGACTCCCTGCCATCCTTGTTCCCTCGGGCTCGGGTGTCTCCCTCAGTGGAGGTCCCCGAGGGAGATCGCAGGATCTGTCCAAAGGAGAGACAGTGTGGTCAAAATTGTCTCCACTTACCTGAGTCTGGTTCTGAGCCGTTGGTGTTCCTCCTGGCTTTGGGGACCCCCTGGGCCTCCCCGTTGTCCTCATCTCCTCGTGTTCGTCCGTCCCACTAGATGAAGGCCACCGAAGGGGACTGTTGGTTGTCTCCCTCAGCAAAGGTCCCCGAGGGCGACCGCAGGATCTGTCTGAAGGTGAGATAGTGTGGTTAAAATTGTCTTTACTTACCTGGTCCTGGTTCCGACTTGTTGCTGTTCTTGGTGATCTCGGGCGTCCCCGGGGACTCCCTCTTGTCCTCGTCCCCTCGCGTTCGTTTGTCCCATTCAGTGGGGGCCACTCGTTCTGGTCTGTTAGGGCTGTAAATCTGTTGGTGTTGTGGAAAGCTGTTAAGGGGTCCTCGGGTTGCGAGATTGGAGTTGTGCCTCCTCTAGCTTCCAGACACCCGGTGGCCGTTTCTAGTGCGATTTCTACTGTTGAGTGATGTAATCGTTTGCCCAACTTTTTTCTAGCCCATCTAGTTGCCACTTCAAATGCCTCCAGCCAGTTGGTTAGCCGGATACCCTCCAGTTTCCCGTTGAGACTTTTCAGATTATCCAGGTAGTGTTCTTCGAGGATTTGCATGCAAGTCTGTAGCCAGTTAACAGCATTTCCTTGTATTTTCATCATGGTCTCTTCTGTGGGGGACGCTGGTTTAATTAGGGTGGCTAGTTCCTGCATTTTTCTTTGGAGGCTGGCTGGTGGTGAAGTTTTGGCCCCCGATGATGTAATATTCTGCAAGTGGTGTAAGGTTTGGATAATGCGAAATAGGATTTTCGCGGTTTCCGTGAAGGTTGCCATAATGTTTATGTTTGTGCAAGTGAGGTTTCTATGTGTTTGTGCGTAGTGTAATCTTGATGTGTGTTTAGTGTTAAGAGTGTGGTTGGACGTTGGCGTTGTCTGAAAGAGAATTGGTGTTATAATAATGTTTTTACTTACCCGAGTTGTCCCTTTGTAGCTCGGTTGATCCTGTTAGGTTCTCACCACAAAGAAATCTCCCTTGTTCTTGTGCCCGGTCTCGTCCAATACTTTGAGGTATTTTGAATTGGTATTATAATAATGCTTTTACTTACCTGGGCTAGTACTTCGTGGCTTGAGTTGTCACCGTAAGGTATCCACCACTAAGTAATAGCCTCCCTTGTTCTTGCGTCCGCTTCTTTTCTTGTCCTGGTAGTCCAAGTGTTCCTGTTTTTTTTAAGGAATAGGCAGCAGGAGGTTCCCTTTGCGTCGACGAAAGGTTCTTCCTCTCTTTTCTGTCTTCCAAATTAGTTAGTTCACAACGTTTCGGCTAAACTAAGCCTTTTTCAAGTGAAATGAGTTAAAATGTTTGTGTAGTCCTCTTAAATAGTGTCGGTGGAGGTGTGGCCAAATGGGTTCGGAATCCTCACCTGGCATCCCCCTCCTCGTTTAGTGAGGGGGTGAAGCTATTGTTTTTTTGGCGGTCAGCTTTAACGACTCATTACTGCAGTCGTCGATTCGCTTTTCTTTTCATTCTTTTGTGGCTTTAATGGCTCTGGCCCTTACTTCGGTGGGTGGGAATTTTGTTTTTCCTACCTTTTCACAGTGGAATTTGTCTATTTTCCTTTTAATTTGGTATATCCCGTTTATTTTAGTTATGTTGTTGTTTGTAAATCAATTTTTGCTGCTAATATTTCCTGGAGGCTCTGGCTTTAGTTAGGTTTTTGAAACAATATTGCTTTCCCAAGGTCCCCCCAAAAAATTTTTCTGGGGGTCCTTGGGAAACCAATTTTTTAGCACTCGCCATACAGGAAAATATAGCGTTTTTTTGTGTGTCTTACCTGCGTTCGTTTAGTCCATTAGGGTTAAGGGTTAGGGGTTAGGGTTAGAGGGTTAGGGTTAGAGGGTTAGGGTTAGAGGGTTAGGGTTAGAGGGTTAGGGTTAGAGGGTTAGGGTTAGAGGGTTAGGGTTAGAGGGTTAGGGTTAGAGGGTTAGGGTTAGAGGGTTAGGGTTAGAGGGTTAGGGTTAGAGTTAGAGGGTTAGGGTTAGAGTTAGAGGGTTAGGGTTAGGGTTAGAAAGTTAGGGTTAGGGTTAGGTTTTTGAAACAATATTGCTTTCCCAAGGTCCCCCAAAATAAATTTTTTCTGGGGGTCCCCGGGAAACCAATTTTTTAGCACTCGCCATACAGGAAAATATAGTGTTTTTTTGTGTGTCTTACCTGCGTTCGTTTAGTCCATTAGGAAAGAGAGTGTTTAGTTTTTTTATCCAGTCTTTTTCTGCTAAGCGTCTTTCTTTTTGTGTCCAATTGCTATTTGTTTGAAGGCCCGATATTTCTAAAGCTTGTATCCCATGATGAATGAAGTGTGCAACAAGATGTGTATTAATTTGTCTAAGGTTCCTAATGTTGTAAATGTGTTGTGCTAGTCTACATCTGATAGAATTTCCTGTCTCTCCTACATATTTAATGTCACAGTGTTTACATTTTATGACATAAATACAGTTTTCTGTGGTAGGAGTGATTCTTTGTTTAATCAGGTAGTTTGTTTTTGTAATGGTGTTCCTAACTGTGGTGGCTTGTTTGTAAAATGTGGGCGCCTGTGTTTGTATTGTGTTAATTTCAGGTAGTTTGCTTTTTACTAAGTAATCTTTGAGGTTTTTGTTCCTTTTAAAGGCTGGGATGATTTTGTAATCTTGAATTATGCCTGTGTTCTGTAGTGTCTGATTGATATTTTGTCTAATTTTTCTATTAGCAATTTGGCTAAATTCTGAGTACGTGGTAATTAGCGGAATGATTTTCTGCGTGTCTCGTAGCCCTGTGGTTAAAAATGTTTTACGGACTTGTCTGAGGAAGGACCTTGAGTATCCTCTTGGTCGCAGTGCCTTGAAAAGGGTTTGGGTGGCCTTTTCAAAGTCCGTACGTTGCGAGCAGATTCTGTGGAATCTGAGCAACTGTGATTTTATTAAGCCTCTGTAGGTGTGCTTTGGATGAAGGCTGTTTTTGTGTAAGAGTGCATGTGTGTCTGTGTCTTTAAAGAAGACCTTTGTGTCTAAAGTTTGTGTTTGAGTGAATGAGGGTCCCTTATAAGTAGTTGTGTCTAGAAAATCTATCTGGTGGTCATTTGTGGAGTGTTTGACCGTAATTGTACTATGGTGTGTGTTGAGCATTTCTATGAATTTTTGAAATTCTTCTTTGCTATGTGTCCACGTTCCCCAAATGTCATCTAAGTACCTAAAATAATTGGTGGGTAGTTTGTCGCATTTTTCAAAAGCTGTTTCCTCCCAATGCGCCATGTAAATGTCAGCATAGGCAGGTGCAAACTTTTTACCCATGGCTGTGCCACTGATCTGTAAGTAGAATTCCTTGTTGAATTCAAAGTCGTTCCTAGTGAGGTTAATTTCTAAGAGTTGTATTAGTACTGTGTCTGGGCGTTTGTCGTCCGGGTATTTTTCCATCCAGCGCTTTACTGCTGTTAACCCTGCGACCGTGTTTATGTTTGTGTAGAGGCTATCTATGTCTATGGTAAATAAGATTGTTTCCTGCGTTATTTTAATCTGTTTTATTTTGTTTACGAAATCATATGTATCTTTAATGTAGCTATTATGTTTTGTGGCTAGTGGAGTGAGAAAGTGGTCTATGTATTCGGCGATCCTGTAGGATTCGCTGCCACAGTCTGAGACGATAGGTCTTCCTGTCGGCACTTCATACGGAATAGTCCACGTTAGTGGTGATTTGTGTATTTTAGGTAGCAGGTAAAATCTACGGGGTCTGGCTTCCTCTTCCCCTATTAGGTAGCGTTTTTGTTTTTTAGTTATATATTCATTTTCTAGAAGTGTTTGTAGGATATCTTCTATTTTCTGGGCTGTTTCTGGGTATATTGGTTTTGTTAATTTCTTATAATGTGACGTATTGTTTAATTGTCTGTGTGCTTCATATATATATTGTGTTCTGTCTAGGATAACTATTGCACTACCCTTGTCCGCTGGTTTAATAACTATCTGTTTGTTGTTAGCTAATTGAAAGAGGGCTTCACATTCTCCTCTGCTAAGGTTATCCTTGTCTCTGTGGGACTGCGGGTTAAGTGTGTCAATTAGGCTTTGATTATCGTTAATTATTTGTGTTATTATGTTAGGGATTTGATTGTTGCTCGGTTCCCAATTAGACTTTGGTATGAAATGTCTTTGTTCTAAATCTTCTGACCTGTTGAAAAAGGCTGCTAATTTAAGCTTTCGGTGGAATTCGTGTAGTTCCCCTCTCAAAATCTCCTTTTGTCTCTTTCGGACGTCCACAGTGGGGACGAACGATAAGCCCTTCTCGAGTACACTAATCTGGTTTTCTGTAGGTGTGAAATTCTGAGCTAGTAGAATGATGTTCTTATACCCCTCCCTATTTGGGTTCGTGGGGATGTCTAGTTTAAATTGTGAAACCAGTGTTCCAACATCTTGTCCGCTGTCTCACCTGTCCAGTGGATCCCGTCTTCGGTGGTGTGGAAGTCGCGCTCCGGGAGTTTTGGGAGGAATGGCATGTTTCTCGAGATGTGGTCATTGATTTCCTCCAGGTTGTGTTTATGGAGGTCTTCTAGTCGCTGTGAGTAGTTGATCAGCGGTATCCAGATTTCAGCTGCTGGGAAGGTGGCTTTGGTATTTTTCACCATCATTTGGAGTTGTTTGACAGCTGTCTTCTTGGGCTGTTGTTCCCTGTTGTTTACTCCAACGGACAAGATGACCCTTTGTACCTTGTAATTCCGTGGAGTTTTCTCTAGAAGATGTGCCATGTGGTAAAAAGTTGCCCCGGGATAGCTGTCAACTTGGATGTCCTCTCTGGAGTAGGATTCGATTCTCGAGAGATTGGAGTCTCCCAAAATTAGATTTGGTTTCACAGCTGTGAGTGTCCATTCTTGAATCTTCCGAGGTGTTCTTGGATGTCTGTTTGGGTGAAAGTAGCTGTGACTGCGGTTAGGCGTGGTTGGGGTTAGGGTCGTAGAGACACGATTGGAGGTTCGTGTGGGTCTCCGTGGTCTTTGTGGAAGTGGTTCGGGGCCTCTGTAGTATTGTTGCCCAGAGGTTCCTTCTCCTCCCCCACTCTCCCGTCTCGGTGGTGTTTCCTGTGGTTCCGAGGGTCTCGTGGGACTCCCTGCCATCCTTGTTCCCTCGGGCTCGGGTGTCTCCCTCAGTGGAGGTCCCCGAGGGAGATCGCAGGATCTGTCCAAAGGAGAGACAGTGTGGTCAAAATTGTCTCCACTTACCTGAGTCTGGTTCTGAGCCGTTGGTGTTCCTCCTGGCTTTGGGGACCCCCTGGGCCTCCCCGTTGTCCTCATCTCCTCGTGTTCGTCCGTCCCACTAGATGAAGGCCACCGAAGGGGACTGTTGGTTGTCTCCCTCAGCAAAGGTCCCCGAGGGCGACCGCAGGATCTGTCTGAAGGTGAGATAGTGTGGTTAAAATTGTCTTTACTTACCTGGTCCTGGTTCCGACTTGTTGCTGTTCTTGGTGATCTCGGGCGTCCCCGGGGACTCCCTCTTGTCCTCGTCCCCTCGCGTTCGTTTGTCCCATTCAGTGGGGGCCACTCGTTCTGGTCTGTTAGGGCTGTAAATCTGTTGGTGTTGTGGAAAGCTGTTAAGGGGTCCTCGGGTTGCGAGATTGGAGTTGTGCCTCCTCTAGCTTCCAGACACCCGGTGGCCGTTTCTAGTGCGATTTCTACTGTTGAGTGATGTAATCGTTTGCCCAACTTTTTTCTAGCCCATCTAGTTGCCACTTCAAATGCCTCCAGCCAGTTGGTTAGCCGGATACCCTCCAGTTTCCCGTTGAGACTTTTCAGATTATCCAGGTAGTGTTCTTCGAGGATTTGCATGCAAGTCTGTAGCCAGTTAACAGCATTTCCTTGTATTTTCATCATGGTCTCTTCTGTGGGGGACGCTGGTTTAATTAGGGTGGCTAGTTCCTGCATTTTTCTTTGGAGGCTGGCTGGTGGTGAAGTTTTGGCCCCCGATGATGTAATATTCTGCAAGTGGTGTAAGGTTTGGATAATGCGAAATAGGATTTTCGCGGTTTCCGTGAAGGTTGCCATAATGTTTATGTTTGTGCAAGTGAGGTTTCTATGTGTTTGTGCGTAGTGTAATCTTGATGTGTGTTTAGTGTTAAGAGTGTGGTTGGACGTTGGCGTTGTCTGAAAGAGAATTGGTGTTATAATAATGTTTTTACTTACCCGAGTTGTCCCTTTGTAGCTCGGTTGATCCTGTTAGGTTCTCACCACAAAGAAATCTCCCTTGTTCTTGTGCCCGGTCTCGTCCAATACTTTGAGGTATTTTGAATTGGTATTATAATAATGCTTTTACTTACCTGGGCTAGTACTTCGTGGCTTGAGTTGTCACCGTAAGGTATCCACCACTAAGTAATAGCCTCCCTTGTTCTTGCGTCCGCTTCTTTTCTTGTCCTGGTAGTCCAAGTGTTCCTGTTTTTTTTAAGGAATAGGCAGCAGGAGGTTCCCTTTGCGTCGACGAAAGGTTCTTCCTCTCTTTTCTGTCTTCCAAATTAGTTAGTTCACAACGTTTCGGCTAAACTAAGCCTTTTTCAAGTGAAATGAGTTAAAATGTTTGTGTAGTCCTCTTAAATAGTGTCGGTGGAGGTGTGGCCAAATGGGTTCGGAATCCTCACCTGGCATCCCCCTCCTCGTTTAGTGAGGGGGTGAAGCTATTGTTTTTTTGGCGGTCAGCTTTAACGACTCATTACTGCAGTCGTCGATTCGCTTTTCTTTTCATTCTTTTGTGGCTTTAATGGCTCTGGCCCTTACTTCGGTGGGTGGGAATTTTGTTTTTCCTACCTTTTCACAGTGGAATTTGTCTATTTTCCTTTTAATTTGGTATATCCCGTTTATTTTAGTTATGTTGTTGTTTGTAAATCAATTTTTGCTGCTAATATTTCCTGGAGGCTCTGGCTTTAGTTAGGTTTTTGAAACAATATTGCTTTCCCAAGGTCCCCCCAAAAAATTTTTCTGGGGGTCCTTGGGAAACCAATTTTTTAGCACTCGCCATACAGGAAAATATAGCGTTTTTTTGTGTGTCTTACCTGCGTTCGTTTAGTCCATTAGGGTTAAGGGTTAGGGGTTAGGGTTAGAGGGTTAGGGTTAGAGGGTTAGGGTTAGAGGGTTAGGGTTAGAGGGTTAGGGTTAGAGGGTTAGGGTTAGAGGGTTAGGGTTAGAGGGTTAGGGTTAGAGGGTTAGGGTTAGAGGGTTAGGGTTAGAGTTAGAGGGTTAGGGTTAGAGTTAGAGGGTTAGGGTTAGGGTTAGAAAGTTAGGGTTAGGGTTAGGTTTTTGAAACAATATTGCTTTCCCAAGGTCCCCCAAAATAAATTTTTTCTGGGGGTCCCCGGGAAACCAATTTTTTAGCACTCGCCATACAGGAAAATATAGTGTTTTTTTGTGTGTCTTACCTGCGTTCGTTTAGTCCATTAGGAAAGAGAGTGTTTAGTTTTTTTATCCAGTCTTTTTCTGCTAAGCGTCTTTCTTTTTGTGTCCAATTGCTATTTGTTTGAAGGCCCGATATTTCTAAAGCTTGTATCCCATGATGAATGAAGTGTGCAACAAGATGTGTATTAATTTGTCTAAGGTTCCTAATGTTGTAAATGTGTTGTGCTAGTCTACATCTGATAGAATTTCCTGTCTCTCCTACATATTTAATGTCACAGTGTTTACATTTTATGACATAAATACAGTTTTCTGTGGTAGGAGTGATTCTTTGTTTAATCAGGTAGTTTGTTTTTGTAATGGTGTTCCTAACTGTGGTGGCTTGTTTGTAAAATGTGGGCGCCTGTGTTTGTATTGTGTTAATTTCAGGTAGTTTGCTTTTTACTAAGTAATCTTTGAGGTTTTTGTTCCTTTTAAAGGCTGGGATGATTTTGTAATCTTGAATTATGCCTGTGTTCTGTAGTGTCTGATTGATATTTTGTCTAATTTTTCTATTAGCAATTTGGCTAAATTCTGAGTACGTGGTAATTAGCGGAATGATTTTCTGCGTGTCTCGTAGCCCTGTGGTTAAAAATGTTTTACGGACTTGTCTGAGGAAGGACCTTGAGTATCCTCTTGGTCGCAGTGCCTTGAAAAGGGTTTGGGTGGCCTTTTCAAAGTCCGTACGTTGCGAGCAGATTCTGTGGAATCTGAGCAACTGTGATTTTATTAAGCCTCTGTAGGTGTGCTTTGGATGAAGGCTGTTTTTGTGTAAGAGTGCATGTGTGTCTGTGTCTTTAAAGAAGACCTTTGTGTCTAAAGTTTGTGTTTGAGTGAATGAGGGTCCCTTATAAGTAGTTGTGTCTAGAAAATCTATCTGGTGGTCATTTGTGGAGTGTTTGACCGTAATTGTACTATGGTGTGTGTTGAGCATTTCTATGAATTTTTGAAATTCTTCTTTGCTATGTGTCCACGTTCCCCAAATGTCATCTAAGTACCTAAAATAATTGGTGGGTAGTTTGTCGCATTTTTCAAAAGCTGTTTCCTCCCAATGCGCCATGTAAATGTCAGCATAGGCAGGTGCAAACTTTTTACCCATGGCTGTGCCACTGATCTGTAAGTAGAATTCCTTGTTGAATTCAAAGTCGTTCCTAGTGAGGTTAATTTCTAAGAGTTGTATTAGTACTGTGTCTGGGCGTTTGTCGTCCGGGTATTTTTCCATCCAGCGCTTTACTGCTGTTAACCCTGCGACCGTGTTTATGTTTGTGTAGAGGCTATCTATGTCTATGGTAAATAAGATTGTTTCCTGCGTTATTTTAATCTGTTTTATTTTGTTTACGAAATCATATGTATCTTTAATGTAGCTATTATGTTTTGTGGCTAGTGGAGTGAGAAAGTGGTCTATGTATTCGGCGATCCTGTAGGATTCGCTGCCACAGTCTGAGACGATAGGTCTTCCTGTCGGCACTTCATACGGAATAGTCCACGTTAGTGGTGATTTGTGTATTTTAGGTAGCAGGTAAAGGGTTAGGGTTAGGGTTAGGGTTAGGGTTAGGGTTAGGGTTAGGGTTAGGGTTAGAGGGTTAGGGTTAGGGTTAGAAAGTTAGGGTTAGGGTTAGGTTTTTGAAACAATATTGCTTTCCCAAGGTCCCCCAAAATAAATTTTTTCTGGGGGTCCCCGGGAAACCAATTTTTTAGCACTCGCCATACAGGAAAATATAGTGTTTTTTTGTGTGTCTTACCTGCGTTCGTTTAGTCCATTAGGAAAGAGAGTGTTTAGTTTTTTTATCCAGTCTTTTTCTGCTAAGCGTCTTTCTTTTTGTGTCCAATTGCTATTTGTTTGAAGGCCCGATATTTCTAAAGCTTGTATCCCATGATGAATGAAGTGTGCAACAAGATGTGTATTAATTTGTCTAAGGTTCCTAATGTTGTAAATGTGTTGTGCTAGTCTACATCTGATAGAATTTCCTGTCTCTCCTACATATTTAATGTCACAGTGTTTACATTTTATGACATAAATACAGTTTTCTGTGGTAGGAGTGATTCTTTGTTTAATCAGGTAGTTTGTTTTTGTAATGGTGTTCCTAACTGTGGTGGCTTGTTTGTAAAATGTGGGCGCCTGTGTTTGTATTGTGTTAATTTCAGGTAGTTTGCTTTTTACTAAGTAATCTTTGAGGTTTTTGTTCCTTTTAAAGGCTGGGATGATTTTGTAATCTTGAATTATGCCTGTGTTCTGTAGTGTCTGATTGATATTTTGTCTAATTTTTCTATTAGCAATTTGGCTAAATTCTGAGTACGTGGTAATTAGCGGAATGATTTTCTGCGTGTCTCGTAGCCCTGTGGTTAAAAATGTTTTACGGACTTGTCTGAGGAAGGACCTTGAGTATCCTCTTGGTCGCAGTGCCTTGAAAAGGGTTTGGGTGGCCTTTTCAAAGTCCGTACGTTGCGAGCAGATTCTGTGGAATCTGAGCAACTGTGATTTTATTAAGCCTCTGTAGGTGTGCTTTGGATGAAGGCTGTTTTTGTGTAAGAGTGCATGTGTGTCTGTGTCTTTAAAGAAGACCTTTGTGTCTAAAGTTTGTGTTTGAGTGAATGAGGGTCCCTTATAAGTAGTTGTGTCTAGAAAATCTATCTGGTGGTCATTTGTGGAGTGTTTGACCGTAATTGTACTATGGTGTGTGTTGAGCATTTCTATGAATTTTTGAAATTCTTCTTTGCTATGTGTCCACGTTCCCCAAATGTCATCTAAGTACCTAAAATAATTGGTGGGTAGTTTGTCGCATTTTTCAAAAGCTGTTTCCTCCCAATGCGCCATGTAAATGTCAGCATAGGCAGGTGCAAACTTTTTACCCATGGCTGTGCCACTGATCTGTAAGTAGAATTCCTTGTTGAATTCAAAGTCGTTCCTAGTGAGGTTAATTTCTAAGAGTTGTATTAGTACTGTGTCTGGGCGTTTGTCGTCCGGGTATTTTTCCATCCAGCGCTTTACTGCTGTTAACCCTGCGACCGTGTTTATGTTTGTGTAGAGGCTATCTATGTCTATGGTAAATAAGATTGTTTCCTGCGTTATTTTAATCTGTTTTATTTTGTTTACGAAATCATATGTATCTTTAATGTAGCTATTATGTTTTGTGGCTAGTGGAGTGAGAAAGTGGTCTATGTATTCGGCGATCCTGTAGGATTCGCTGCCACAGTCTGAGACGATAGGTCTTCCTGTCGGCACTTCATACGGAATAGTCCACGTTAGTGGTGATTTGTGTATTTTAGGTAGCAGGTAAAATCTACGGGGTCTGGCTTCCTCTTCCCCTATTAGGTAGCGTTTTTGTTTTTTAGTTATATATTCATTTTCTAGAAGTGTTTGTAGGATATCTTCTATTTTCTGGGCTGTTTCTGGGTATATTGGTTTTGTTAATTTCTTATAATGTGACGTATTGTTTAATTGTCTGTGTGCTTCATATATATATTGTGTTCTGTCTAGGATAACTATTGCACTACCCTTGTCCGCTGGTTTAATAACTATCTGTTTGTTGTTAGCTAATTGAAAGAGGGCTTCACATTCTCCTCTGCTAAGGTTATCCTTGTCTCTGTGGGACTGCGGGTTAAGTGTGTCAATTAGGCTTTGATTATCGTTAATTATTTGTGTTATTATGTTAGGGATTTGATTGTTGCTCGGTTCCCAATTAGACTTTGGTATGAAATGTCTTTGTTCTAAATCTTCTGACCTGTTGAAAAAGGCTGCTAATTTAAGCTTTCGGTGGAATTCGTGTAGTTCCCCTCTCAAAATCTCCTTTTGTCTCTTTCGGACGTCCACAGTGGGGACGAACGATAAGCCCTTCTCGAGTACACTAATCTGGTTTTCTGTAGGTGTGAAATTCTGAGCTAGTAGAATGATGTTCTTATACCCCTCCCTATTTGGGTTCGTGGGGATGTCTAGTTTAAATTGTGAAACCAGTGTTCCAACATCTTGTCCGCTGTCTCACCTGTCCAGTGGATCCCGTCTTCGGTGGTGTGGAAGTCGCGCTCCGGGAGTTTTGGGAGGAATGGCATGTTTCTCGAGATGTGGTCATTGATTTCCTCCAGGTTGTGTTTATGGAGGTCTTCTAGTCGCTGTGAGTAGTTGATCAGCGGTATCCAGATTTCAGCTGCTGGGAAGGTGGCTTTGGTATTTTTCACCATCATTTGGAGTTGTTTGACAGCTGTCTTCTTGGGCTGTTGTTCCCTGTTGTTTACTCCAACGGACAAGATGACCCTTTGTACCTTGTAATTCCGTGGAGTTTTCTCTAGAAGATGTGCCATGTGGTAAAAAGTTGCCCCGGGATAGCTGTCAACTTGGATGTCCTCTCTGGAGTAGGATTCGATTCTCGAGAGATTGGAGTCTCCCAAAATTAGATTTGGTTTCACAGCTGTGAGTGTCCATTCTTGAATCTTCCGAGGTGTTCTTGGATGTCTGTTTGGGTGAAAGTAGCTGTGACTGCGGTTAGGCGTGGTTGGGGTTAGGGTCGTAGAGACACGATTGGAGGTTCGTGTGGGTCTCCGTGGTCTTTGTGGAAGTGGTTCGGGGCCTCTGTAGTATTGTTGCCCAGAGGTTCCTTCTCCTCCCCCACTCTCCCGTCTCGGTGGTGTTTCCTGTGGTTCCGAGGGTCTCGTGGGACTCCCTGCCATCCTTGTTCCCTCGGGCTCGGGTGTCTCCCTCAGTGGAGGTCCCCGAGGGAGATCGCAGGATCTGTCCAAAGGAGAGACAGTGTGGTCAAAATTGTCTCCACTTACCTGAGTCTGGTTCTGAGCCGTTGGTGTTCCTCCTGGCTTTGGGGACCCCCTGGGCCTCCCCGTTGTCCTCATCTCCTCGTGTTCGTCCGTCCCACTAGATGAAGGCCACCGAAGGGGACTGTTGGTTGTCTCCCTCAGCAAAGGTCCCCGAGGGCGACCGCAGGATCTGTCTGAAGGTGAGATAGTGTGGTTAAAATTGTCTTTACTTACCTGGTCCTGGTTCCGACTTGTTGCTGTTCTTGGTGATCTCGGGCGTCCCCGGGGACTCCCTCTTGTCCTCGTCCCCTCGCGTTCGTTTGTCCCATTCAGTGGGGGCCACTCGTTCTGGTCTGTTAGGGCTGTAAATCTGTTGGTGTTGTGGAAAGCTGTTAAGGGGTCCTCGGGTTGCGAGATTGGAGTTGTGCCTCCTCTAGCTTCCAGACACCCGGTGGCCGTTTCTAGTGCGATTTCTACTGTTGAGTGATGTAATCGTTTGCCCAACTTTTTTCTAGCCCATCTAGTTGCCACTTCAAATGCCTCCAGCCAGTTGGTTAGCCGGATACCCTCCAGTTTCCCGTTGAGACTTTTCAGATTATCCAGGTAGTGTTCTTCGAGGATTTGCATGCAAGTCTGTAGCCAGTTAACAGCATTTCCTTGTATTTTCATCATGGTCTCTTCTGTGGGGGACGCTGGTTTAATTAGGGTGGCTAGTTCCTGCATTTTTCTTTGGAGGCTGGCTGGTGGTGAAGTTTTGGCCCCCGATGATGTAATATTCTGCAAGTGGTGTAAGGTTTGGATAATGCGAAATAGGATTTTCGCGGTTTCCGTGAAGGTTGCCATAATGTTTATGTTTGTGCAAGTGAGGTTTCTATGTGTTTGTGCGTAGTGTAATCTTGATGTGTGTTTAGTGTTAAGAGTGTGGTTGGACGTTGGCGTTGTCTGAAAGAGAATTGGTGTTATAATAATGTTTTTACTTACCCGAGTTGTCCCTTTGTAGCTCGGTTGATCCTGTTAGGTTCTCACCACAAAGAAATCTCCCTTGTTCTTGTGCCCGGTCTCGTCCAATACTTTGAGGTATTTTGAATTGGTATTATAATAATGCTTTTACTTACCTGGGCTAGTACTTCGTGGCTTGAGTTGTCACCGTAAGGTATCCACCACTAAGTAATAGCCTCCCTTGTTCTTGCGTCCGCTTCTTTTCTTGTCCTGGTAGTCCAAGTGTTCCTGTTTTTTTTTAAGGAATAGGCAGCAGGAGGTTCCCTTTGCGTCGACGAAAGGTTCTTCCTCTCTTTTCTGTCTTCCAAATTAGTTAGTTCACAACGTTTCGGCTAAACTAAGCCTTTTTCAAGTGAAATGAGTTAAAATGTTTGTGTAGTCCTCTTAAATAGTGTCGGTGGAGGTGTGGCCAAATGGGTTCGGAATCCTCACCTGGCATCCCCCTCCTCGTTTAGTGAGGGGGTGAAGCTATTGTTTTTTTGGCGGTCAGCTTTAACGACTCATTACTGCAGTCGTCGATTCGCTTTTCTTTTCATTCTTTTGTGGCTTTAATGGCTCTGGCCCTTACTTCGGTGGGTGGGAATTTTGTTTTTCCTACCTTTTCACAGTGGAATTTGTCTATTTTCCTTTTAATTTGGTATATCCCGTTTATTTTAGTTATGTTGTTGTTTGTAAATCAATTTTTGCTGCTAATATTTCCTGGAGGCTCTGGCTTTAGTTAGGTTTTTGAAACAATATTGCTTTCCCAAGGTCCCCCCAAAAAATTTTTCTGGGGGTCCTTGGGAAACCAATTTTTTAGCACTCGCCATACAGGAAAATATAGCGTTTTTTTGTGTGTCTTACCTGCGTTCGTTTAGTCCATTAGGGTTAAGGGTTAGGGGTTAGGGTTAGAGGGTTAGGGTTAGAGGGTTAGGGTTAGAGGGTTAGGGTTAGAGGGTTAGGGTTAGAGGGTTAGGGTTAGAGGGTTAGGGTTAGAGGGTTAGGGTTAGAGGGTTAGGGTTAGAGGGTTAGGGTTAGAGGGTTAGGGTTAGAGGGTTAGGGTTAGAGGGTTAGGGTTAGAGTTAGAGGGTTAGGGTTAGAGTTAGAGGGTTAGGGTTAGAGTTAGAGGGTTAGGGTTAGGGTTAGAAAGTTAGGGTTAGGGTTAGGTTTTTGAAACAATATTGCTTTCCCAAGGTCCCCCAAAATAAATTTTTTCTGGGGGTCCCCGGGAAACCAATTTTTTAGCACTCGCCATACAGGAAAATATAGTGTTTTTTTGTGTGTCTTACCTGCGTTCGTTTAGTCCATTAGGAAAGAGAGTGTTTAGTTTTTTTATCCAGTCTTTTTCTGCTAAGCGTCTTTCTTTTTGTGTCCAATTGCTATTTGTTTGAAGGCCCGATATTTCTAAAGCTTGTATCCCATGATGAATGAAGTGTGCAACAAGATGTGTATTAATTTGTCTAAGGTTCCTAATGTTGTAAATGTGTTGTGCTAGTCTACATCTGATAGAATTTCCTGTCTCTCCTACATATTTAATGTCACAGTGTTTACATTTTATGACATAAATACAGTTTTCTGTGGTAGGAGTGATTCTTTGTTTAATCAGGTAGTTTGTTTTTGTAATGGTGTTCCTAACTGTGGTGGCTTGTTTGTAAAATGTGGGCGCCTGTGTTTGTATTGTGTTAATTTCAGGTAGTTTGCTTTTTACTAAGTAATCTTTGAGGTTTTTGTTCCTTTTAAAGGCTGGGATGATTTTGTAATCTTGAATTATGCCTGTGTTCTGTAGTGTCTGATTGATATTTTGTCTAATTTTTCTATTAGCAATTTGGCTAAATTCTGAGTACGTGGTAATTAGCGGAATGATTTTCTGCGTGTCTCGTAGCCCTGTGGTTAAAAATGTTTTACGGACTTGTCTGAGGAAGGACCTTGAGTATCCTCTTGGTCGCAGTGCCTTGAAAAGGGTTTGGGTGGCCTTTTCAAAGTCCGTACGTTGCGAGCAGATTCTGTGGAATCTGAGCAACTGTGATTTTATTAAGCCTCTGTAGGTGTGCTTTGGATGAAGGCTGTTTTTGTGTAAGAGTGCATGTGTGTCTGTGTCTTTAAAGAAGACCTTTGTGTCTAAAGTTTGTGTTTGAGTGAATGAGGGTCCCTTATAAGTAGTTGTGTCTAGAAAATCTATCTGGTGGTCATTTGTGGAGTGTTTGACCGTAATTGTACTATGGTGTGTGTTGAGCATTTCTATGAATTTTTGAAATTCTTCTTTGCTATGTGTCCACGTTCCCCAAATGTCATCTAAGTACCTAAAATAATTGGTGGGTAGTTTGTCGCATTTTTCAAAAGCTGTTTCCTCCCAATGCGCCATGTAAATGTCAGCATAGGCAGGTGCAAACTTTTTACCCATGGCTGTGCCACTGATCTGTAAGTAGAATTCCTTGTTGAATTCAAAGTCGTTCCTAGTGAGGTTAATTTCTAAGAGTTGTATTAGTACTGTGTCTGGGCGTTTGTCGTCCGGGTATTTTTCCATCCAGCGCTTTACTGCTGTTAACCCTGCGACCGTGTTTATGTTTGTGTAGAGGCTATCTATGTCTATGGTAAATAAGATTGTTTCCTGCGTTATTTTAATCTGTTTTATTTTGTTTACGAAATCATATGTATCTTTAATGTAGCTATTATGTTTTGTGGCTAGTGGAGTGAGAAAGTGGTCTATGTATTCGGCGATCCTGTAGGATTCGCTGCCACAGTCTGAGACGATAGGTCTTCCTGTCGGCACTTCATACGGAATAGTCCACGTTAGTGGTGATTTGTGTATTTTAGGTAGCAGGTAAAGGGTTAGGGTTAGGGTTAGGGTTAGGGTTAGGGTTAGGGTTAGGGTTAGGGTTAGGGTTAGGGTTAGGGTTAGGGTTAGGGTTAGGGTTAGGGTTAGGGTTAGGGTTAGGGTTAGGGTTAGGGTTAGGGTTAGGGTTAGGGTTAGGGTTAGGGTTAGGGTTAGGAAGCAATCTTGGGTTAGGGTTAGGGTTAGGGTTAGGGTTAGGGTTAGGGTTAGGGTTAGGGTTAGGGTTAGGGTTAGGGTTAGGGTTAGGGTTAGGGTTAGGGTTTAGGGTTAGGGTTTAGGGTTAGGGTTTAGGGTTAGGGTTTAGGGTTAGGGTTTAGGGTTAGGGTTAGGGTTTAGGGTTTAGGGTTAGGGTTAGGGTTAGGGTTAGGGTTAGGGTTAGGGTTAGGTTAGGAAGCAATCTTGATTTCTCAAGGTCCCCCCGAAAATTTTTGGGAGGTCCTTGGGAAACCAAGTCTCTGCACTGGCCATCATGGAAGCTGGAGCGTTTCTCACCTGCGTTCGTTTAGTCCATCTGGGAAAAGAGTGTTAAGTCTTTCTATCCAGTGTCTTTCTGCCCTGCGTCTTTCCTTTTGATTCCAATTGCTATTTGTTTGCAGGCCCCATATTTCTAAAGCCTGTAGTCCATGTTGAATGAAGTGGGCGACAAGATGTGTATTATTTTGTCTAATATTCCTAATGTTGTAAATGTGTTGTGCTAATCTACATCTGATAGAATTCCCCGTCTCCCCTACATATTTAATGTCACAGTGTTTACACTTTATGACATATATACAGTTTTCCGTAGTAGGTGTGATTGTTTGTTTAATTAGGTAGTTTGTGTTGGTGACGGTGTTCCTAACTGTGGTGGCCTTTTTGTAGAATGTGGGGCCCTGCGTTTGTGTTATGTTGATTTCTGGTAATTTACTTTTTACTAGGTAGTCTTTTAGGTTTTTGTTTCTTTTAAAGGCTGAGATGATTTTGTAATCTTGGATTATGTCTGTGTTCTGTAGTGTCTGGTTTACATTTTGTCTAATTTTTCTATTAGCATTTTGGCTAAATTCTGAGTACGTACTTATTAGAGGGATAATTTTTTGTGTGTCCCGTTGCCCTGTGGTTAAAAATGTTTTACGGACTTGCCTGAGGAACGATCTAGAGTATCCTCTCGGTCCCAGTGCCTTGAACAGGGTTTGGGTGGCCTTTTCAAAGTCCGTACGTTGCGAGCAGATTCTGTGGTACCTGAGCAACTGTGATTTTATTAAGCCTCTGTAGGTGTGCTTTGGATGAAGGCTGTTTTTGTGTAAGAGTGCATGTGTGTCTGTGTCTTTAAAGAAGACCTTTGTGTCTAAAGTTTGTGTTTGGGTGAATGAGGGTCCCTTATAAGTAGTTGTGTCTAGAAAATCTATCTGGTGGTCATTTGTGGAGTGTTTGACCGTAATTGTACTATGGTGTGTGTTGAGGATTTCTATCCATTGTTGAAATTCCTCTTTGCTATGTGTCCACGTTCCCCAAATGTCATCTAAGTACCTAAAATAATTGGTGGGTAGTTTGTCGCATTTTTCAAAAGCTGTCTCCTCCCAATGTGCCATGTAGATGTTAGCATAGGCAGGTGCAAATTTTTTGCCCATGGCTGTACCACTGATCTGTAAGTAGAATTCCTTGTTGAATTCAAAGTCGTTCCTAGTGAGGTTAATTTCTAGGAGTTGTATTAGTTCTGTGTCTGGGCGTTTGTCGTCCGGGTATTTTTCTATCCAGCGCTTTACTGCTGTTAACCCTGCGACCGTGTTAATGTTTGTGTAGAGGCTATCTATGTCTATGGTAAATAAGATTGTTTCCTGCGTTATTTTAATCTGTTTTATTTTGTTTACAAAATCATATGTATCTTTAATGTAGCTATTATGTTTTGTGGATAGTGGAGTGAGGAAGTGGTCTATGTATTCCGCGATCCTGTAGGATTCGCTGCCACAGTCTGACACAATAGGTCTTCCTGTCGGCACTTCATACGGAATAGTCCACGTTAGTGGTGATTTGTGTATTTTAGGTAGCAGGTAAAATCTACGGGGTCTGGCTTCCTCTTCCCCTATTAGGTAGCGTTTTTGTTTTTTAGTTATATCTTCATTTTCTAGAAGTGTTTGTAGGATATCTTCTATTTTCTGGGCTGTTTCTGGGTATATTGGTTTTGTTAATTTCTTATAATGTGACGTATTGTTTAATTGTCTGTGTGCTTCATATATATATTGTGTTCTGTCTAGGATAACTATTGCACTACCCTTGTCCGCTGGTTTAATAACTATCTGTTTGTTGTTAGCTAATTGAAAGAGGGCTTCACATTCTCCTCTGCTAAGGTTATCTTTGTCTCTGTGAGACTGCGGGTTTAATGTGTTAATTAGGCTTTGGTTCTCCTCAATTACTTGTGTTATTATGTTAGGGATTTGGTTGTTTCTTGGTTCCCAATCAGATTTTGGTATGAAATGTTTTTGTTCCGAATCTTCTGACCTGTCAAAGAAGGCTGCTAATTTAAGCTTTCGGTGGAAATCTTGGATTTCTCCTCTTAGGATTTCCTTTTGTTTCTTACGAATATTTACCGTGGGGACAAACGATAAGCCTTTTTCTAGTAGACTAATCTGATTTTGTGTAGGTGTGAAGTTCTGAGCTAGTAGGATGATGTTCTTATACCCCTCCCTATTTGGGTTTGTGGGGGTGTTTAGTTTAAATTGTGTAGCCAGTGTTTTAACATCTTGTCTGCTGTCTCACCTGTCCAGTGGATCCCGTCTCCGGTGGTGTGGAAGTCCTGTTCTGGGAGTTTTGGTAGGCATGGCATGTTCCTGGAGATGTGGTCATTGATTTCCTCCAGGTTGAGTTTATGGGGGTCTTCTAGTTGCTGTGAGTAGTTGATCAGCGGTATCCAGATTTCAGCTGTTGGGAAGGTGGCCTTGGTGTTTTTCACCATCATCTGGAGTTGTTTCACAGCTGTCTTCTTAGGTTGTTGCTCCCTGTTGTTTATTCCAACCGACAGAATGACCCTCTGTACCTTGTCGTTTCGTGGAGTTTTTTCTAGAAGATGTGCCATGTGGTAAAACGTTGCTCCGGGGTAGCTGTCGATCTGGACGTCCTCTCTGGAGTAAGATTCTATCCTCGAGAGATTGGAATCTCCCAAGATTATATTTGGTTTGACCGCTGTAAGTGTCCATTGTTGAATTTTCCGGGGTGTTCTGGGATGTCTGTTTGGGTGAAAGGGGCTGTGGCTGGGGTTGGGTGTAGGGTTAGGGTTAGGGTTAGGGTTAGGGTTAGGGTTAGGGTTAGGGCTTGGGGTAGGGTTAAGGTTAGGTCTTGGGTCCGGGTCATCTCTGGAGACAGGATTGGAGGTTCGCGTGGGCCTCTGTGGTCTTTGTGGAAGTGGCTTGGGACCTTTGTTGTCCTGTCGTCCAGAGGTTTCTTCTCCCCTTCCATTTTCCCGTCTCGGTGGTGATCCCTGTGGTTCAGGGGGCCCCGTGGGACTCCCTGCCGTCCTCGTCCCCTTGGGCCCGGGTGTCTCCTTCGGCGAAGGTCCCCGAGGGGGACCGCAGGATCTGTCTAAAGGAGAGATAGTGTGGTTAAAATTATTTGAACTTACCTGGTCCTGGTCCTGAGTTGTTGTTCTTTGTGGTCTAGGGAGCCCCCTGGGACTTCCTGTTGTCCTCGTCCCTTCGCGTTCGTTTGTCTCCTTCAGTGAAGGCCACTGAAGGGGACTGTTGGGTGTTTCTCCAAGCGAAGGTCTCCGAGGGAGACCGCAGGATCTGTCCCTGCGTTTGTCTGTCTCACTCAGTGAAGTTCCCTGAAGGGGACTGTTGGGTGTCTCCCTCAGCGAAGGTCCCCGAGGGAGACCCCAGGATCTGTCTGGAGGAGAGATAGTGTGGTTAAAGTTGTTTATACTTACCTGGTCCTGGTTCCGCGTTGTTGTTGTTCTTCGTTGTTTAGGGAGCCCCCTGGGACTCCCTGTTGTCCTCGTCCCCTCGCGTCTGTTTGTCTCATTCAGTGAGGGCCACTGAAGGGGACTGAGGGATTCTTCTAAAGGAGAGATGGTGTCGTTAATATTTTCTGTACTTACCTGGTTCTGGTTCTGAGTTGTCATGGTGTTGATTTTTGGTTTTGTAGGTGGGGGTGGTGGCGAATCTGTTAGGGCTGCAAATCTGTTGGTGGTGTGAAAAGATGTCAAGGGTTAGGGTTAGGGTTAGGGTTAGGGTTAGGGTTAGGGTTAGGGTTAGGGTTAGGGTTAGGGTTAGGGTTAGGGTTAGGGTTAGGGTTAGGGTTAGGGTTAGGGTTAGGGTTAGGGTTAGGGTTAGGGTTAGGGTTAGGGTTAGGGTTAGGGTTAGGGTTAGGGTTAGGGTTAGGGTTAGGGTTAGGGTTAGGGTTAGGGTTAGGGTTAGGGTTAGGGTTAGGGTTAGGGTTAGGGTTAGGGTTAGGGTTAGGGTTAGGGTTAGGGTTAGGGTTAGGGTTAGGGTTAGGGTTAGGGTTAGGGTTAGGGTTAGGGTTAGGGTTAGGGTTAGGGTTAGGGTTAGGGTTAGGGTTAGGGTTAGGGTTAGGGTTAGGGTTAGGGTTAGGGTTAGGGTTAGGGTTAGGGTTAGGGTTAGGGTTAGGGTTAGGGTTAGGGTTAGGGTTAGGGTTAGGGTTAGGGTTAGGGTTAGGGTTAGGGTTAGGGTTAGGGTTAGGGTTAGGGTTAGGGTTAGGGTTAGGGTTAGGGTTAGGGTTAGGGTTAGGGTTAGGGTTAGGGTTAGGGTTAGGGTTAGGGTTAGGGTTAGGGTTAGGGTTAGGGTTAGGGTTAGGGTTAGGGTTAGGGTTAGGGTTAGGGTTAGGGTTAGGGTTAGGGTTAGGGTTAGGGTTAGGGTTAGGGTTAGGGTTAGGGTTAGGGTTAGGGTTAGGGTTAGGGTTAGGGTTAGGGTTAGGGTTAGGGTTAGGGTTAGGGTTAGGGTTAGGGTTAGGGTTAGGGTTAGGGTTAGGGTTAGGGTTAGGGTTAGGGTTAGGGTTAGGGTTAGGGTTAGGGTTAGGGTTAGGGTTAGGGTTAGGGTTAGGGTTAGGGTTAGGGTTAGGGTTAGGGTTAGGGTTAGGGTTAGGGTTAGGGTTAGGGTTAGGGTTAGGGTTAGGGTTAGGGTTAGGGTTAGGGTTAGGGTTAGGGTTAGGGTTAGGGTTAGGGTTAGGGTTAGGGTTAGGGTTAGGGTTAGGGTTAGGGTTAGGGTTAGGGTTAGGGTTAGGGTTAGGGTTAGGGTTAGGGTTAGGGTTAGGGTTAGGGTTAGGGTTAGGGTTAGGGTTAGGGTTAGGGTTAGGGTTAGGGTTAGGGTTAGGGTTAGGGTTAGGGTTAGGGTTAGGGTTAGGGTTAGGGTTAGGGTTAGGGTTAGGGTTAGGGTTAGGGTTAGGGTTAGGGTTAGGGTTAGGGTTAGGGTTAGGGTTAGGGTTAGGGTTAGGGTTAGGGTTAGGGTTAGGGTTAGGGTTAGGGTTAGGGTTAGGGTTAGGGTTAGGGTTAGGGTTAGGGTTAGGGTTAGGGTTAGGGTTAGGGTTAGGGTTAGGGTTAGGGTTAGGGTTAGGGTTAGGGTTAGGGTTAGGGTTAGGGTTAGGGTTAGGGTTAGGGTTAGGGTTAGGGTTAGGGTTAGGGTTAGGGTTAGGGTTAGGGTTAGGGTTAGGGTTAGGGTTAGGGTTAGGGTTAGGGTTAGGGTTAGGGTTAGGGTTAGGGTTAGGGTTAGGGTTAGGGTTAGGGTTAGGGTTAGGGTTAGGGTTAGGGTTAGGGTTAGGGTTAGGGTTAGGGTTAGGGTTAGGGTTAGGGTTAGGGTTAGGGTTAGGGTTAGGGTTAGGGTTAGGGTTAGGGTTAGGGTTAGGGTTAGGGTTAGGGTTAGGGTTAGGGTTAGGGTTAGGGTTAGGGTTAGGGTTAGGGTTAGGGTTAGGGTTAGGGTTAGGGTTAGGGTTAGGGTTAGGGTTAGGGTTAGGGTTAGGGTTAGGGTTAGGGTTAGGGTTAGGGTTAGGGTTAGGGTTAGGGTTAGGGTTAGGGTTAGGGTTAGGGTTAGGGTTAGGGTTAGGGTTAGGGTTAGGGTTAGGGTTAGGGTTAGGGTTAGGGTTAGGGTTAGGGTTAGGGTTAGGGTTAGGGTTAGGGTTAGGGTTAGGGTTAGGGTTAGGGTTAGGGTTAGGGTTAGGGTTAGGGTTAGGGTTAGGGTTAGGGTTAGGGTTAGGGTTAGGGTTAGGGTTAGGGTTAGGGTTAGGGTTAGGGTTAGGGTTAGGGTTAGGGTTAGGGTTAGGGTTAGGGTTAGGGTTAGGGTTAGGGTTAGGGTTAGGGTTAGGGTTAGGGTTAGGGTTAGGGTTAGGGTTAGGGTTAGGGTTAGGGTTAGGGTTAGGGTTAGGGTTAGGGTTAGGGTTAGGGTTAGGGTTAGGGTTAGGGTTAGGGTTAGGGTTAGGGTTAGGGTTAGGGTTAGGGTTAGGGTTAGGGTTAGGGTTAGGGTTAGGGTTAGGGTTAGGGTTAGGGTTAGGGTTAGGGTTAGGGTTAGGGTTAGGGTTAGGGTTAGGGTTAGGGTTAGGGTTAGGGTTAGGGTTAGGGTTAGGGTTAGGGTTAGGGTTAGGGTTAGGGTTAGGGTTAGGGTTAGGGTTAGGGTTAGGGTTAGGGTTAGGGTTAGGGTTAGGGTTAGGGTTAGGGTTAGGGTTAGGGTTAGGGTTAGGGTTAGGGTTAGGGTTAGGGTTAGGGTTAGGGTTAGGGTTAGGGTTAGGGTTAGGGTTAGGGTTAGGGTTAGGGTTAGGGTTAGGGTTAGGGTTAGGGTTAGGGTTAGGGTTAGGGTTAGGGTTAGGGTTAGGGTTAGGGTTAGGGTTAGGGTTAGGTTAGGAAGCAATCTTGATTTCTCAAGGTCCCCCCGAAAATTTTTGGGAGGTCCTTGGGAAACCAAGTCTCTGCACTGGCCATCATGGAAGCTGGAGCGTTTCTCACCTGCGTTCGTTTAGTCCATCTGGGAAAAGAGTGTTAAGTCTTTCTATCCAGTGTCTTTCTGCCCTGCGTCTTTCCTTTTGATTCCAATTGCTATTTGTTTGCAGGCCCCATATTTCTAAAGCCTGTAGTCCATGTTGAATGAAGTGGGCGACAAGATGTGTATTATTTTGTCTAATATTCCTAATGTTGTAAATGTGTTGTGCTAATCTACATCTGATAGAATTCCCCGTCTCCCCTACATATTTAATGTCACAGTGTTTACACTTTATGACATATATACAGTTTTCCGTAGTAGGTGTGATTGTTTGTTTAATTAGGTAGTTTGTGTTGGTGACGGTGTTCCTAACTGTGGTGGCCTTTTTGTAGAATGTGGGGCCCTGCGTTTGTGTTATGTTGATTTCTGGTAATTTACTTTTTACTAGGTAGTCTTTTAGGTTTTTGTTTCTTTTAAAGGCTGAGATGATTTTGTAATCTTGGATTATGTCTGTGTTCTGTAGTGTCTGGTTTACATTTTGTCTAATTTTTCTATTAGCATTTTGGCTAAATTCTGAGTACGTACTTATTAGAGGGATAATTTTTTGTGTGTCCCGTTGCCCTGTGGTTAAAAATGTTTTACGGACTTGCCTGAGGAACGATCTAGAGTATCCTCTCGGTCCCAGTGCCTTGAACAGGGTTTGGGTGGCCTTTTCAAAGTCCGTACGTTGCGAGCAGATTCTGTGGTACCTGAGCAACTGTGATTTTATTAAGCCTCTGTAGGTGTGCTTTGGATGAAGGCTGTTTTTGTGTAAGAGTGCATGTGTGTCTGTGTCTTTAAAGAAGACCTTTGTGTCTAAAGTTTGTGTTTGGGTGAATGAGGGTCCCTTATAAGTAGTTGTGTCTAGAAAATCTATCTGGTGGTCATTTGTGGAGTGTTTGACCGTAATTGTACTATGGTGTGTGTTGAGGATTTCTATCCATTGTTGAAATTCCTCTTTGCTATGTGTCCACGTTCCCCAAATGTCATCTAAGTACCTAAAATAATTGGTGGGTAGTTTGTCGCATTTTTCAAAAGCTGTCTCCTCCCAATGTGCCATGTAGATGTTAGCATAGGCAGGTGCAAATTTTTTGCCCATGGCTGTACCACTGATCTGTAAGTAGAATTCCTTGTTGAATTCAAAGTCGTTCCTAGTGAGGTTAATTTCTAGGAGTTGTATTAGTTCTGTGTCTGGGCGTTTGTCGTCCGGGTATTTTTCCATCCAGCGCTTTACTGCTGTTAACCCTGCGACCGTGTTAATGTTTGTGTAGAGGCTATCTATGTCTATGGTAAATAAGATTGTTTCCTGCGTTATTTTAATCTGTTTTATTTTGTTTACAAAATCATATGTATCTTTAATGTAGCTATTATGTTTTGTGGATAGTGGAGTGAGGAAGTGGTCTATGTATTCCGCGATCCTGTAGGATTCGCTGCCACAGTCTGACACAATAGGTCTTCCTGTCGGCACTTCATACGGAATAGTCCACGTTAGTGGTGATTTGTGTATTTTAGGTAGCAGGTAAAATCTACGGGGTCTGGCTTCCTCTTCCCCTATTAGGTAGCGTTTTTGTTTTTTAGTTATATCTTCATTTTCTAGAAGTGTTTGTAGGATATCTTCTATTTTCTGGGCTGTTTCTGGGTATATTGGTTTTGTTAATTTCTTATAATGTGACGTATTGTTTAATTGTCTGTGTGCTTCATATATATATTGTGTTCTGTCTAGGATAACTATTGCACTACCCTTGTCCGCTGGTTTAATAACTATCTGTTTGTTGTTAGCTAATTGAAAGAGGGCTTCACATTCTCCTCTGCTAAGGTTATCTTTGTCTCTGTGAGACTGCGGGTTTAATGTGTTAATTAGGCTTTGGTTCTCCTCAATTACTTGTGTTATTATGTTAGGGATTTGGTTGTTTCTTGGTTCCCAATCAGATTTTGGTATGAAATGTTTTTGTTCCGAATCTTCTGACCTGTCAAAGAAGGCTGCTAATTTAAGCTTTCGGTGGAAATCTTGGATTTCTCCTCTTAGGATTTCCTTTTGTTTCTTACGAATATTTACCGTGGGGACAAACGATAAGCCTTTTTCTAGTAGACTAATCTGATTTTGTGTAGGTGTGAAGTTCTGAGCTAGTGTGAAGTTCTGAGCTAGTAGGATGATGTTCTTATACCCCTCCCTATTTGGGTTTGTGGGGGTGTTTAGTTTAAATTGTGTAGCCAGTGTTTTAACATCTTGTCTGCTGTCTCACCTGTCCAGTGGATCCCGTCTCCGGTGGTGTGGAAGTCCTGTTCTGGGAGTTTTGGTAGGCATGGCATGTTCCTGGAGATGTGGTCATTGATTTCCTCCAGGTTGAGTTTATGGGGGTCTTCTAGTTGCTGTGAGTAGTTGATCAGCGGTATCCAGATTTCAGCTGCTGGGAAGGTGGCCTTGGTGTTTTTCACCATCATCTGGAGTTGTTTCACAGCTGTCTTCTTAGGTTGTTGCTCCCTGTTGTTTATTCCAACCGACAGAATGACCCTCTGTACCTTGTCGTTTCGTGGAGTTTTTTCTAGAAGATGTGCCATGTGGTAAAACGTTGCTCCGGGGTAGCTGTCGATCTGGACGTCCTCTCTGGAGTAAGATTCTATCCTCGAGAGATTGGAATCTCCCAAGATTATATTTGGTTTGACCGCTGTAAGTGTCCATTGTTGAATTTTCCGGGGTGTTCTGGGATGTCTGTTTGGGTGAAAGGGGCTGTGGCTGGGGTTGGGTGTAGGGTTAGGGTTAGGGTTAGGGTTAGGGTTAGGGTTAGGGTTAGGGTTTGGGGTAGGGTTAAGGTTAGGTCTTGGGTCCGGGTCATCTCTGGAGACAGGATTGGAGGTTCGCGTGGGCCTCTGTGGTCTTTGTGGAAGTGGCTTGGGACCTTTGTTGTCCTGTCGTCCAGAGGTTTCTTCTCCCCTTCCATTTTCCCGTCTCGGTGGTGATCCCTGTGGTTCAGGGGGCCCCGTGGGACTCCCTGCCGTCCTCGTCCCCTTGGGCCCGGGTGTCTCCTTCGGCGAAGGTCCCCGAGGGGGACCGCAGGATCTGGGTTAGGGTTAGGGTTAGGGTTAGGGTTAGGGTTAGGGTTAGGGTTAGGGTTAGGGTTAGGGTTAGGGTTAGGGTTAGGGTTAGGGTTAGGGTTAGGGTTAGGGTTAGGGTTAGGGTTAGGGTTAGGGTTAGGGTTAGGGTTAGGGTTAGGGTTAGGGTTAGGGTTAGGGTTAGGGTTAGGGTTAGGGTTAGGGTTAGGGTTAGGGTTAGGGTTAGGGTTAGGGTTAGGGTTAGGGTTAGGGTTAGGGTTAGGGTTAGGGTTAGGGTTAGGGTTAGGGTTAGGGTTAGGGTTAGGGTTAGGGTTAGGGTTAGGGTTAGGGTTAGGGTTAGGGTTAGGGTTAGGGTTAGGGTTAGGGTTAGGGTTAGGGTTAGGGTTAGGGTTAGGGTTAGGGTTAGGGTTAGGGTTAGGGTTAGGGTTAGGGTTAGGGTTAGGGTTAGGGTTAGGGTTAGGGTTAGGGTTAGGGTTAGGGTTAGGGTTAGGGTTAGGGTTAGGGTTAGGGTTAGGGTTAGGGTTAGGGTTAGGGTTAGGGTTAGGGTTAGGGTTAGGGTTAGGGTTAGGGTTAGGGTTAGGGTTAGGGTTAGGGTTAGGGTTAGGGTTAGGGTTAGGGTTAGGGTTAGGGTTAGGGTTAGGGTTAGGGTTAGGGTTAGGGTTAGGGTTAGGGTTAGGGTTAGGGTTAGGGTTAGGGTTAGGGTTAGGGTTAGGGTTAGGGTTAGGGTTAGGGTTAGGGTTAGGGTTAGGGTTAGGGTTAGGGTTAGGGTTAGGGTTAGGGTTAGGGTTAGGGTTAGGGTTAGGGTTAGGGTTAGGGTTAGGGTTAGGGTTAGGGTTAGGGTTAGGGTTAGGGTTAGGGTTAGGGTTAGGGTTAGGGTTAGGGTTAGGGTTAGGGTTAGGGTTAGGGTTAGGGTTAGGGTTAGGGTTAGGGTTAGGGTTAGGGTTAGGGTTAGGGTTAGGGTTAGGGTTAGGGTTAGGGTTAGGGTTAGGGTTAGGGTTAGGGTTAGGGTTAGGGTTAGGGTTAGGGTTAGGGTTAGGGTTAGGGTTAGGGTTAGGGTTAGGGTTAGGGTTAGGGTTAGGGTTAGGGTTAGGGTTAGGGTTAGGGTTAGGGTTAGGGTTAGGGTTAGGGTTAGGGTTAGGGTTAGGGTTAGGGTTAGGGTTAGGGTTAGGGTTAGGGTTAGGGTTAGGGTTAGGGTTAGGGTTAGGGTTAGGGTTAGGGTTAGGGTTAGGGTTAGGGTTAGGGTTAGGGTTAGGGTTAGGGTTAGGGTTAGGGTTAGGGTTAGGGTTAGGGTTAGGGTTAGGGTTAGGGTTAGGGTTAGGGTTAGGGTTAGGGTTAGGGTTAGGGTTAGGGTTAGGGTTAGGGTTAGGGTTAGGGTTAGGGTTAGGGTTAGGGTTAGGGTTAGGGTTAGGGTTAGGGTTAGGGTTAGGGTTAGGGTTAGGGTTAGGGTTAGGGTTAGGGTTAGGGTTAGGGTTAGGGTTAGGGTTAGGGTTAGGGTTAGGGTTAGGGTTAGGGTTAGGGTTAGGGTTAGGGTTAGGGTTAGGGTTAGGGTTAGGGTTAGGGTTAGGGTTAGGGTTAGGGTTAGGGTTAGGGTTAGGGTTAGGGTTAGGGTTAGGGTTAGGGTTAGGGTTAGGGTTAGGGTTAGGGTTAGGGTTAGGGTTAGGGTTAGGGTTAGGGTTAGGGTTAGGGTTAGGGTTAGGGTTAGGGTTAGGGTTAGGGTTAGGGTTAGGGTTAGGGTTAGGGTTAGGGTTAGGGTTAGGGTTAGGGTTAGGGTTAGGGTTAGGGTTAGGGTTAGGGTTAGGGTTAGGGTTAGGGTTAGGGTTAGGGTTAGGGTTAGGGTTAGGGTTAGGGTTAGGGTTAGGGTTAGGGTTAGGGTTAGGGTTAGGGTTAGGGTTAGGGTTAGGGTTAGGGTTAGGGTTAGGGTTAGGGTTAGGGTTAGGGTTAGGGTTAGGGTTAGGGTTAGGGTTAGGGTTAGGGTTAGGGTTAGGGTTAGGGTTAGGGTTAGGGTTAGGGTTAGGGTTAGGGTTAGGGTTAGGGTTAGGGTTAGGGTTAGGGTTAGGGTTAGGGTTAGGGTTAGGGTTAGGGTTAGGGTTAGGGTTAGGGTTAGGGTTAGGGTTAGGGTTAGGGTTAGGGTTAGGGTTAGGGTTAGGGTTAGGGTTAGGGTTAGGGTTAGGGTTAGGGTTAGGGTTAGGGTTAGGGTTAGGGTTAGGGTTAGGGTTAGGGTTAGGGTTAGGGTTAGGGTTAGGGTTAGGGTTAGGGTTAGGGTTAGGGTTAGGGTTAGGGTTAGGGTTAGGGTTAGGGTTAGGGTTAGGGTTAGGGTTAGGGTTAGGGTTAGGGTTAGGGTTAGGGTTAGGGTTAGGGTTAGGGTTAGGGTTAGGGTTAGGGTTAGGGTTAGGGTTAGGGTTAGGGTTAGGGTTAGGGTTAGGGTTAGGGTTAGGGTTAGGGTTAGGGTTAGGGTTAGGGTTAGGGTTAGGGTTAGGGTTAGGGTTAGGGTTAGGGTTAGGGTTAGGGTTAGGGTTAGGGTTAGGGTTAGGGTTAGGGTTAGGGTTAGGGTTAGGGTTAGGGTTAGGGTTAGGGTTAGGGTTAGGGTTAGGGTTAGGGTTAGGGTTAGGGTTAGGGTTAGGGTTAGGGTTAGGGTTAGGGTTAGGGTTAGGGTTAGGGTTAGGGTTAGGGTTAGGGTTAGGGTTAGGGTTAGGGTTAGGGTTAGGGTTAGGGTTAGGGTTAGGGTTAGGGTTAGGGTTAGGGTTAGGGTTAGGGTTAGGGTTAGGGTTAGGGTTAGGGTTAGGGTTAGGGTTAGGGTTAGGGTTAGGGTTAGGGTTAGGGTTAGGGTTAGGGTTAGGGTTAGGGTTAGGGTTAGGGTTAGGGTTAGGGTTAGGGTTAGGGTTAGGGTTAGGGTTAGGGTTAGGGTTAGGGTTAGGGTTAGGGTTAGGGTTAGGGTTAGGGTTAGGGTTAGGGTTAGGGTTAGGGTTAGGGTTAGGGTTAGGGTTAGGGTTAGGGTTAGGGTTAGGGTTAGGGTTAGGGTTAGGGTTAGGGTTAGGGTTAGGGTTAGGGTTAGGGTTAGGGTTAGGGTTAGGGTTAGGGTTAGGGTTAGGGTTAGGGTTAGGGTTAGGGTTAGGGTTAGGGTTAGGGTTAGGGTTAGGGTTAGGGTTAGGGTTAGGGTTAGGGTTAGGGTTAGGGTTAGGGTTAGGGTTAGGGTTAGGGTTAGGGTTAGGGTTAGGGTTAGGGTTAGGGTTAGGGTTAGGGTTAGGGTTAGGGTTAGGGTTAGGGTTAGGGTTAGGGTTAGGGTTAGGGTTAGGGTTAGGGTTAGGGTTAGGGTTAGGGTTAGGGTTAGGGTTAGGGTTAGGGTTAGGGTTAGGGTTAGGGTTAGGGTTAGGGTTAGGGTTAGGGTTAGGGTTAGGGTTAGGGTTAGGGTTAGGGTTAGGGTTAGGGTTAGGGTTAGGGTTAGGGTTAGGGTTAGGGTTAGGGTTAGGGTTAGGGTTAGGGTTAGGGTTAGGGTTAGGGTTAGGGTTAGGGTTAGGGTTAGGGTTAGGGTTAGGGTTAGGGTTAGGGTTAGGGTTAGGGTTAGGGTTAGGGTTAGGGTTAGGGTTAGGGTTAGGGTTAGGGTTAGGGTTAGGGTTAGGGTTAGGGTTAGGGTTAGGGTTAGGGTTAGGGTTAGGGTTAGGGTTAGGGTTAGGGTTAGGGTTAGGGTTAGGGTTAGGGTTAGGGTTAGGGTTAGGGTTAGGGTTAGGGTTAGGGTTAGGGTTAGGGTTAGGGTTAGGGTTAGGGTTAGGGTTAGGGTTAGGGTTAGGGTTAGGGTTAGGGTTAGGGTTAGGGTTAGGGTTAGGGTTAGGGTTAGGGTTAGGGTTAGGGTTAGGGTTAGGGTTAGGGTTAGGGTTAGGGTTAGGGTTAGGGTTAGGGTTAGGGTTAGGGTTAGGGTTAGGGTTAGGGTTAGGGTTAGGGTTAGGGTTAGGGTTAGGGTTAGGGTTAGGGTTAGGGTTAGGGTTAGGGTTAGGGTTAGGGTTAGGGTTAGGGTTAGGGTTAGGGTTAGGGTTAGGGTTAGGGTTAGGGTTAGGGTTAGGGTTAGGGTTAGGGTTAGGGTTAGGGTTAGGGTTAGGGTTAGGGTTAGGGTTAGGGTTAGGGTTAGGGTTAGGGTTAGGGTTAGGGTTAGGGTTAGGGTTAGGGTTAGGGTTAGGGTTAGGGTTAGGGTTAGGGTTAGGGTTAGGGTTAGGGTTAGGGTTAGGGTTAGGGTTAGGGTTAGGGTTAGGGTTAGGGTTAGGGTTAGGGTTAGGGTTAGGGTTAGGGTTAGGGTTAGGGTTAGGGTTAGGGTTAGGGTTAGGGTTAGGGTTAGGGTTAGGGTTAGGGTTAGGGTTAGGGTTAGGGTTAGGGTTAGGGTTAGGGTTAGGGTTAGGGTTAGGGTTAGGGTTAGGGTTAGGGTTAGGGTTAGGGTTAGGGTTAGGGTTAGGGTTAGGGTTAGGGTTAGGGTTAGGGTTAGGGTTAGGGTTAGGGTTAGGGTTAGGGTTAGGGTTAGGGTTAGGGTTAGGGTTAGGGTTAGGGTTAGGGTTAGGGTTAGGGTTAGGGTTAGGGTTAGGGTTAGGGTTAGGGTTAGGGTTAGGGTTAGGGTTAGGGTTAGGGTTAGGGTTAGGGTTAGGGTTAGGGTTAGGGTTAGGGTTAGGGTTAGGGTTAGGGTTAGGGTTAGGGTTAGGGTTAGGGTTAGGGTTAGGGTTAGGGTTAGGGTTAGGGTTAGGGTTAGGGTTAGGGTTAGGGTTAGGGTTAGGGTTAGGGTTAGGGTTAGGGTTAGGGTTAGGGTTAGGGTTAGGGTTAGGGTTAGGGTTAGGGTTAGGGTTAGGGTTAGGGTTAGGGTTAGGGTTAGGGTTAGGGTTAGGGTTAGGGTTAGGGTTAGGGTTAGGGTTAGGGTTAGGGTTAGGGTTAGGGTTAGGGTTAGGGTTAGGGTTAGGGTTAGGGTTAGGGTTAGGGTTAGGGTTAGGGTTAGGGTTAGGGTTAGGGTTAGGGTTAGGGTTAGGGTTAGGGTTAGGGTTAGGGTTAGGGTTAGGGTTAGGGTTAGGGTTAGGGTTAGGGTTAGGGTTAGGGTTAGGGTTAGGGTTAGGGTTAGGGTTAGGGTTAGGGTTAGGGTTAGGGTTAGGGTTAGGGTTAGGGTTAGGGTTAGGGTTAGGGTTAGGGTTAGGGTTAGGGTTAGGGTTAGGGTTAGGGTTAGGGTTAGGGTTAGGGTTAGGGTTAGGGTTAGGGTTAGGGTTAGGGTTAGGGTTAGGGTTAGGGTTAGGGTTAGGGTTAGGGTTAGGGTTAGGGTTAGGGTTAGGGTTAGGGTTAGGGTTAGGGTTAGGGTTAGGGTTAGGGTTAGGGTTAGGGTTAGGGTTAGGGTTAGGGTTAGGGTTAGGGTTAGGGTTAGGGTTAGGGTTAGGGTTAGGGTTAGGGTTAGGGTTAGGGTTAGGGTTAGGGTTAGGGTTAGGGTTAGGGTTAGGGTTAGGGTTAGGGTTAGGGTTAGGGTTAGGGTTAGGGTTAGGGTTAGGGTTAGGGTTAGGGTTAGGGTTAGGGTTAGGGTTAGGGTTAGGGTTAGGGTTAGGGTTAGGGTTAGGGTTAGGGTTAGGGTTAGGGTTAGGGTTAGGGTTAGGGTTAGGGTTAGGGTTAGGGTTAGGGTTAGGGTTAGGGTTAGGGTTAGGGTTAGGGTTAGGGTTAGGGTTAGGGTTAGGGTTAGGGTTAGGGTTAGGGTTAGGGTTAGGGTTAGGGTTAGGGTTAGGGTTAGGGTTAGGGTTAGGGTTAGGGTTAGGGTTAGGGTTAGGGTTAGGGTTAGGGTTAGGGTTAGGGTTAGGGTTAGGGTTAGGGTTAGGGTTAGGGTTAGGGTTAGGGTTAGGGTTAGGGTTAGGGTTAGGGTTAGGGTTAGGGTTAGGGTTAGGGTTAGGGTTAGGGTTAGGGTTAGGGTTAGGGTTAGGGTTAGGGTTAGGGTTAGGGTTAGGGTTAGGGTTAGGGTTAGGGTTAGGGTTAGGGTTAGGGTTAGGGTTAGGGTTAGGGTTAGGGTTAGGGTTAGGGTTAGGGTTAGGGTTAGGGTTAGGGTTAGGGTTAGGGTTAGGGTTAGGGTTAGGGTTAGGGTTAGGGTTAGGGTTAGGGTTAGGGTTAGGGTTAGGGTTAGGGTTAGGGTTAGGGTTAGGGTTAGGGTTAGGGTTAGGGTTAGGGTTAGGGTTAGGGTTAGGGTTAGGGTTAGGGTTAGGGTTAGGGTTAGGGTTAGGGTTAGGGTTAGGGTTAGGGTTAGGGTTAGGGTTAGGGTTAGGGTTAGGGTTAGGGTTAGGGTTAGGGTTAGGGTTAGGGTTAGGGTTAGGGTTAGGGTTAGGGTTAGGGTTAGGGTTAGGGTTAGGGTTAGGGTTAGGGTTAGGGTTAGGGTTAGGGTTAGGGTTAGGGTTAGGGTTAGGGTTAGGGTTAGGGTTAGGGTTAGGGTTAGGGTTAGGGTTAGGGTTAGGGTTAGGGTTAGGGTTAGGGTTAGGGTTAGGGTTAGGGTTAGGGTTAGGGTTAGGGTTAGGGTTAGGGTTAGGGTTAGGGTTAGGGTTAGGGTTAGGGTTAGGGTTAGGGTTAGGGTTAGGGTTAGGGTTAGGGTTAGGGTTAGGGTTAGGGTTAGGGTTAGGGTTAGGGTTAGGGTTAGGGTTAGGGTTAGGGTTAGGGTTAGGGTTAGGGTTAGGGTTAGGGTTAGGGTTAGGGTTAGGGTTAGGGTTAGGGTTAGGGTTAGGGTTAGGGTTAGGGTTAGGGTTAGGGTTAGGGTTAGGGTTAGGGTTAGGGTTAGGGTTAGGGTTAGGGTTAGGGTTAGGGTTAGGGTTAGGGTTAGGGTTAGGGTTAGGGTTAGGGTTAGGGTTAGGGTTAGGGTTAGGGTTAGGGTTAGGGTTAGGGTTAGGGTTAGGGTTAGGGTTAGGGTTAGGGTTAGGGTTAGGGTTAGGGTTAGGGTTAGGGTTAGGGTTAGGGTTAGGGTTAGGGTTAGGGTTAGGGTTAGGGTTAGGGTTAGGGTTAGGGTTAGGGTTAGGGTTAGGGTTAGGGTTAGGGTTAGGGTTAGGGTTAGGGTTAGGGTTAGGGTTAGGGTTAGGGTTAGGGTTAGGGTTAGGGTTAGGGTTAGGGTTAGGGTTAGGGTTAGGGTTAGGGTTAGGGTTAGGGTTAGGGTTAGGGTTAGGGTTAGGGTTAGGGTTAGGGTTAGGGTTAGGGTTAGGGTTAGGGTTAGGGTTAGGGTTAGGGTTAGGGTTAGGGTTAGGGTTAGGGTTAGGGTTAGGGTTAGGGTTAGGGTTAGGGTTAGGGTTAGGGTTAGGGTTAGGGTTAGGGTTAGGGTTAGGGTTAGGGTTAGGGTTAGGGTTAGGGTTAGGGTTAGGGTTAGGGTTAGGGTTAGGGTTAGGGTTAGGGTTAGGGTTAGGGTTAGGGTTAGGGTTAGGGTTAGGGTTAGGGTTAGGGTTAGGGTTAGGGTTAGGGTTAGGGTTAGGGTTAGGGTTAGGGTTAGGGTTAGGGTTAGGGTTAGGGTTAGGGTTAGGGTTAGGGTTAGGGTTAGGGTTAGGGTTAGGGTTAGGGTTAGGGTTAGGGTTAGGGTTAGGGTTAGGGTTAGGGTTAGGGTTAGGGTTAGGGTTAGGGTTAGGGTTAGGGTTAGGGTTAGGGTTAGGGTTAGGGTTAGGGTTAGGGTTAGGGTTAGGGTTAGGGTTAGGGTTAGGGTTAGGGTTAGGGTTAGGGTTAGGGTTAGGGTTAGGGTTAGGGTTAGGGTTAGGGTTAGGGTTAGGGTTAGGGTTAGGGTTAGGGTTAGGGTTAGGGTTAGGGTTAGGGTTAGGGTTAGGGTTAGGGTTAGGGTTAGGGTTAGGGTTAGGGTTAGGGTTAGGGTTAGGGTTAGGGTTAGGGTTAGGGTTAGGGTTAGGGTTAGGGTTAGGGTTAGGGTTAGGGTTAGGGTTAGGGTTAGGGTTAGGGTTAGGGTTAGGGTTAGGGTTAGGGTTAGGGTTAGGGTTAGGGTTAGGGTTAGGGTTAGGGTTAGGGTTAGGGTTAGGGTTAGGGTTAGGGTTAGGGTTAGGGTTAGGGTTAGGGTTAGGGTTAGGGTTAGGGTTAGGGTTAGGGTTAGGGTTAGGGTTAGGGTTAGGGTTAGGGTTAGGGTTAGGGTTAGGGTTAGGGTTAGGGTTAGGGTTAGGGTTAGGGTTAGGGTTAGGGTTAGGGTTAGGGTTAGGGTTAGGGTTAGGGTTAGGGTTAGGGTTAGGGTTAGGGTTAGGGTTAGGGTTAGGGTTAGGGTTAGGGTTAGGGTTAGGGTTAGGGTTAGGGTTAGGGTTAGGGTTAGGGTTAGGGTTAGGGTTAGGGTTAGGGTTAGGGTTAGGGTTAGGGTTAGGGTTAGGGTTAGGGTTAGGGTTAGGGTTAGGGTTAGGGTTAGGGTTAGGGTTAGGGTTAGGGTTAGGGTTAGGGTTAGGGTTAGGGTTAGGGTTAGGGTTAGGGTTAGGGTTAGGGTTAGGGTTAGGGTTAGGGTTAGGGTTAGGGTTAGGGTTAGGGTTAGGGTTAGGGTTAGGGTTAGGGTTAGGGTTAGGGTTAGGGTTAGGGTTAGGGTTAGGGTTAGGGTTAGGGTTAGGGTTAGGGTTAGGGTTAGGGTTAGGGTTAGGGTTAGGGTTAGGGTTAGGGTTAGGGTTAGGGTTAGGGTTAGGGTTAGGGTTAGGGTTAGGGTTAGGGTTAGGGTTAGGGTTAGGGTTAGGGTTAGGGTTAGGGTTAGGGTTAGGGTTAGGGTTAGGGTTAGGGTTAGGGTTAGGGTTAGGGTTAGGGTTAGGGTTAGGGTTAGGGTTAGGGTTAGGGTTAGGGTTAGGGTTAGGGTTAGGGTTAGGGTTAGGGTTAGGGTTAGGGTTAGGGTTAGGGTTAGGGTTAGGGTTAGGGTTAGGGTTAGGGTTAGGGTTAGGGTTAGGGTTAGGGTTAGGGTTAGGGTTAGGGTTAGGGTTAGGGTTAGGGTTAGGGTTAGGGTTAGGGTTAGGGTTAGGGTTAGGGTTAGGGTTAGGGTTAGGGTTAGGGTTAGGGTTAGGGTTAGGGTTAGGGTTAGGGTTAGGGTTAGGGTTAGGGTTAGGGTTAGGGTTAGGGTTAGGGTTAGGGTTAGGGTTAGGGTTAGGGTTAGGGTTAGGGTTAGGGTTAGGGTTAGGGTTAGGGTTAGGGTTAGGGTTAGGGTTAGGGTTAGGGTTAGGGTTAGGGTTAGGGTTAGGGTTAGGGTTAGGGTTAGGGTTAGGGTTAGGGTTAGGGTTAGGGTTAGGGTTAGGGTTAGGGTTAGGGTTAGGGTTAGGGTTAGGGTTAGGGTTAGGGTTAGGGTTAGGGTTAGGGTTAGGGTTAGGGTTAGGGTTAGGGTTAGGGTTAGGGTTAGGGTTAGGGTTAGGGTTAGGGTTAGGGTTAGGGTTAGGGTTAGGGTTAGGGTTAGGGTTAGGGTTAGGGTTAGGGTTAGGGTTAGGGTTAGGGTTAGGGTTAGGGTTAGGGTTAGGGTTAGGGTTAGGGTTAGGGTTAGGGTTAGGGTTAGGGTTAGGGTTAGGGTTAGGGTTAGGGTTAGGGTTAGGGTTAGGGTTAGGGTTAGGGTTAGGGTTAGGGTTAGGGTTAGGGTTAGGGTTAGGGTTAGGGTTAGGGTTAGGGTTAGGGTTAGGGTTAGGGTTAGGGTTAGGGTTAGGGTTAGGGTTAGGGTTAGGGTTAGGGTTAGGGTTAGGGTTAGGGTTAGGGTTAGGGTTAGGGTTAGGGTTAGGGTTAGGGTTAGGGTTAGGGTTAGGGTTAGGGTTAGGGTTAGGGTTAGGGTTAGGGTTAGGGTTAGGGTTAGGGTTAGGGTTAGGGTTAGGGTTAGGGTTAGGGTTAGGGTTAGGGTTAGGGTTAGGGTTAGGGTTAGGGTTAGGGTTAGGGTTAGGGTTAGGGTTAGGGTTAGGGTTAGGGTTAGGGTTAGGGTTAGGGTTAGGGTTAGGGTTAGGGTTAGGGTTAGGGTTAGGGTTAGGGTTAGGGTTAGGGTTAGGGTTAGGGTTAGGGTTAGGGTTAGGGTTAGGGTTAGGGTTAGGGTTAGGGTTAGGGTTAGGGTTAGGGTTAGGGTTAGGGTTAGGGTTAGGGTTAGGGTTAGGGTTAGGGTTAGGGTTAGGGTTAGGGTTAGGGTTAGGGTTAGGGTTAGGGTTAGGGTTAGGGTTAGGGTTAGGGTTAGGGTTAGGGTTAGGGTTAGGGTTAGGGTTAGGGTTAGGGTTAGGGTTAGGGTTAGGGTTAGGGTTAGGGTTAGGGTTAGGGTTAGGGTTAGGGTTAGGGTTAGGGTTAGGGTTAGGGTTAGGGTTAGGGTTAGGGTTAGGGTTAGGGTTAGGGTTAGGGTTAGGGTTAGGGTTAGGGTTAGGGTTAGGGTTAGGGTTAGGGTTAGGGTTAGGGTTAGGGTTAGGGTTAGGGTTAGGGTTAGGGTTAGGGTTAGGGTTAGGGTTAGGGTTAGGGTTAGGGTTAGGGTTAGGGTTAGGGTTAGGGTTAGGGTTAGGGTTAGGGTTAGGGTTAGGGTTAGGGTTAGGGTTAGGGTTAGGGTTAGGGTTAGGGTTAGGGTTAGGGTTAGGGTTAGGGTTAGGGTTAGGGTTAGGGTTAGGGTTAGGGTTAGGGTTAGGGTTAGGGTTAGGGTTAGGGTTAGGGTTAGGGTTAGGGTTAGGGTTAGGGTTAGGGTTAGGGTTAGGGTTAGGGTTAGGGTTAGGGTTAGGGTTAGGGTTAGGGTTAGGGTTAGGGTTAGGGTTAGGGTTAGGGTTAGGGTTAGGGTTAGGGTTAGGGTTAGGGTTAGGGTTAGGGTTAGGGTTAGGGTTAGGGTTAGGGTTAGGGTTAGGGTTAGGGTTAGGGTTAGGGTTAGGGTTAGGGTTAGGGTTAGGGTTAGGGTTAGGGTTAGGGTTAGGGTTAGGGTTAGGGTTAGGGTTAGGGTTAGGGTTAGGGTTAGGGTTAGGGTTAGGGTTAGGGTTAGGGTTAGGGTTAGGGTTAGGGTTAGGGTTAGGGTTAGGGTTAGGGTTAGGGTTAGGGTTAGGGTTAGGGTTAGGGTTAGGGTTAGGGTTAGGGTTAGGGTTAGGGTTAGGGTTAGGGTTAGGGTTAGGGTTAGGGTTAGGGTTAGGGTTAGGGTTAGGGTTAGGGTTAGGGTTAGGGTTAGGGTTAGGGTTAGGGTTAGGGTTAGGGTTAGGGTTAGGGTTAGGGTTAGGGTTAGGGTTAGGGTTAGGGTTAGGGTTAGGGTTAGGGTTAGGGTTAGGGTTAGGGTTAGGGTTAGGGTTAGGGTTAGGGTTAGGGTTAGGGTTAGGGTTAGGGTTAGGGTTAGGGTTAGGGTTAGGGTTAGGGTTAGGGTTAGGGTTAGGGTTAGGGTTAGGGTTAGGGTTAGGGTTAGGGTTAGGGTTAGGGTTAGGGTTAGGGTTAGGGTTAGGGTTAGGGTTAGGGTTAGGGTTAGGGTTAGGGTTAGGGTTAGGGTTAGGGTTAGGGTTAGGGTTAGGGTTAGGGTTAGGGTTAGGGTTAGGGTTAGGGTTAGGGTTAGGGTTAGGGTTAGGGTTAGGGTTAGGGTTAGGGTTAGGGTTAGGGTTAGGGTTAGGGTTAGGGTTAGGGTTAGGGTTAGGGTTAGGGTTAGGGTTAGGGTTAGGGTTAGGGTTAGGGTTAGGGTTAGGGTTAGGGTTAGGGTTAGGGTTAGGGTTAGGGTTAGGGTTAGGGTTAGGGTTAGGGTTAGGGTTAGGGTTAGGGTTAGGGTTAGGGTTAGGGTTAGGGTTAGGGTTAGGGTTAGGGTTAGGGTTAGGGTTAGGGTTAGGGTTAGGGTTAGGGTTAGGGTTAGGGTTAGGGTTAGGGTTAGGGTTAGGGTTAGGGTTAGGGTTAGGGTTAGGGTTAGGGTTAGGGTTAGGGTTAGGGTTAGGGTTAGGGTTAGGGTTAGGGTTAGGGTTAGGGTTAGGGTTAGGGTTAGGGTTAGGGTTAGGGTTAGGGTTAGGGTTAGGGTTAGGGTTAGGGTTAGGGTTAGGGTTAGGGTTAGGGTTAGGGTTAGGGTTAGGGTTAGGGTTAGGGTTAGGGTTAGGGTTAGGGTTAGGGTTAGGGTTAGGGTTAGGGTTAGGGTTAGGGTTAGGGTTAGGGTTAGGGTTAGGGTTAGGGTTAGGGTTAGGGTTAGGGTTAGGGTTAGGGTTAGGGTTAGGGTTAGGGTTAGGGTTAGGGTTAGGGTTAGGGTTAGGGTTAGGGTTAGGGTTAGGGTTAGGGTTAGGGTTAGGGTTAGGGTTAGGGTTAGGGTTAGGGTTAGGGTTAGGGTTAGGGTTAGGGTTAGGGTTAGGGTTAGGGTTAGGGTTAGGGTTAGGGTTAGGGTTAGGGTTAGGGTTAGGGTTAGGGTTAGGGTTAGGGTTAGGGTTAGGGTTAGGGTTAGGGTTAGGGTTAGGGTTAGGGTTAGGGTTAGGGTTAGGGTTAGGGTTAGGGTTAGGGTTAGGGTTAGGGTTAGGGTTAGGGTTAGGGTTAGGGTTAGGGTTAGGGTTAGGGTTAGGGTTAGGGTTAGGGTTAGGGTTAGGGTTAGGGTTAGGGTTAGGGTTAGGGTTAGGGTTAGGGTTAGGGTTAGGGTTAGGGTTAGGGTTAGGGTTAGGGTTAGGGTTAGGGTTAGGGTTAGGGTTAGGGTTAGGGTTAGGGTTAGGGTTAGGGTTAGGGTTAGGGTTAGGGTTAGGGTTAGGGTTAGGGTTAGGGTTAGGGTTAGGGTTAGGGTTAGGGTTAGGGTTAGGGTTAGGGTTAGGGTTAGGGTTAGGGTTAGGGTTAGGGTTAGGGTTAGGGTTAGGGTTAGGGTTAGGGTTAGGGTTAGGGTTAGGGTTAGGGTTAGGGTTAGGGTTAGGGTTAGGGTTAGGGTTAGGGTTAGGGTTAGGGTTAGGGTTAGGGTTAGGGTTAGGGTTAGGGTTAGGGTTAGGGTTAGGGTTAGGGTTAGGGTTAGGGTTAGGGTTAGGGTTAGGGTTAGGGTTAGGGTTAGGGTTAGGGTTAGGGTTAGGGTTAGGGTTAGGGTTAGGGTTAGGGTTAGGGTTAGGGTTAGGGTTAGGGTTAGGGTTAGGGTTAGGGTTAGGGTTAGGGTTAGGGTTAGGGTTAGGGTTAGGGTTAGGGTTAGGGTTAGGGTTAGGGTTAGGGTTAGGGTTAGGGTTAGGGTTAGGGTTAGGGTTAGGGTTAGGGTTAGGGTTAGGGTTAGGGTTAGGGTTAGGGTTAGGGTTAGGGTTAGGGTTAGGGTTAGGGTTAGGGTTAGGGTTAGGGTTAGGGTTAGGGTTAGGGTTAGGGTTAGGGTTAGGGTTAGGGTTAGGGTTAGGGTTAGGGTTAGGGTTAGGGTTAGGGTTAGGGTTAGGGTTAGGGTTAGGGTTAGGGTTAGGGTTAG